>NC_026007.2:24176885-24494943 GCF_000442705.2 Elaeis guineensis | reverse complement strand
AAGGTGACTTGATCATTTTACCAAGAAGACAGGACTCATAGGTTGGAAGTGATTCACAATCACTGACTTCGAAGATTTCCTCTTAAGTCAACCTGTGTATCCTGTTCTTGTTTATATGACCTAGCCTACAGTGCCACAAGTAGATATCTGATACACTATCTAATCTAGGATGCTTACCAGTAGAATAAACTACATTAATAGGTTGTGAAAATATATACACACCATTGTTCAAATATCCACAAAAAATAGTGACACCATTCATACTGATATTACAAACTTATTTCTTTATTAAAATTTCATAATCATTTTTGACAGAAGGCCTACAGAAATAATATTTAAAAAGAAACTGGGACAGAAATAATAATCATTAAGAACAACGGTATGGGATTCAAATACAAGTTTCAAGATTTCTAATGCTAGAACTGGAACTGGTCTTCCATCTCCAATATTTAGGAACCTCTCTTCTTGCTCGAATCTCCTACTATCCTGCAACCCCTGCAATGAATTGCAAATATGGTAAGGGCTATCGGTATCCAATATCCAGTCAGTTATATCACAAATAGAGAAATTGCAAGGAGTTATCATATAAATACCTTACCCAGCAATAGCTTACTTCTTTCTTTGCCTGTTCGGGTCCAGGGAGGCAATGTACTGAGGACAGTTCCTCTTTCAGTGCCCCCACTTTTTGCAAAAGAAGCATTCAGCTTGACTCTTGTCGGGCTTGATCTTTCTGGTTTGGCCCTGCACTGATGTCCCAGCTTGAACTTGTACCTTTTTCACTTTCTTCTTCTTGTTCTTCTTCTCTTTCTCAAAGGATCGAGAACCAGAAGACGAACCTCTCACTAAGTTCACCGACTCCTTGTGGAGTTAGTGATCCTTCTCAAAGTTCTGAAGCAACCCCAGTAACCCGTGGTAGTTTACTTCAGTCTTTGTCATTCTATAATGAGTGAGGAATAGGAGATAAGACTTGGACAGCGAGTTCAGTATTGTATCTTTCTCAAGCTGCTCATGCAAGAGAAAGTCGAGCTTGCTCAAACACTCCATCAGCTTGATCATGTATAATACATGATTAGTGACAAAGGCACCATCCCATATTTTGGCGTTGAAGATGGCACAACTAGTCTTGTGCCTCTCTGCATCATTGGGTGTGCCAAAAGCATCCTTCAACACTTGAAGCATATCCTTTGACTGAGCTATCTCAAATCTACGACTGAACTCATTGCTCATGGCAGCCAGCATGATGCAGCGCACCGTGGTCCGATCACTGAGCCACTTCTGGTAAGTGTCTCTGACTGTTCCACGTGCATTGGCAGTTGGCTCCTCAGGTGCAGGATCCATTATCACATATAGGATCCATTCATGCTCCAGGACTATCTTCAACTTTTGGTACCAGCTACCGAAGTTGGATCCCACCAAATTTTCATTGTCCAACAATGATCGGAGCGATAGAAAAGTGGCCATATCTATACAAAAAAAAATCATAACCTAATTAGTAATTGATTCATTAAACTTAAAGATTTAGACTTTAATCAAAAAAAATTTTTCATTATTTTATTCGAATTGATAGCCTCTACCTCCAATTAGAGGAATTACCCTAATTCCTTAGTGGGTACTAGAATCCACTTAGGCTGCACATAAGCCCAACTTTGGTTAGCCAACCCATGTACATATAAGGGTAGGTTCATAACCAATTATTTCTCTAAATAATTTTTAGTATTTTTAATTTTGTCCTAGTCCCTAATCAGTAGGCTTTGGCTTCCACTAAAAAGGTCTGGTTAGGTCCAACCATTAACATGACCATACATAGCCCATCTAGCCAATGAATGATTAAGCCTAACTTTGGTTGGCTAACCTAACCACCATTTAGAAAGATGCAGTCAAAAAATTATATTATAAATGATAATTCCATCAGTCGATAAGCATCAGGCCTTTGGGCCTCCAATGATTATCCAACTGATGGACCCATTATCATCCACTTAATGGGAGGCTATGATCTAGTTATCACCATAACTATTTCATTTTAAGGATCTAATAATTTTAGAAAATTTAATTGATTTAGAGGAGGAGGTCAGATGAACCAGCTTATCATGATCCTCCCACTGGCTTCATCAAGTCAGCTTAAGGGAGACCATTAAAAGGGCTGGTCTAGGAGCACCTAAATCAATCACACTGATTTACCTAGCTGACATGAGTCAGCTCGAATAGTCAAGAGATTCGATCAAAAAATAATTTTATCAAGAGGCCAGGTATGTTCGATCAGTGGGAGGGTCTGCCAAAGCTTGCCTTAGACACCATCAGAAATGGCCAGGTTAGTGGGCTGCCAATTAAAAATCACCGATCTGGTTTACCTTAGACACCAACTAGTTTAATTAGTTTCGATTAGATCAATCTAATAGTTCGTGCTAGACCGCTTAGCCAAGAATCAAGTCCATTTGATTCTCGTTAAAGACATGGACTTGACCAACTACAACTATTGTAATTGATCTAAAGAATCCTTGACCTAATCTAGGACAACAATTGATTAGATTTAGTCAATTCTCTAATTAAGTCCATCTTTAATCTAACTTTAGGTCTAACCCAATTAATAGACCTAATTCCCACTAATCCATTAACCCAATGTGTTATGGTTTATGTCTTAGGTTTTTTAGTTCACAATCCTAGAACCTAATCAAACAACTTCTTAATTCTCAATTAAGTTTTGGGCTGAGGGTTGGGGTTCGGCTTTTAAAAAATAATTTTTATGTTTGTAAAATATTTTTACAATATGGTTCTACCAACCAAGTTGCATATTTGATTCATAATCAAAATATAAGTGAAATAAGCATGAAACTACTTTAGATCTAATCTAAAAAGTTCATGTAATTGAAATAATTTTAACTTTAAACTACATAATTTTTTTAGACAAATATATGATGGTTCTTTACATGAGAATTATTAACAAAGAGATTTTATTTTAGATTTAAATATTTTTAAATCTAATAAATCATAAATTTAATCTAGATCACATCTAATAAATTTATGATTAAAGATAGATCTACACGAACTAGGACAACCTTTGCACTGTAAGGGGTAAGCCTTACAATAGGACAACCTACAGTTCATGATTGATCTAAAAATTTTAATTTTAGATTTAACAATCAGATTATAAATTAGATCTAATCTAAAAAATAATCTAAGCATGTATAAATAATCATGTAATAAACAATCTAAGCTCTAATACCAATTGAAGGAACCAGATCTAGGATTTCAGGGTTAGATCTTGAAATTTTTTCAAGATCAGGCAGTGGAAGACTAAAATAAATCAAAATTTATCTTATAAAATTAAAGAATTTCTAGATCTAAGATTCTATTACATGATTATTATATGATATTAAATCAAAAATTAAAATATAAAGAGCAAGAACTACATGTTGATCATATCAATATGTTTCTACACTACATCTAATATATGTAAAATATAATAGATCTGATCTATTACCTTGCAAGTTAGACGTTCTAGCTTTTCTGAACCAGGCTTGAGGATGATGTTATGAGCCACACATATGTCCGACCTCTAGGAGTCATCCACACGAGCTCATGAATCACGATCAGAAGTCCTAGTCTAGAAAATCAGCACAGTATGCTAGTACTGTGCTGATCCTTCTTCGATGGTCGATCAGATGCCTCCTTCTTCTTGATTTGGATTCTTCTAAAGATGAGAAGTAGGAGAAGAAGTTTTAGATATGAGATACTCTTAGAAAACTCACAGATGGAGGAAGAGAAGGGGTGAACTTAGCAACCCTAGAAGAAGACCCTCTTCTTCTTCTCTTTGCTCTCACCTAGATACTTAGTTTTGTGTCTATTATATCTCCATGTTCCAACACTCTTTCTCTCTAATTTTTAGACACACCAAAGGTCTCTTAATGCTCTATAATCTATTAAAAGTTTAAGAAGAAATTTATCTTAAATAATGAGATATAAAGAATCCTTGTCTAGGTCAAATACCTAGTCAAGGAAAATCCAAACAGGGCAAGACAAGTGGTGCCCCCTCCTTCTTTTGCTTTTATGGATAATCAGCAAAGGGTGTACAATATGTGCCATAAAAGCTACAAAAATCTCAAAAAAAATTTGGATAAAATCAGTGCCATAAGGAAAGAGTATTGGTTTCTTAAAATTCTATCTCATAGAATTTGAAATCCAAACTAATTCCTACTTTGACTTGGTCCACAACCACATTCCATGTAAGAGAGAAAGAGTAGAAAGCTTTGGATGTGCATGAAAACCTGGGGGAGAAGATTTTATCTCACAAAATAAGAGAGAGTGGGCATGGGGGGCTAAGGTGGCGCCAGGTGGAATCCTTGTCTTACTAGGATTCAATCTATGACTTGTTAAAATTTGGTTTCTCAAATCAAATCAATCTAATTAAAATAGGTCTTAACCTAATTAAGAACTTAATTTAATTAGATTAAATTATATATAAATCTAATTTAATTTTTTAATCGAATAAGAAATTAGGTTGACCCAAGTCCTAATTGAACTTGGACTAGTTTTTCCTTGCACTTAGCTTATCCAATAAACCAATTGGACTTAATCCAATCAAGCCCAAACCATATCTAATTAAATTATATTTAATTAGATTTAATCTCAACCCATTGGCTTAATTAAATTAAGCTAATTAGCAATCAAATTGCTAATCGATCCTCCTGCAATACTTGCACTAGGTTAAATGTCAATCATATTGATCGTTTAACCCTAGAATGATTCTTAATCGTTGATCAACCATTCGATCAGATTGTTAACTCTAATGTGTGTGACCTCATAGGTCTGAACCTAAGCTGGTAGCATAAAAATAAATTTTTATACCAATTGAAGTGACCATCTAGCAATTATACCCGATGGTTGGATAGATCGAATGTGTAGAATAACATCCTCAGAACCCATGCGGATATAGTTTCCATATAATTCATCTTCTTGACCAAAATGCTCATAGGACACCTCAGAGTTTAACTGTCAACTCTGATTAGGTTGTCCACATTGTATTTCAAGATATCAAATTCATCTGATGGATTATCCTGGCCAAGATTTTGCTAAATTGAAATACAACGACTCATTCTTCTCAACTCTTGGAGTGGTCAATTCCATCTTGATCATACTCGAACTTCGCAAGTACTTGACTGTGCCTAGAAGCTTTCCATCACTGAATTAAAAATTTAGTTAGTCTAGTACCAAAGCACAGTGAGTTACTTGCAAGTCACTGAGGTGATCTCAGGTCTAAGAGACACTTATATCTATATCCCATCAAAGATATTCTTGATAGAAGAATGCTCTAGAGTTGGTCACGTTCAATGATGATATACCCTTACATCTCACCTATATGCCATACCAGTGTCTCTGCACTTTTTGGTTAAGAGGACAACCAACCTATATGGCCTACAGTGACCTAAGCTCGATAGAAGCTGTCATCCTTATTAACGGCCTATCATTTGGTTATGAACAGTTTTAAGTACTAATTGATAAATCCTCTCTTTATCGAACCTAAATAGTCCTAAGGATTTTATCACAACAATGGAGTTCATTAGAAGATGAAAACTTGTGATGAAAATACCAAAAATATATTTTATTTATTAACAAATCAATTACAATACAAGGTTGCTCAACCGTCAATAGGTTGATGATTGACTTTTGAGATATATTTCCTAACATGGCATACATAAAGCTCCCTATTATCGAAGCATAAGGGATCTTGCTCATGTGTTGGATCTCCTCAGGTGTGTCAGAACATATCTTTTTGGAGAGATAAATGCCATGTCTAAAGGATAAGAGACTCCTCTTGGTGTTTTTCATATCGAACCTCTTCAGCACCTTCTCTAGGTACATTCACTATGAGAGTCCTATAATTCTTTTAGATCTATCTCCATATATCTTTATATCAAGAATATAGAAAGCTTCTCCTAGGTCTTTCATGATGAATTCTTTTGATAACCATACTTTGATCGATGTCAGCATGAAAATATCATTTTCAATCAGGAGGATATCATCCACATATAATACGAGACAGTGACAGTGCTCACACTGACCTTTTTGTACACATATGGCTCTTCATTTTTAATGAAATCAAATATTTTGATCACATCATTAAAGCGAGTGTTCTAACTTTGAGTTGCTTGCTTAAGTCTATATATGGACCTTTGCAGCTTACAAATCTTGTGATTACTATCACTGGATGTGAAACCCAACAGCTACTCCATATAGATATCTTTTTTAAGATATCCATTTAGGAAGGTAGTTTTCACATTCATCTACCAAATTTCATAATCATAAAAAGCTATAATCACAAGCAGAATGTGGATGGATTTTAGCATGACCACGGATGAAAAGATTTCATGATAGTCAATACCTTCGCATTGATTATAACCTTTCACAACTAGCCTTACCTTATAGATCTCTATCTTACCATTCGATCTAATTTTTTTTATAAATTTATTTACACCCAATAGGTACAATACCTTTATGTGGATCTACTAAGGACCAAACTTGGTTGGAATGCATAGAGTCAATTTCTGACTTCATCGCTTTCATCCATTTTTCGAAGTCAATATCTAACATTGCCTCATCGTAGGTCTTGGGATCATTCCTAATGTCCCTATCTCTCGTAAAGAATGCTTCCTCTAAATTCTCTGTAAGAATACTTAAGTCCTTTTTAGGAGGATGGGAGATCCTACTAGATCTATGAGTGGACTCGATGCTCTTCAGAGACTTTTTTTTCGAGCTCAATCTTCCTCCCACTGCTTTCATCTTGGATAAACTTTTTTTCAAAAAAATAGTATGATGGCTTACAATCACATTGTGATCCTCAGGAAGATAGAAGTCATATCTCATAAGTTTCTTAGAATACCCTATAAAGCAAGTCCTAAAGGACCTAGCCTCTAACTTGTTCACCTACTGTTGCTTGATATAGGTCGGACATCCCCAAATCTTGAGGTACCAAGAGTTGATTTCTTACCATGCCATAATATTGAGAAATGTGTCCTAAAACTAATCGTATGATGATTGAGTTTCTTTTGTATATAAATTATTGATTGATAAATAAAAATTATTTTGATATTATTCATCACAAAGTTGAATCACTCTTGTGTTGTAATGAAGTCCTTAGAACTATGTTAGTGAACGATAAAGAGAGGATTTATCGTATAGTTCTGAAATATGTTCGTGACCAAATGATACGTCATTACAGGATGATGATGTTTATCGAGTGAAGGTTGTTATGTACCATATAAGTTGGTTATCCTCTTAACCAAGGAGTATGGTGACACTGGTATGGTATACAGGTGAGATGTAGGAGTACATCATCACTGAATAGGTGACTCACCTGCTGAGCATTCTGCTATCAAGAGCTGCTCATGAAGTGTATGGGTGTAAGTATCCCTCAGATCTGAGATCATCATAGTGACTAGCAAGCAACTCACTGTGCTTTGGTGCTGAATTATCTGGATTTCTAATGTAGCGATGGAAGGCTATTGGGTATAGTCAAGTACTTGCGAAGTCTATGTGTAGATCAAGATGAGATTGACCCCTCTGGATTATAGAAATTATTATATTGCTATATTTTAATTTTATAAAATTTTGGCCAGGATAATCCATGAGATAGATTTGAAAGGTTGAAATATAATGTGGATGAAACACTCTGGGTTGACAGTTAGCCTGAGATCATCCTAGAGCATTCAGGATCAAAGGAATGAATTATGCGGTAACCATATGCATAGATTTTAAAATATTATTTTATGATAATTTAACCTATCCGGACATTGAAAATTATTGCTAGATGGTACTTTCGATTAGTACAAAAATTGGTTCCTGTGCTACCAACTTAGTGTTTGAACCTATGGAGTCACGCACATAAGTCAGACAACATAGAAAAGTATTGACCTATGTTTATATGTCCAATTTGGAAGTACTTAATTTGATTGAACATATAAACTAACTTGATTGAGAATTAAGTTATGGATCAAACGGAATTGAAGAGTTGACTATATCAAGCTAGCACTACACATGAGGTTCAAGTTCAATTCTGGGGATGAATAGTTCTTGATCTATGATCCAAGATGTCTATAAGAGATTAGATTAAAGTATTGATTAATTTTAGATTAGATCTGAATTAATTAGACTTAATTAAGCTCAAAATTTTAAGTTAGACTTGGACCAAAAGTCTTAAAAAGTTTAGGATTGACAGTCTTTCGAAATTATTTCGAATCAGCTTCGAATCGGATTCGATTTGAACTATTTTTGGATGAGATCTTTGGAGTCCTATTTTGACTGGAACTCTCTCACTCTTTGGCCAACCAGTATCTGATATGGTGCTTGTTGTGGGCCATCCCACATGGGTGTGGGCATGGGTGCAAAGTAGGTGCCATATAAGGCATCAATCCTTTCTTATGTAGGAGTTCTTCTTTGATAAGTTGTGGACTGATTCAAAGCTTATTTGAATTAGGAGTCTTATATTTATTGGGTCATAAAAATCATCTATAAATAGAGAGGATCTCTACCTATGGATGCATAAGAGAGAGCATAGAAATCAAATTGAGAGAAAGAGAGAAAGAGAGAGAGAGGCGTGAGAGCTTGTAGGCATCCCATCCTTGGCATGTTGCTCCACCTTGCCGCCCCCTTCTCCTCTTTAGCATGGGCCCTCCTTTGGGTGTCCCCTTTTGGTGTGAGGTGTCACACCTGGTGTCTCTCTTCCCTCCCTTAGTGGCCTTGCGAAGGTGTATCAATCCAGAGATTCATCCCGTTTTCCTGTATTGCCTGGCATGCGCGCGAAGTAGAGGGCCTGCAGTTTCAGACCTATACGAAGGTTGAATCCAAATTCTAGAGATTTCATCCCTATTCTATTGTAATTTAGATAAAAATTTGATCTATGTTTAGTTAAACATATAGAAAAATTTTTAGATGTAATCCTGGTTATCCGCGAGAAACAGGTTTCTTTCTTTTCAATTGGTATCAGAGCTAGACTTTGATACATAGATGCATAACTAAATTTTTTTAGATTATTTACATAATGTATATAATTAAAATTTTATGTTAGATATTAAATCTAATTTAAATATTTTTAAATAAAATTTATGATCTAATTTTGATTGGATTATAAGAATCTAATCAATGGTTGGTTAAGATTTGTTATAAGTTTGTTATAATAGATTTTTATTATTACTGAATTTTATTGGAATATTAATTTAATTTAAAATCTGATTTAAATTTATTTTAATAAAATTTTAAGATTGTTATTTCAGTTACAAAGTTAGACTTATTTTAGATCTGAATTGAATTCATTTTGATAGATTTTCAGATCTGATTTCTAACAAAATTCAATACTGTATTAAAATAGATTTAATAAGAAATTTAATCCTTATGCATTCATATTTGTATCTAATTAATTTTCTATATGATGTCAGATCTAAAATTGATATTTTATAATCATTATAAGATATATTTCAGATCTGATATGATATATATGATATATCAAATCTAATTAGATTAGATGAAGAACATGATTGATAAGATCAAAGATATGTTCATGACATAAATATTTTATCAAAATTATATGTTGATGTGATTACACATGAAATTAGATTTCAAATTTTAGTAGCTCAGTACTCAAATTGATGAGATCACCAGATCGTCTGATCATGAGAGATCGAAGAGATTAATCTCTCTCTCTTGCCCATTCAATGGGCTCTCTTATGATGTGTAGGGGTGTTATTATGATCCAATTTTATAAAGAAAAAAAATGAACAAATTTTTATAAATTATTTTGATCATAAATATATTTAGATTAGATCTAAAGTGATTTATGATTCATTATAATAAGATAAATTTAGATATAAAATTATTTTAGAATCTGAATAGCCTGTTATATTAAATATAATCAGTATTGATTTAAAAATTATCATGATGTATAAAATTTAGATCATACCTATGCATGTTTAACTGTTAAACATATTATAAAAAATTATTTTTATGAGTTGAAATATATGGTATGCTTCATCTGAAATCTTGGTAGAATAGTTCTACAAACTGAAACATACATTTCACACATTTAATTTTAAATTAAGTATAAACGATCCAGATTTGAGAATTAAAGATCATTAAGACACCACATAAATCGATGGGCTATGGATTAGTATGAATCAGATCCTTTTAATGGGTTAGACTTAAGGTTAGAAATAAATATGGATCAAGTAGAGAAATTGAATAAATCTTATCAAGTGTTGAATTAGATTATGTCAGAAGTTCTCTAGATCAACCTTAATGGTTGAAGTTTGATCAAGTCCATATTTTTGACTTTAATAAATGGACTATGATCATGGCTCGGTGGTTGATTCTGAATCTTTTGGTGGACAAAATCGAAACTAATTAACTAGTTGGTATCTAAGGTAAGTTTGGCAGATTCAATCAAATAATTTTTAATTGAGAGCTACTCACCTCGATGCATCTATGATGAGTTAATGGCATATCCCTCCCACTGATCTCACTTACCTGGCCAACATGATGGATTGTGTTTTGATTAGGTCACTAGTCAATTCGAACAAACCCATGCCATCAAGGTTAATCAGTATAACTGATTTAGCTGTCTTTAGACCAACTTATATCTAATCCACTACATGACTTGGTGAAGTCAGTGAGAAGATTTACGACTTACAGGTCAATCTCTTCTCTTATTCTTAAATTAGTATAAATCAAATCTTCTAAATCATTAGGTCCATAAAATGATACAGTTATGGAGATAACTTTTTCATAGCCTCTCATTAAGGTGTGTGATAATGAGTCCAATATTCCAAATAGATATCGAAAACGCCACACGCCTGGTGTCTATTATGTATTAAAATTATCATCCATCATATGACCATCTTATTGTACCTTTAGATCAATGCTTAGGTTGGCTGAGCCACACTTGGGTCTGGTCATCCGTTTGTTGGATGCACTTGGTGTCGTCATGTTAATGATTGGATCTAACCAGAATTTTTAGTAGAGGCACCACATGCCTGTTGAAGGGATACCTAGGATAAAACCTAATTGCTAGAAGTTGTTTGGAGAAATAATTGGTTATGAACCTACCTATGGATGCACTAGGGTTGGCTGAGCCATACTTAGGCCCGAATGTAGTCTGTGTGGATTCTAGTACCCACTAAGAAATTAATGTAATTTCTCAAGTTGGAGGTAGAGGCTACCAATTCATACAAAATAGTGGGAGAACCTTTAGACTAAAATCTATGTCTTTGGGATTAAAAGTAATTCATATACTAATAAGCTTTTATTTTTTTCTTTCAGCTATGGCCAACACACTATCCCTCCGTTTATTGTTGGATAGCGACAAACTCACCGGATCTAACTTCGATAGCTGGTATCAAAAGTTGAAGATCATCTTAGAACACGAGAGGATTCTATACATCTTTATGGATGAGGTCTCTGAAGAATCTACTGCCAATGCTTCTCGTGCTATGAGAGATGCTTATATGAAGTAGCTTAATGACTGCATGACTATGTGTTATGTGATGAGGGCAGCGATGAACGGTGAACTTAGCTATAAGTTCGAGATGTACAGCTAGAGGGGATCATTTAAATATTGAATGAGTCTTTTGGACCCCTGAGGATGCGCAGACACAAAATCTCTTGCATAATTTTCAATGCCTGTATATGAGAGGGGATTTTAGTCATCGATCATGTATTGTACATGATTGAGTAGATTGAACAATTAGTCTTGATAAACTTGGCTTTCCATTGCATGAACAATTAGGCAAGAATACTATCCTTAACTCGCTACCGAAATCCTATCTACCTTTTCTCAGTCATTATAGAATGACGAAGCCCATAGTAAACTATCTGTTGGGCCTTATGTGGTGCTCCCAAGGCTCAAGGGATCAAGACTAAGGCCAAAGTCCAAAGTTCATGAGGTGGTCATAGGATTTTTAGGGCTAGTTTGGATCCTAGGATGAAAGACTGTCAGTCTTTCGAGTCTTGAGGTTCAGAGATTTTGAGCCTTAAGGGGCTAACTTATATTTAGACTAGGATTGAGTCTAAGATTATGAGATTAGATCAAGTCATGGGTGTACATGGGCTTGAGTGAGCACAATCTTGTATTGAGTTAGCCAGGAGAGTTTTTGGATTGGGTTATATTGACCCTGTATATAAACATACATTGTATCTGACTTGATAAATTGAAAGGAATATAAAATTATTTTCTTCCTAACTTTCTCTCTCTTCCTTTCTCTCTCTCTGATCCTCTCCACATCTTAGAAGCAAAAAACCTAGGATTTCTTAGTTGCCACCCCAAAAAGGAAAGAAAGCAGGTGCTAGAAACCAGCACCCCACCTTGTGCACACCCCCTATTTGTGCACCCGCTCTTGGCCATCCAAGAGGAGTTGCAGGTCCCATCTTTTACATTTTTGAGGCTTCATCAAGATTACTTCCAAGTCTCAAAAGGTGGGTTTCAGATCTAGTGGAGAAGGGATTCAAATCGCAGAAAAAAATCCTGTTGACAAGATTTACAAGGCTGCTGAAATCCTAAAGGCTATTTTTATTTTGCTTGGTTGCTGGCCTTCAAGGACCTCCACAATGAGATCCTTGCTGTTTCCTGATGTCTACAACTTGGGAAAGCTGCTCCAACAATTGGTATCAAAGCATGTGTTGTGTGAAGAAAGAAGGAGACTCCAGAATTTGAAGATCTTCAATGGCTGAAATTTCAGCAAGGACCCTGTCAAGGTATTTCTCAAATCCCTTGGAGTATTGTTTTATTTTTGGTTTGGATCTAGCCATGGGAAGCAACATGAAGGTTGATTTTAAAAAGTTTAATGGGAAAGAAAACTTTTTCATGTGAAAAATTTGGGTAGAAGATCTTTTGGTTCAAGCAGATCTGGATCAGGCATTGGAGGAGAAGCCTGAAGGGATGACAGATCTCAGTGGATGTTCCTAGAGAAGAAGGCTTGTTCTGTAATTAGAGGATGTTTGACAGATATGGCACTCTATTCTATGTTAGAGAAGAGGATCCTGAAAGGTTTGTGGTCGAAGTTGCACACCATGTATATGGAAAAAAATATGTGCAACAAGTTGATGTTGAAGAAGAGACTATACAGCCTTCGGATGCAGGAAGGTAGATATGTTTTAGGTCACATCTAGAAATTCGACCAGATGTGCAATGATTTGCTAAACATCAGGGTGAAGATGGAGGAGGAAGATAAGTTGTTGCTACTGCTATGCTCGCTGCCCCCTTCCTATGATCTATTGGTGACGATGCTGCTCTATGGAAAGGAGACCTTGGAGTATGAAGTCATGGTCTTGGTGTTGCGGTCTAATGAACAGTGGGAGAAGTTGACCAAGGAAGGTGCTCCCCAGGAGGGCTTGGCCATAGGGAAGAGATCTAGAAGAGGAAGAAAAAGAGGAAAGTCAAAGGGATGGTCAAAGTCTCGAAAGAGCTGGAGTAAGAAGGAAGTCAGGTGCTGCAAGTGCAACGAGATCGGGCACTTCAAACGAGATTGCCTGCAGTGGAAGAATTAGAAGGGAGATAAGGGAGGATCTAATGCACTGAGTACAATGGCTGATAGTGAGGTGGAGGATGATCTCTTGATAGTATCAGATGGTCACAAGCAAAACACAGATGTATGGACTCTAGATTCAGCCTGTTCGCAACACTACACCCCAAACTGATCTTGATTTGCTACATACACTAGGACGGATGAAGGAAGCGTGACACTTGGAGATGATCACTCATGTTGAGTTACTGATATTGAGAGCATTCAGGTGAGGATATTTGATGCGATGGTGTGGACTTTCACTAATGTGAAGCATGTCCCAAATATGAAGAAGAATCTTATGTCACTTGGTTACTTGGAGCGGAGCAGCTACAGCTTTAGCAGTCGTGCCAGGAGTGAGGTATTGAACATCTCAAATGGAGCCATGGTAGTGACAAGAGGTAAGAGAATGGAGAACAATCTCTACAAGATGGAAGGATCTATGGTGACTGAGAATCCGATGCAGCAGCAGCAGTGCAGGATCAGCAGGGGACTCACCGGTTGTGGCACTACTGCCTAGGCCACATGGGAGATCGTGGGATGAAGGAGCTGAGCAAGTATGGTCTAATTCTAGATCTAGATGGAGGTATCTCAGAAGTATGTGAGCCATGCCAAATGAAAAAGTAGAAGAGAGTGCAGTTTGCTAGCAGTTCAGCCCGCAGTGCAGCCCCACTAGAACAAGTTCACACTGATGTGTAGGGATCGGTCCTAATTTCAGCCAGAAATGGGGTAAGATACTTCCTGACCTTTATATATGATTTCTCAAAGAACGTATGGGTCTACTTCATGAAGAAAAAATCAAAAATCTTCACCAAATTTAAGATATGAAAAGCTGAGGTGGAGAAGGAGATAGGTCAGAGCTTGAAGTGTCTGCGGTCCGACAATGATAGGGAGTACACCAGTAAGGAGTTTCAAATTTTTGATGAGGAGTGTGGTATCAAAAGGCATTTCTTGATGAGAGAGACTCCTTAACAAAATAGGATGACCGAGAGGATGAACAGAACCCTTATGAAAAAGGCACGGTGCATAAGGCTGTAGGCAGGGCTTCCTAAGATGTTCTGGGTTGATACAGTGGATGCAGCCTATTATTTAGTAAATCGGTCACCTCACACTAAGTTAGATGGTGGTATTCTAGAGAAAAAATAGTCTGAAAGGAAGATTGAGCTAAGCCATCTAAGGGTGTTTGGGTGCACGGCATTTGTGCACATTGGTACTGGTGAGCGGAGCAAATTGGATGCCAGATCACGAAAGATGGTGTTCTTGAGATATCCTTGAGGAGTTAAGGGATACCGGCTGTGGGATCCCTTGGAGAAGAAGGTTGTCATCAGTAAAAATATCATCTTTGATGAAAATTTAGTTTTCCTAAGGTGAGATGGCATGGAGGAGCAGTAAGAGCAGTAGGAGGTCCAGTAGGGCAATGCTGGATAACTAACGTCCTATTCTATTTTGCCACTTGTAGGTGCATCGGGAGGACTTGGTATTCAGATGGAGCACTCTCTAAAGGTGTCTCCATAGGTAGAGAAAGCTCAGATAGATGAAAGAAGCCAGGAGGTCCAGCAGGAGCAAACTGGACCTAGGACGGATATCGAAATTGCACTGCACAATCCCAAAAGGAATGTGAGGCAATCAAAATGATATGGCTTCGAAGAGATGGTGTCATATTCCCTGGTGATAGTGAATGGGGACCCCTACACCTATGAAGAGGCTATGAAGAGTCGGGATAGAGAGAGGTGGGTCCAAGCAATGTCTGAGGAGATGCAGTCTCTCTATAAGAACGAGATGTGACGATTGGTGCAGTTGCCACAAGGGAAGAAACCTATTGGTTGCAAGTGGGTTTACCAACACAAGGAGGGGCCTTCAGAGCAAGGAGGTATCAGGTACAAGGTGAAGCTAGTGGCCAAGAGATACTCCCAGAAAGAAGGCATCGACTTCAACGAGGTTTTCTCTCCTTTCATCAGGTATACTTCCATCAAGGTGCTGCTGAGCATTGTTGTAGCTCAGGACTTAGAGCTGGAGCAGATGGATGTCAAGATGGTGTTCCTCCATGGACATCTAGAGGTGAGCATCTACATAGAGCAGCCACCTGAGTTTTGACAGTCAGGAGCAGAAGGGAAGGTCTGTTTATTGCAGAAATCACTGTATGGACTGAAGCAGTCATCGAGATAATGGTACAAGCAGTTTGATTCTTGTGTGAGGAGCATCGGGCTTTTCAGGTGTGAGTATGACTCTTGCATATATATTAAATCTTTGGAGGATGGGTCTAGAGTGTTTCTACTCTTGTATGTGGATGACGTGCTTATAGCATGCAAGAGTAGGAAGGTTGTGCAGAAACTTAAGGCAGCCTTATCTTGGGAGTTTGAGATGAAAGATTTGGGGCCTGTGAGGAAGATCTTAGGTATGAAAATCTTCAGAGATCGAGATAAGAGAGTGCTATATTTATCTCAAAGAGGTTACATCTGGAAGGTCTTGGAGAGATTCAGGATGAATGATGCAAAATCGACAGAGTTGCCACTCACTGGGCAATTTAGACTCTCAAAGACGATGTTGCCACAGACTGAAGTGGAGGCTCAAGAGATGGAGAGAGTGCCATATGCCTCTAGTATGGGGAGTCTTACGCATGTCATGGTGTGTTGTAGGCCAGATATCACCCACGCAATGAGTCAGGTCAGTAGGTTCATGGTGCAGCCTGGCAGGAAGCACTGGCGAGCATTGAAGGAGATCTTTAGATACTTGGTGGGTACTGTAGGAGTTAGCATCTGCTATGGACAGAGAGGAGGTGCTGAGGGACTCTCCAACAGATTCATGGAGGCTCGAGGGCTGATAGGAGGATTCATGGATGCAGATTTCAGTGGAGACATGGACACCCGACAGTTGACAACAGATTTTATATTTAGTCTGTTTGGAGGTCCCGTTTCATGGAGATCGTGCTTGCATCCCATCACGGCCTTATCCATGATTGAGGTGGAATATATTGCTGTTACGGAGGCAGCGAAGGAGGTCCTATGGCTGAAGGGTTTGGCATTGGAGATGGGCCTCGCACAGGAAGCCGTCAGGGTGTACTGCGACAGTCAGAGTGCACTGTTACTTGCACAGAACTTTATCTACCATGCTAGGATGAAGCACATCGATATCAGATATCATTAGATCAGAGAGCTTGTGGAAGAAGATGAGGTGGAGCTGGTGAAGGTACACACCAAGGAGAATCCAGTGGATATACTGATGAAGGTACTTCCACGAGACAGCTTTCGAAAATGTATGACATTGATGTACTTGATGGATAGGACGGAGTTGGTTGAGGCCTTGAGATACCAAGGTAGAGATTGTTGGGCCTTATGTGGTGCTCCCAAGCCTCAAGGGACCAAGGCTAAGGTCAAGGTCCAAAGTCCATGAGGGCGTCATAGGATTTTTAGGGCTAGTTTGGACCCTAATGAAGGAAAAATCGGCTTTTTCTTTATAGGATCTTCCAGATCTAATGAGATCTGGGGTGGAATATTTCAAAAAAAAATTATCCAATGATATTTCAGATCTAAGATTTATTAGATTTAATTTTTATTATCTGATATTAAATCTAAAATTAAATCTGAAAACATGAGGAATAGAGAAATATCTCTAGGGTAACTAGATTACCCTGTAGATGATTGCAGTAATGCCCGAGGTTCTAAAATAGCCACGCAATCATCTAGTCTCTACCGATATCCACTCGAGTAGGATCTAGATTGTCTTCTCCTCATAAATTTTTGCTCCAAAAATCAGATCTGGATCTGAACTGGAAGATCTTCAAAAGTTCTTCTGAAGCTGGAGCAGCAGCTTCTCGATAAATCTCTGCAGCCTTCTAATCAGGAAGCCACCACGCCTTGGACAAGCACCAGATGGATGCCCAACCTCTTGGATGTGAAGAGGGGAGGGAAAGAAGCAGAGGAGGCATAGAGAAGTGGAGAGGATTCAGACTTTTGTTGGTTATTGCACAGAGTCTCAAAACCCTAGGCGCAGATAGGGTTTAAATAGACCCTACTGCGCCATGCAGTGCCACATTATTTGACCAATTAGAAAATTTTAATTAATTTTGGAAAAATTTTAATTGGTGGAGTGATGTCATCTGATCATATCAGATAAGAATTCCCACAATGGCAAGTGACAGGAATTAGCAGGTGTTGTCTTAAATTCATCTCATAAATTAAGACAAGTCCTTTTTGAGCTGGACTGGCTCCAGTCAGACTGAGAGAAACCTTCTCAAAATTCTCTGGGTGAGTCAAATCATATTTGACTCAATCAAGATAGAAAAGATTACACGAGGAGAAAGTTAGGCTCAATCGTGTGCTAGCATGATTTTCTTGAACCTAATTGGATCTAATCCAAATCAATCGAACTGGACTAGCTCAATTGATGACATCCAAACCCTAACTCTTGTTTGTGTGACCCAATTAGATTTATTTCCATATGGTAATGAGACATGTCGTGATCTCATCATTGACATCATCAAAACTTCTTTTGATGGACCAGAACTCTTCTGATTCAGATAATTAGAATGATCGATCATCAAGATCATTCTAATTGCTCCCAAAATCCACCAGTGACACCTAGTAGTATATGGTGGCAACCCATCAGAAATGAAGACGAACCTCTCGGTGTAGCTACCTGTGTGATTGAGTTGCTCTATCATGAGTCCCGACTGAATTAGGGTTAAGGTGAACTCGTCAAACCCAACATCAGTCATATGAATCAATCGATTGATCCGAGTCTGATGTGAAACCCCAATAGAAAACTCTTTTCTATTATTTCACTTTGCCATGGCCATGGGCTTAAGGACTCAATCTTTCGATCATCATAGGACTACTCCTCTCATCTATCGACGTTGATAGATCCCATCTTGGTGCGATCTGGTTCCTACAATGAATATGCTACAGCTAACATACACCTCAGGATTTCGAATGGCTAGGAGATCGAGTTATGGTGTAGTCAAACTATAACATACTCAAGGTGAACTGTCGATGTATCTTAGGTCAAAGAACTAGACACATAGCTACAGCATCGAGCTAGTCATCGATGAGAAGGTAGACTTCCTTATGACTGCTCGAGGTGGTCATGCCCAATACTTTCATTCACAACGAATACCTGTACTCTCGCTCCAGTGTCTCCACACCGTAGACTCAAGACACATCTACTCTAAGAAAGCGATCGTACACCAACCTTCCGGATCGATCACCATCCTCGTGATGATCCTATGGTCAGGAGCTGTTTATGAGTTAGTTATGTAAATTCATGCCTTAAATTTTTAACTCTTGAAAATATGAATTAACATTTCTACTAACTCAAAGAATGTATCACAGACATAATGTACACAATGTGATAGTAGAATAATCCTTTTATTTATTTATAGTCAAAATTATAAATTTGCCCTTAGATTTGTACAAGAATGTGTCAGCCAATCTGGCATCTAAGGCACACATCTAACAAACTCCCACTTGACCTAATGCCAATTGGTTACATATCTAATGTTAGATGTGTGCCCTAGATGTCAGATGGCTGACATATTTTTATACAAATCTAAGGGCAAATTTATAATTTTGACTATAAATCAATAAATAGGTTATTGTTCTTTCACATTGTGTACATTGTGTCTGTGATACATCTTTTGAGTTAGTAGGAATGTCAACTCATATTTTCAAGAGTTAAAAATTTAAGGCATGAATTTACATAACTAACTCATAAACAGCTCCTGACCATAGGATCATCATGAGGATGGTGATCAATCTGGAAGGTTGATGTACGATTGCTTTTTTAGGATAGATGTATCTTGAGTCTATGGTGTGGAGATATCGAAGTGAGAGTACGGATATTCGTTGAGAACGAGAGTATTGTGCATGACTACCTCGAGCAGTCATAAGGAAGTTTACCTTCTCGTCGATGACTAGCTCGATGCAGCAGCTATGTGTCTAGTTCTTTGACCTGAGGTACATCGATAGTTCACCTTGAGTGTATTATAGTTTGACTACATCATAACTCGGACTCCTAGCCATTCGAAATCCTGAGGTGTATGTTGGCTGTAGCACATTCATTGTAGGAACTAGGTCGCACCAAGATGAGATCTATCAACCTTGGTAGATGAGAGGAGTAGTCCTATGATGATTGAAAGATCGAGTCCTTAAGCCCATGGCCATGGTAGAGTGAAATAATGGAAAAGAGTTTTCCATTGAGGTTTCACATCAAACTTGGGTCGATCGATTGATTCATATGACTGATGTTGGGTTTGACGAGTTCACCTTAATCCAAATTCAATCGGGACTCATGATAGAGGAACTCAATCGCATAGGTAGCTGCATCGAGAGGTTCATCTTCAGTTCTGATAGGTTGCCACCATATACTGCTAGATGTCACTGGTAGATTTTGAGAGTAATTAGAATGATCTTGATGATCGATCATTCTAATTGTCTGAATCAGAAGTGTTTTGGTCCATCGAAAGGAGTTTCGATGATGTTGATGATAAGATCACGACATGTCTCATTACCATACAGAATTGAACCTAACTGGATCACACTAATGAGGGTTAGGATCTGGATGTCATCAATTGGGCTAGCCCAATTGATTTGGATTAGATCCAATTAGGTTAAAGGAAATCATGCTAGCACACGATTGAGCCTAACTTTCTCCTCGTGCAATCTTTTCTATCTCGATTGAGCCAAATATGTTTTGATTCATCCAGAGAACTTTGAGAAGGTTTTTTCTAGTCTGTCTGGAGCCAGTCCAGTTCAAAAAAGGCTTGTCTTAATTCATGAGATGAATTAAAGACAACACCTGCTAATTCCTGACACCTGCCATTTTTATTTTAGGACATTTGTCAAATGTTGACATATGGGTCTTAAACTGAAGGCCACTTGGCAAGAGGTTATTGGAGATTTTTTATGGAGTGTCCACCGACCAAAAATAAGCATCAAAGTGGGTGCCACAATGTAGGGTTTCAGAGTGGGCATGCACATTGGAAACATAATGGATTTCAAAATTTTAATAAAGAAATCTTAAATATTAAACCCTTAAACCAGTATCTCCTTGATGATTAAGAATCATATATAACATAAATTTAAGATTAAATTTAAGTTATAGAAGAATACCTGCAGCGCTTAATCCAAATTTCGGCAGAACCTCCACCAGGCACCCAAGTGTTCGCCCTCCAACGGTGATCCACACAGGGCTATGATCAGGACACCAACTCTTTGAGATGATTTCTTCTCCAAAATTCTTACTCTGAGAATTTTTTTGAATACCAAGATCTCAAGACGCTCTTCCTCTTCTCCTAGCCTTCCTATCCCTACCTTTCTTCTCTCCTTGTCTTCCTTAATTCTCTTCCTAGACTCTTGTCCTAAAATCAGACTTGTCCTTTCTATTTTTGGACTTGTCCTAACAAGAGAAGGAAGAGACTAATTGGACAATAGGGAGAGGATGTTAGAAAGAAAAGAGGAATTGGAAATCTGAATGAATCCAATCCCCCAGCGCACCCCCCTTTAAATACTTAGCGATGGGTTGCCTTCGGGATTATTTCGCGCCCCTTCCACGCGCCATCTCGCATCCATCAGAAAATCTCACACCTCCTGATGAATTCTCATGCCTATCTAAAAGTTTTTGACACATGGCAATCATCGGAAAAAAATCCAAGAGATGCTTCATGCAGAAGGACTCTTCGAAACATTTTTCTCAATGATTCTCTGATGAGTCACGCAGCTTCGCATGGCATAATTTTTTTTCCACCACCCATCAATATAATTTTATCCATCCAATGGCCAAAAATTAAGGTGCTAACATGAGAATGTCGTGTGAAAAAATTCAGATTAAAAAGTGGCGTGACAAATGGGTTAGAGTCCTTCACAAGTTGGACTCTTGGTCAGGCGCATGAATCAGGCTGACAAGATTTCCAAATTCAATGAATTTCCATGATTAAACCAGAAGAAATTTTAACTTCAAAAAAATTCTTGATGCTCAAAATAAAATTACAAATCATTCAAAAATTTATTTCATTATGGAACAGAGGATAAGCTCAAGGATGAGGCATCCCATCTCATGGGATGCGAAAACTATTTCTGCACACAAAAACTGCACCCACGCACAAGAAAAATTCTTGACTCATGGAGAATTGGTTTCCTCACTCTAAATTTTTGGTACACGTAGAAAAGGGCAGAACCAACTCAAATAAAAAATTGATTTAATTAATTTGGCTTTAATTAGCCCAATCTAGAATCAATTTTAAACCCGATTCGAAACAAGGAGCTAGTTTTTTGCAACATGTGCTAGCATGTCAATTTTGCAAACATGATCTAATCCAATTAGACCCCTGATTAATATTATTTGTGTGTGACCCATTGGGTTCCACATCTATCTAGCAATAGGTATGAGTTCAAGTCAATTTGATTTGATTAGAATTTAATCTAATCGATCTAGATCCAATCGAGCTAACCCGATTTCAGCAATTAGAACTCTTTCTAATTGGTGATTGAATTAAACTCTTTAATTTGATCAAACCCATAAGACAAGATTGATGTCTAGCAATGTATCATGTCTACCTAAAAGATATAAAATTTTTGATAAAAATATCAAAAATACCCTTTAGTTGAAAGTTATCGTGCAATTTGATCCTGCGATCTCCCTGCACCCCGAATATGACTCTGGATATGGAATGATGTCAAATCTAATATCATACTCATATTTCTCTCAATCTTATATGATGATTCAATTAATAAAATATTAAAAACTCTTTCTAATTTTTATTTTATTTTTATCAAAGGCTTCCTGAATCATCAATCGATTAGAACAAGTAGGATGCGATTTCCTCTTACCAGGAGTGATCGATTCCATGTTGACCTACTCACAACCTCCATACATATTCTACCATATCTAGAACACCCCGTACATGACTAAGTCATGAATGAGTATGAACCAAAAAATATGGATTCATGTATACAAGGTTCTATGGTAGTCTCAGGTCAAAGGATTACATGCACAACTCCCACTATAAGAAAACATCTCTTGACAGGTAAGTAAATTCCATAAGATGTTTCTTAAGTCGGATCAATTCAGTGAACTCATTCTCTAATGAGCACCAACTTCCTTGTATTAGTGTCTCACACAAGTGGCATATGAGATCTACCACCCTCTCCATCGAGCATACATAGAAAGTGCTAATTTATCTGGAACATTGATCTCCTACTCAATGCTCCTATGACTAGAAATATTCTAAATCAGGATTTTTAGGATTTTAGGTCTCATAGGTATGATCTCATCATAACCCTAAACCCATTTTCCTGATTTATGGAGTTCATCATGATCATTACTAAAGTAAGATGCAACATATGATGAAAATGCCTTTTATTATTTAAAGAGTCAATACATAAGTCTGAAAGATTACAAGGAAAATCCATCAAAATACAAATTTCGATTGGCTTGTAGGGCATATTCCTTTCAATCTCCCACTTACACTAAAGCCAATCACCCTTATATTTTATCCCCATACAATCGAGATGGCGATCGAACTGCTGCTGTAGTAGAGCCTTAGTGAATGGGTCTGCTATGTTATTCTTTATTTCTACTCGTTCATTGACAACATCTTGTCTTTCGATTATTTCACGAACGAGATGGAAGCGTCTTAGAATGTGCTTGGATTTATGATGAGACCTTGGTTCTTTTGCTTGAGCAACTGCTCTAGTATTGTCACAGTAAAGTGGTGCTGGATTCTTAATCTCAGGAATGACACCCAACTCAGTGATGAACTTCTTCATCCAGACAGCTTCCTTGGCGGCTTCACTTGCAGCTATATATTCTGCCTTAGTGGTTGAGTCAGCTATAGTCTGCTGCTTGAAACTTTTCCAACTAACAGCTCCACCATTAAGAGTAAAGACATACCCTGAAGTGGACTTACTATCATCAGGGTCTGATTGGAAACTAGAGTCAGAATAACTTTCTAGTTTTAAATCAGATCCTCCATATACTAAAAAAATATCTTTAGTCCTTCTTAGGTACTTAAGAATATTTTTTACAGTTTTCCAATGATCTTCTCCTGGATCAGCCTGAAATCTACTAACTATGCCTAAGGCATAGGCAACATCAGGCCTAGTACATAGCATAGCATACATGATCGACCCTACTACTGAAGCATAGGGAATAGAACTCATTCTATTTTTCTCTTCTGGTGTTTTAGGAGACATCCTTTTAGAGAGATGTATGCCTTGACTCATGGGTAAATAACCTCTTTTACTTCCATCCATGCTAAACCTCTTTAGCACTAAGTCTGTGTACCTGGATTGGGACAAGCCTAACATCCTCTTAGATCTATCCCTATAGATCTTTATACCTAGTATATAGGATGCTTCACCCAAATCCTTCATGAAAAACTTACTTGATAGCCATGTCTTGACCGATTGTAACATTGGGATATCATTCCCAATAAGAAGTATGTCATCCATATATAAAACTAAGAAGATAATGGCACTCCTTCTAGTCTTCTTGTATACACAAGGTTCATCCATATTTTTGATAAAGCGAAACTCTTTGGCTGTAACATCAAATCGGATGTTCCAACTCCTCGAGGCCTATTTTAATCCGTAAATAGATTTCTTAAGCTTGCATACCTGATTTTCTCTCCCTTTTGAGACAAACCCTTCTGACTGAGACATGTAAACCTCTTCCTCAAGATAATCATTAAGGAAGGCGGTCTTCACATCCATTTGCCAAATCTCATAATCATGGTATGCTGCTATTGCAAGCATAATCTGTATAGATTTGAGTATGGCAATAGGTGAAAATGTTTCATCATAATCAATTCCCTGTTTTTGCCTGAAACCTTTGGCTAATAATCTAGCTTTATAGGTTTCAACTTGGCCATCCACTCCAATCTTTTTCTTATAGACCCATTTGCATCCAATAGGGGTCACACCCTCTAGTGCATCAATCAAAGTCCACACTTGGTTGGAATACATGGAGTCCATTTCAGATTTCATAGCCTCTAGCTATTTGTCTGAGTCCCTTCTCATGATGGCTTCCGTATAGGTCAAAGGTTCATCATTCTCAATGATGCGGGCTTCATTATTCTCAATAACAAACCCATACCTCATAGGTGCATTCTGCACCCTATCCGACCTACGAAGAGGAGGTATACTTTGTGTTTGTACTTCATTAATGAATATTTTTGGTTGAGGATCATCTTGTGCTTGCATTTGTAGGTCTTGAACTTCTCCAAGTTCAATTTTCTTCCCACTGCCTCTTTCTAGGATAAACTCTTTTTCCATAAAAGTGGCATATTTACTGACAAACACCTATGTTCAGTAGGATGGTAAAAGAGGTATCCTATACTCTCTTTAGGATAACCTGCAAACAAGCATTTATCTGCCCTAGCACTCAGCTTATGTCCAAAATTTCTTTTAACATAAGCTGGACAGCCCCATATCTTAAGATACTTAAGATTATACTTTTTTCCTCTCCATATCTCATATGGAGTGCTTGGTACAGATTTTGAAGGTACTCTATTCAAGATATAGACAGCAGTTTCTAGGGCATATCTCCAGAAAGAAATTGGCAAATCTGTAAGGCACATCATGGACCACACCATATCTAATAAAGTGCGATTCCTCCTTTCTGCTACACCATTTAGCTGTGGTGTATAGGGAGGGGTCCATTCTGAGAGAATTTCATTTTCTTTAAGATGATCTAAAAATTCATTGGATAAGTATTCTCCTCCTCGATCAGATCGAAGGATTTTAATATTTTTTTCAGTTTGTTTCTCGATCATACTTTGATACTCTTTAAATTTATCAAAGGCTTCGAACTTGTATTTCATAAGATACATGTTGCTCCTTAGATTGATTTTGATGATTACAAAGTAGTTGAAGGGGTACTAATGTTTCTCACTTGAAAAAGACTTATTGCTCTTCAGGGGCAAAATTGTAATTTTATCAAAACCCTGATTTGATAGTATCAAATGATAGAACAAAAGATTTGTGATCCAATGGTGAAAATTTTATTGATTTTGGACTTGTATTTTGAAAGATATGCATGATTGAAAATCATGAGTCGACCCATAAGTCGACTCATGGCACATGAGATGACTGGCACACTGAAATTTTTGGCCGGCACAGACTTGGCACACCCTGTGACTCAAGGCATGAGTCGACCCCCAAGGCATGAGTCGACCCCCAAGGCATGAGTCGACCCATGAGTCGACCTCTGTGGGTTTTAAGCCAGTTTTACAGAATCTTGGATCCCGTTCGATTTTGTGATGATTTTCCACAGAGGTCGACCCATGAGTCGACCCCCAGGCATGAGTCGACTCATGAGTCGACCCCTGTGATAGAATTTTTCCGCAACGGCTAGTTTTTAACCCATTTTAAGTGCTTTTAATGCTCATTTATTATGGTCTAACGGTTCTATTTCAGCCTAGAATATTTTCCACTATTTCCTGAAGCTATAAAAGGGACAAAAAGATGAAAATCAATAAGAAGAATCAAGAAGAGAGATTTTGAAAAAGGAATTTCAAGCAAACTTTTCAGCTCTAAGCAAAAGCTCACTCAAAGCATTCAAGAAGCCTTTGATCCAAGCTCACCAACTCCTCAAGTGCACATTCTAGTCTCCAACCACCTTGAGGAAATCAAAAAGGATCTTCTTCTTCTTGAGTAAAGAGTATTTAAAGTCTCATATGCTCATTAAAAAAGCTTTTTTGTGCTATTCATTGTTATACTTTGTTTGTGTTATTATTTTTATTTTGGGAGGGTTCCAAAACAAGGGAAGGTTGATCCAAACCTTGAATCGGAGTGTATTGGGTTGGCTTGTATCTGAAAAATAAGTGGACTAGCTTGGGATAGCTAGAGTCGAAGTTTTCGACGTTTGTATTCGGGTTGAATACAAGATTAGTGGATTGAAATTCCCAAGTAGGAGCTTGGGGAGTGGATGTAGGTGCAAGGTTGGCACCGAACCACTATAAATCCTTTTATTTGTGGTGTGTCTAATTGCTCTTCTTTAACTCTTCATTATTCTCTTGCATTCTAGCTTTTAGCCATTAGCCTTGAATTAATTTTACTCTTCCTATTTATTTAGCTTTTGTCAAATATTTTTCATAAGTCATAAGTCAAGCTTAAAATTTTTAGAAACCCAATTCACCCTCCCCTCTTGGGTTGCATAGCTGGGCAACAATACACATATCCAAACCTAGATAAATCATCAGTGAACGTTATAAAATAAGAGTATCCTCTTCTGACTTCTGTTGTCACAGGACCACATGCATCAGTATGTACAAGTCCTAATAACTCACTTGTCCTTTCTCCATGTCCACTAAATGGAGTCTTAGTCATTTTTCCTATAAGACAAGATTCACAAGTACCTAATGATTCATAATCATAAGGATCAAAGAACTCTTCTTTGTATAACTTGTTAATCCTTGTCTTACTTATATGATCAAGTCGACAATGCCAAAGTAAAGTATTATTCAACTCTTCTCTCTTTCATTTTTTATTTTCATTAATATGAAAAATATTGTCATTAGATAGAATTAGAAGACTATTATTAATAACGCCATGACAGATAATTTCATTAGAAAAAGAAATTGAGGAACTATTGCTCTTTCCATTTATTTCATAACCTCATTGCAATAGTAACGATACAGAAATAATATTTCTAATGATCTTAGGCATATAATAACAGTTTTCTAGCTCTAAGATCTTTCCAGAAGGTAACTTTAACATATATGTCCCTACAGCCTCTGCTTGGATTGACTCTCCTCCAGTGCCGTAGAGCTCGAAGTCACCCTTCTTCAGCACTCTAATATTTTGCAGCCCCTGCAACGACTTGCAGATATGAGAACCGCAGGCAGTATTCAATACCCAAGAGTCTGAATTGGAAGAACTTAATGACAAAATTGTATGTATCTCATACATACCTTTTGGTGCATCGCTTGCACCTGCCTTTATAGTTGCAAGATATAATTTGCAATTTCTTTTCCAGTGTCCTACCTTGCCACAGTGAAAGCAGGTACCCTGTCCGGAGACTTTCTTCCCCTTCTTCTTCATCTTGCCACCCTTAGGATTTAGTACTTTCTTTGAACCCTTAAAACCTGACTTCTTCTTAGAGGTTTTACCCACAAGAAGAAGTGGAGCCTTTTCTTTCTTAATATGGCTCTCAGCTGTCTTAAGCATATTTAACAACTCAGGTAAGGAGGTATTCAGTTTGTTCATATGATAGTTCACAACAAACTAAGCGAATGACTCGGGAAGAGATTGCAGGATCAAATCCTGACTTAATTCTCCATCCATCACAAAACCAAGTTGACCCAATCTAGTGATCAGATCAATGACCTTCAGGACATGGTCTTGTACGAATGATCCCTCAGTCATTCTAGCACGGAATAACTGCTTAGATATCTCATATCTAGCAGTTCTACTCTGTTCTCCATACAACTCTTTAAGATTGAGGAGTATGGATTGAGTATCCATGCTCTCATGCTGCCTCTGTAACTCATTGCTCATAGAGGCCAGTATGATGCACTTGACAGTCAAACTGTCATTCTTCCACATCCTGTATGTGGATACCTCCTCTTCTGTGGCATCATCCCTAACCTCTTGTGGTTCAGGGATGTTAAGAATATAGGAGAGTTTCTCCTAAGTGAGTACGATCTTTAAATTTCTCAATCAGTCCACATAATTGGGACTGGTCAACTTGTTGGAATCTAAAATTCCTCACAATGATAGTGAAGATGCCATTTGTAGAATTTAATCTATAATAATTAAAGAATATTACATAAGCAAATAACTCATATTAACTCATACAATTAAATAAGGTCTTTAGATTTAATTGTACCTCTCACTATTTTATCGAACATCATAACCCTCTACTATGATGAACGAGACATATGTTATATTTATCTTAGTGGGATTGAGATCCTAATTCCTCATAATGATCTTGTGTTAACACAACAAACCCTTATGAGTTCATAGGTAGGAAACTCTTTCCAATTACAACTCATGCAATTTTTAATATTATATCTTGGCCTCTAAAATATTATTAGCCTTGTGTTAACATAATAAGCTATAATATTTTAGTTAAGTTAGATCCTTCATTTCAATACAGTCAAATTCTAATATAACTGCCTTTTGTTAACACAACAAAGTAGTATATTCAAAATTGCCGTAAGTATCTTCTATGCACCAGGATTATGTTATATCAATCCTTATGACAAGCCTCATGTTAACATAACAAACTAGCCATAGTTATTGATGTAACATTAACCTAGCATGAAGGAAGGCCCTTAATAGTATTTTCAACATTAGGGTTTTTCAATATCAAGATCGCTTAATCAAATTGTCCAGGTAAGTAAGGTGGGGGTCCCCCCGTTGCTTTCCTTAGATACCAATAAATTGGCTAGGTCAGACAACGGAACCAATTAAAAAACCACCTATAGCACTTTTCTAGACACCAATTGATCAATTGATCAAGAATTGGTTAACCCATAGTTGCATATCACTACCACTTAATATAATTTTCTAATGAGGGATTTTATTTGGTCTCATGCATATTCTAACTACATAATACCCATTTAAGTATCAACATTAAAATTTTTTACATGTGCAAGTGTAACATATGGACATTCATCATCCTAGGACAACCTTGCAGCATAATCCCGTTATGCTAGGACAACCTTATGTCAAGATGATGAAGTGGTGAATGATATATGTATTATTTCATATCATCATATGAAAGCATAAATTATTTTATAGTATAAATCATACTATGGATCACATAAATATTATGTATATATGATTGAACCAAACAAGACCGGCTCTGATACCACTGTAGGGTTTTAGAGTGGGCATGCACAGTGGAAACATAATGGATTTTAAAATTTTAATAAAAAAATCCTAAATATTAAACCCTTAAACCAGTATCTCTTTGATGATTAACAATCATATATAATATAAATTCAAGATTAAATTTAAGTTATAGAAGAATACCTGCAGCGCTTAATCCAAATTTCGGCAGAACCTCCACCAGGCGCCCAAGTGTTCGCCCTCCAATGGTGATCCACACAGGGCTATGATCAGGACACCAACTCTTTGAGATGATTTTTCCTCCAAAATTCTCACTCTGAGAATTTTCTTGAACACCAGGATCTCAAGACGCTCTTCCTCTTCTCCTAGCCTTCCTATCCCTACCTTTCTTCTCTCCTTGTCTTCCTTAATTCTCTTCCTAGACTCTTGTCCTAAAATCAGACTTGTCCTTTCTATTTTTGGACTTATCCTAACAAGAGAAAGAAGAGACTAATTGGACAATAGGGAGAGGATGTTAGAAAGAAAGGAGGAATTAAAAATCTGAATGAATCCAATCCCCCGACGCACCCCCCTTTAAATACTTAGTGATGGGTTGCCTTCGGGAATTTTTTGCGCCCCTTCCACACGCCATCTCGCATCCATCAAAAAATCTCACACCTCCTGATGAATTCTCTTGCCTATCTGAAAGTTTTTGTTACATGGCAATCATCGAGAAAAAATCCAAGAGATGCTTCATGCAGAAGGACTCTTCGAAACATTTTTCTCGATGATTCTCTGATGAGTCGCGCAGCTTCACATGGCATAATTTTTTTTCCACCACCCATCAACATAATTTTGTCCATCCAATGGCCAAAAATTAAGGCACTAACATGAGAATGTCATGGAAAAAAATTCAGATTAAAAAGTGGTGTGACAAATGGGTTAGAGTCCTTCACAAGTTGGACTCCTGGTCAGGCGCATGGATCAGGCTGACAGGATTTCCAACTTCAACGAATTTCCATGATTAAACCAGAAGGAATTTTAACTTCAAAAAATTCCTGACACTCAAAATAAAGTTAAGAATCATCTAAAAATTTATTTCATCATGGAACATAGGATAAGCTCGAGGATGAGGCATCCCATCTCATGGGATGCGAAAACTGTTTCTGCACACAAAAACTGCACCCACGCACAACAAAAATTCTTGACTCATGGAGAATTAGTTTCCTAGCTCCAACGTTTTGGTACATGTAGCAAAGGGCTGAACCAACTCAAATCCAAAATTGATTTGAATTAATTTGGCTTTAATTAGCCCAATCTGGAATCAATTTTAAACCTGATTCGAAACAAGGAGCTAGTCTTTTGCAACATGTGCTAGCATGTCAATTTTGCAAACATGATCTAATCCAATTAGACCCCTGATCAATACCCTTTGTATGTGACCCATTGGGTTCTACATCTAGCCAGCAATAGGTCTGAGTTCAAGTCGATTTGATTTGATTAGAATTTAATCTAACCGATCTAGATCCAATCGAGCTAACCCGATTTCAGCAATTAGAACTCTTTCTAATTGGTGATTGAATTAAACTCCTTAATTTGATCAAACTCATAAGACAAGATTGATATCTAGCAACGTATCATGTCTACCTAGAAGATATAAAATTTTTGATGGAAATACCAAAAATATCCTTCAGTGGAAAGTTATCATGCAATTTGATCCTGCGATCTCCCTGCACCCCGAATATGACTCTGGATATGGAATGATGTCAAATCCAATATCATACTCATATTTCTCTCAATCTTATATGATAATTTAATTAATAAAATATTAAAAACTCTTTCTAATTTTTATTTTACTTTGATCAAAGGCTTCCTGAATCATCAATCGATCAGAACAAGTAGGATGTGATTTTCTCTTACCAAGAGTGATCGATTCCATGTTGACCTACTCACAACCTCGATACACATTCTACCATATCTAGAACATCCCATACATGACTAAGTCATGAATGAGTATGAATCAAAAAATATAGATTCATGTATACAAGGTTCTATGGTAGTCTCAGGTCAAAGGATTACATGCATAACTCCCACTATAAGAAAACATCTCTTGACAGGTAAGTAAATTCCATAAGATGTTTCTTAAGTTGGATCAATTCAGTGAACTCATTCTCTAATGAGCACCCACTTTCTTGTATTAGTGTCTCACATAAGTGGCATATGAGATCTGCCACCCTCTCCATCGAGCATACATAGAAAGTGCTAATCTATCCGGAACATTGATCTCCTACTCAATAATCCTATGACTAGGAATATTCTAAATCAGAATTTTTAAAATTTTTGGTCTCATAGGTATGATCTCATCATAACCCTAAACCCATTTTCTTGATTTATGGAGTTCATCATAATTATTACTAAAGTAAGATGCAACATATGATGAAAATGCCTTTTATTATTTAAAGAGTCAATACATAAGTCTGAAAGATTACAAGGAAAATCCATCAAAATACAAATTTTGATTGGCTTGTAGGGCATATTCCTTTCACACAATTGGACAAGGCTTGCGCTCCAAGTGGATAAAGATCAAAAGGAGTCTTGATCAACATAAACTCTTGGGTGCCATCTCTCTTGTGCTTATCCAATGTTGGCACCAACATAGGAGAGAGAGTGGAGGTTCTTATCTGATGTGATCAAATGACATCACTCTACCAATTAGAATTTTTCTGGATTAAATAAAATTTTTTGATTGATCGAATGATGTGGTACTGCGCAGCGCAGCAGGGTCTATATAAACCCTGTCTGCGCCTAGGGTTTAAGTGATTCTGCTCCCTACCCAGCAAAAGCCAGCCACCCCTCCTCTTCTCCATGTCCTCCCTGGTGCTCCCTCTCCCCTCTTCACACCCAAGTGGTTGGGCATCCATCTGGTGAAGGATCAAGGTGTGGTGATGCATTGAACAAAGGGCTACAAGAGTTTTTCGATAAGCTGCTGCTCCAACTTCAGGAAGGCTTTTGAAGATCTTTCTAATCAGATTGAGTTCTGATTTTTGGAACAGAGAGTCATGAGGAGAAGACAATCCAGGTCCTACTCGAGTGGATACTGGTAGAGGCCAGGTGATTGCGTGGCTAATTCAGAACCTCAAGCTTGCTGCGATCATCTACAGGGTAATCAGACTACCCTTGAGGTATTTCATGTTTCCTCATACTTTTAGATTTATTTTAAAATTAATATTAGATAATAAAATTAGATCTAGAAATTTAGATCTAAAATAAATATAGGATAATTTTTTTAAAAAAAATTATTCTACCCCAAATTTGATGAAATCTGGAAGATCCTACAAGGAAAAAGATGGTTTTTTCTTCAACTAGTATCAGAGCCAGGTTGATGGCTCAGTTTCAGATCTAATTTAGATCTGATTTTAATTTTAATTTATCTAATATTAAAAAATTTTAGATATCACATCAGATGTGATAGGATCTAAAATTAAAATATTTAAAATTAAATCTGAGAAGATCTAAAATGCATGAGATGCATGACTAGACTAGAAATATTTTAATCTATGAATAGTCTTGTAAGTTTATATTTTAATGAGATTAAAATATAATTTAGATCTAATTTATTCTTTATTTTTGATGATATAAATATTATATTCAGATAAAAAAAATAGAAAATAAAAATTTGGATAATACATTAGATTGATCTGTTGCATGTCTAGACTAGTTGTAGAATTGTTCTAGTAACTGTCTAGAATAAATTTTATGTTGAATAGTTCAATTTAAATTTTATTTTTTAGATATTACATGTGATGTATTAAATCTGAAAGTATGTTAATTAGATCAATTTTTGATACATGAGATGTATGCAAAGCATGTATTAGTTAGATCTTAAATTATATATGTGATATATAAATTTAGATCTAACTAGTTTTGTAGTTAAATTTATATTTCTGATTAAGATGTTCCTCAAGACCGTCCGATTATAAGAATAAAGTAAAATTTAAAGGCCCTCTCCTTCCATTCAATGGATGTTCTTATGACGTATAGGGGTGCTGCGCGTTCATCCTTAATCAGAAATCAAAACTTATTTTTCTGCAAAATCCTAGATCCTGAAACCTTAGGTTTTATTTTACATATTTTGTTTATGAACCCAAGACTTAATTAATGAATTAAGCTTATGAAATTAAATTAGATCTAAAATTGAGAATTTCAGATCTATATCATTTTCATAAAATTGGGTTCGGATTTGGGTAGCTCAATTAGGTCTAGCAGTTGATCAAACCGAATCAAAAGTTAGTTAGGTGGGAACATGAAAGCAAATAATTGACCAGCCTAATAGGATTAAGTCTAGGTCAAGATCGAATCACATTCATATGTGACTCGATCAAGTTAAGACCTAATTTGGCTCAGTGGTTAGAGCCTGGATTGTAGGCTAACCTAATTAGTTCTGGTTCGATAATTTGGTGTCTAAGGTAAGTTGGACAGATGCGACCGACTGGTTTTTAATTGGGAGCTATTTGACTCGAATGCATTCTTATCGAGTTAATGGCATATCCCTTCCATCGGTCTCACTTACCTGGCTATATGTGTCGACCCAGTTCTGATTTGAGGTGGCTAATAATTCGAGCTAACCTATGCCACTAGGTTAGTCATAATTGTTATGACTATGTCAAGCCAAGTTTAATAAGACCTAAATCAAATCTCCCTAAGAAAATATTAAGTCTAAGGTCTTCCACCATTATGGATGTGCTGGCCCTTCCCAGGGTTGATTATTTTCGACTGGATACAGTGGCTCAGTTGCATCGAAAAGATGCAACCATGTCCATTAGGCATTGGATGCTACGAATTAGAAGATGGGTTGGGCTCAATATTCCAGATACGGTGAGGGACCCAATCAGGAATCTAGTTCGTGCAAATGATGGGTTTGACTTAACTAAGGATTGGAGTAATATTTTGGACATGGTGAGCTTCATGAATTAGAAACCAAGTTTTGGGTGCACCATGATTAGAGAATCATTGGACAAGAGTTGTCCACTCATCGGTTGATCCATCATCAATAACTGTTAGGTGAGGTGGTGAGCCAGTTGGTGAGACCGCACCACCCACTAAAAATCACTAATCATGGAGATTTTCACATCTCTACCTAGGGAGTGTAGGGATCTGAGAAAATAGTGAGAGCCTAATTTATTTAAAAATAAAATCTCTAAATAAATTGATTAAGTCTGATTACAAAATCTAACTAGAAACTATTGACTCTCTACAGGAAACATGTCTGCGTCAAACCCCCAGACCAAAATACTAGACACCCACAGATTGACTGGACCTAATTTCAAGGACTGGTTAAGGAACTACAGAATTATTCTGGGTTCTAAAAAATTTACCCATGTCTTGGACTAGGACCCACCTGCTATGCCAGCACGTCTGACTGCTGAACAGAGAGCGTCTCTAGAAAAGTAGACGGATGATGATAACAAAGCAAGGTACTATATGTTGGGTGTAATGTCGATGACTTGCAGCACCAACATGAGAATATTATGACTACCCACCAAATATTGGCTCACCTACAAGAGTTGTTTGGTGAACAAAGTCGCGTAGCCAAGTATCAAGTCTGTCAAAGACTTTTTAAGGCTAAAATGCATGATGGGCAGTCAGTCCAAGATCATTGTTTGACAATGATCAAGGATCTTGAGGAGCTTGAGAAGCTCGGTGTCATCTTAGACAAGGATTTTTAGATTGATATGATCCTTCAATCTTTGTCTGATGCATATGGTCAGTTCATTATGAACTTCCATATGCATAAGATGCAGTGTACCTTGGTCGAGTTAATGAACATGCTGGTTATGGCTGAGCTTTCTATGAAGGGTTCAAAATGCTCAGTTCTTACTGTGAAGCGAACTTCTTTCAAGAGAAAATCTTTTAGAAATAAAAAGAAGTCTGCGAAGAAGCAGAAAGTGGATGGGAAGAAGAAGAAGACAGAACCGAAGAAGAAGGCTGCTGAAAAGGAAAAATATTTTCACCGCCAATCAGACGACCATTGAAAGTAGAACTGTCCTCAGTACCTGGCCATCTTGAAGAACAAGAAGGATGGTCCTTTTGAAGGTATGCTCATTCTAGAATCTAATCTTACAATTTTTTCTACATCCAGTTGGGTGCTTGACTCTGGTTCTAGTGCTCATTTGTGCACTTCTATGCATAGCAGGAGGCTGAGGGATGGAGAGATGATCTACGTGTCGGGAATGGAGTAAGAGTTACTGCTGTGGCTGTGGAAATCTACCATCTGTGATTACCGTTAGAATTAGATTTAGTTCTTAGAGATTATTATTATGTGCCTGTGGCAAGCAGAAATTTGATTTCTGTTTCATGTTTAGCACAAGAAGGCGACGTGATTAGCTTTCATTAGGACCATTGTAACATATTTTATAAAAATAATAAAGTTGCAAATGATTTTCTTATTAACGATCTCTATCAGCTATATATTGATGTATCTGTATTTAATATCGAGCAAAATGTGAATGCCAAAGGAATTAAAAGGCCTAGAGATAGTCTAAATGATAGGTATCTGTGGCACCTAAGGCTAGGTCATATAGCGAAAGACAGGGTTAACAAATTGAAAAAATTCGAGATGTTGAGTCCGTTGACTTTCAAATCATATCCAATTTGTGAATCATGCCTTCAAGGCAAAATGACCAAACTCTCTTTTGTAGGACATGGGGAAAGGGCCATAGACCTACTTGTCCTAGTACATACGGATGTGTGTGGCCCATTTAATATGCTGATTAGAGACAACTATGTCTACTTCATTACCTTTACCGATGATATGTCTAGATATGGATATGTATTTCTAATGAAATACAAGTCTGAAGCCTTTGAAAGGTTTAAAGAATTCAGAAATGAAGTAGAAAAATAAACAGGAAAGCCCATTAAGGTTCTTCGATCAGATCAAGGAGGTGAATACCTTAGTCAGGAGTTCCTAGACTATCTTAAGGATAATGGCATAGTCTCTCAATGGACTCCACCTAGAATGCCACAACTCAACAGAGTTTCAGAATGAAGAAATCGGGCCCTATTTGATATGGTCCGTTCCATGATGAGCTTCACGGACCTCCCTGAGTTTCTTTGGGGACATTATCTCAAGACAGCAATATATGTATTGAATAGGGTTTTATCTAAAACTGTTCCTACCACACCATATGAGATATGGTATGGTAAGAAGCCAAGTCTGAATCATCTTAGAATTTGGGGTTGTCCGGCTCATGTCAAGAGACAGCAGGCGGACAAGTTAGAGTTCAGGTCTTTTAGAGCTCGATTCATAGGATATCTTAAAGAGTCATTAGGATACTATTTCTTTATTTTGAAAGATCACAATGTGATTGTGAGTCGAAATACTATTTTTCTTGAAAAATAGTTTTTTCAAGATGGTGGCATCGGAAGAATAATTAAGCTCAAGGAGAATGTCTCCTAAGAGCAATGAGCTAAAGAACCTGAGGAACCAAATCAATCAGAACCAGTCCTAACACAACCTCTTCTACCTCATAGATCGGCTAGAGTTTTCCATCCTCCTGAAAGGTACTTAGGTACTATACAAGAGGATATAGAGGAAATATTTCTCATAAAAAATGGGGCTCATGGTGATGATCCCAAGACCTATGACGAGGTGATATCAAATATCGACTTCGAGAAATGGTTAGAGGCAATGAGATCAGAAATTGACTCGATGCACTCAAACCAAGTTTGGACCTTAGTAGATCCACCTGAAGGTATTGTACCTATTGACTGTAAATGAATTTTCAAGAGAAAGATAGGTGCAGATGGGAATGTAGAGACATTTAAGGCTAGGCTCGTAGCGAAAGGTTATAGTCAGTGCGAAGGCATTGACTATCAGGTACCTTCTCGCCCGTAGCCATGCTAAAATCCATCCGCACATTGCTTGCTGTTGCAGCCTATTTCGATTATGAATTATGGCAGATGGACGTGAAAATGATGTTCTTAAATGGACATCTTGAGGAAGATATCTATATAGAACAACCACTTGGTTTCACATCCAGTGATGATGATCACAAAGTCTGCAAGCTGCAAAGGTCCATTTATGGACTTAAGCAAGCATCTCGGAGCTGGAATACTCGTTTCAATGATGTGATCAAAATATTTGGTTTCATCAAGAACGAGGAGGAACCATATGTGTTCAAAAAGGTCAGTGGGAGCGCAGTTGTCTTCCTCATATTGTACGTAGATGACATCCTCCTAATTGAGAATGACAATCCCATGTTGACCTCAGTCAAAGTATGGTTGTCTAAGGAGTTCTCTATGAAAGATCTAGGAGAGGCATCCTTTATACTGGGTATTAAGATCTATAGAGATAGACCAAATAGGATACTGGGACTTTCACAGAAGATGTACATAGAGGAGGTGCTAAAAAGGTTTAGCATGGAAAACTCCAAAAGAGGTTTATTATCTTTTAGACATGGCATTCATCTCTCCAAGAAGATGTGCCCTAGCACACCTAAGGAGATTGAACGCATGAGTAAAATCCCTTGTGCTTCGACAATAGGGAGCCTCATGTATGCCATGCTATGTATACGACCTGATATAGCCTATGTTGTGAGTGTCACAAGTAGATATCAGTCAAATCTAGGGGAAGAGCACTGGACTTCTGTGAAATGTATCCTTAAGTACTTGAGAAGGACTAAGGATATGTTTCTAGTCTTTGGAAATGGAGAACTTCAGATTCAGGGATATGCAGACTCAGACTTTATGTCTGATATAGATGATCGAAAGTCGATATCTGAGAGTCTGTTCATTTGCAATGGTGGTGTAGTTAGCTAAAAGAGTTTCAAGCAGACGGTGATTGCAGATTCCACCATGGAGGCAGAGTATATTGCTGCATCGAAAGCTGCAAAGGAAGCATTCTAGTACAAAAAGTTTGCCGCAGAGCTTGGAGTGATGTCATCGGATGTCATCCCTCTTTACTGTGACAATAATGGCGCCATAGCCCTAGCTAAGGAGCCAAGGTCTCACCAGAAGTCCAAGCATATCGAGCAGCGATTCCATCTGATCCATGATTATCTTGAAAAAGGTTATGTCAAGGTTAAGAGAGTCAACTCCACAAATAATGTGGCAGACCTGCAGACAAAGCCATTAGGCCAGCAAAAGATCAAAGCCCACCTTGAGAAGATGGGACTTAGATGTGTAGCCAATTGGCATTAGGTCAAGTGGGAGTTTGTTAGATGTGTGCCCTAGATGTTAGATTGGCTGACACATTTCTGTACAAATCTAAGAGCAAATTTATAATTTTGACAATAAATCAATAAATGGGTTATTCTTCGATCACATTGTGTACATTGTGTCTGTGATACATCCTTTGAGTTAGTAGGAATGTTAATTCATATTTTCAAGAGTTGAAAATTTAAGGCATAAATTTACATAACTAACTCATAAGCAGCTCCTGACCATAGGATCATCATGAGGATGGTGATCGATTAGAAAGGTTGGTGTATGATCGCTTCCTTAGGATAGATGTGTCTTGAGTCTATGGTGTGGAGATACTGAAGTGAGAGTATAGGTATTCATTGAGAATGAGAGTATTGAGCGTGACCACCTTGAGCAGTCATAAGCAAGTCTACCTTCTCGTCGATGACTAGCACGATGTTGCAGCTGTGTGTCTAGTTCTTTGACCTGAGGTACATCGACAGTTCACATTGAGTGTGTTATAGTTTGACTATACCATAACTCGATCTCCTAGCCATTTGGAACCCTGAGGTGTATGTTGGCTGTAGCACATTCATTGTAAGAACTAGGTCGCACCAAGATGGGATCTATCAACCTCGATAGATGAGAGGAGTAGTTTTATGATGATCGAAAGATCAAGTCCTTAAGCCCATGGCCATGGCAGAGTGAAATAATGGAAAAGAGTTTTCCATTGAGATTTCACATTGGACTTGGATCGATCGATTGATTCATATGACTGATGTTATGTTTGATGAGTCACCTTAACCCTAATTCAGTCGGGACTCATGATAGAGGAACTCAATCACACAGGTAGTTGCACCGAGAGATTCATCTTTAGTTTTGATGGATTGCTACTATATACCGCTAGGTGTCACTGATGGATTTTGGAAGCAATTAGAATGATCTTGATGATCGATCATTCTAATTGTTTGAATCAGAAGAGTTCTGATCCATTGAAAGGAGTTTCGATGATGTCGATGATGAGATCATGATATATCTCATTACCATATAGAATTGAACCTAACTGGGTCACATTAACAAAGGTTAGGATCTGGATGTCATCAATTGGGCTAGCCCAATTGATTTGGATTAGATCTAATTAGGTTCAAGAAAATCATGCTAGCACACGATTGAGCCTAACTTTCTCTTCGTGCAATCTTTTCTATCTCGATTGAGTCAAATATGTTTTGACTCACCTAGAGAACCTTGAGAAGGTTTCTCTCAATTTGACTGGAACCAGTCCAGTTCAGAAAAGGCTTGTCTTAATTTATGAGATGAATTAAAGACAACACCTGCTAATTCCTGACACCTGCCATTTTCATTTTAGGACATCTGTCGAATATTGACATATGGATCTTAAACTGAAGGCCACTTGGCAAGAGGTTATTGGAGGTTTTTTGTAGAGTGTCCACTTATCAAAAATAAGCACCAAAGTGGGTGCCACAATTAGACAAGGCTTGCGCCCCAAGTGGATAAAGATCAAGAGGAGTCTTGATCAACATAAACTCTTGGGCGCCATCTCCCTTGTGCTTATCCAATGTTGGTGCCAACATATGAGAGAGGGTGGGGGTTCTTATCTGTTGTGATTAGATGACATCACTTCATCAATCAAAATTTTTCTTGATTAAATAAAATTTTCTGATTGGTCGAATGATGTGGTACTGCGCAGCACAGCAGGGTCTATATAAACCCTGTCTGTGCCTATGGTTTAAGTGATTCTGCTCCCTACCTAGGAAAAGCCAGCCACCCCTCCTCTTCTCTATATCCTCCCTGGTGCTTCCTCTCCCCTCTTCATGCCCAAGAGGTTGGGCATCCATTTGGTGAAGGATCAAGGCGTGGTGACGCATTGAACAAAGTGCTGTAGGAGTTTTTCGACAAGCTGCTGCTCCAACTTCAGGAAGGCTTTTAAAGAACTTCCTAATCAGATTGAGTTCTAATTTTTGGAATAGAGAGTCATGAGGAGAAGATGATCTAGGTCCTACTTGAGTGGATACTGGTAGAGGCCAGGCGATTGCATGGCTAAATCAGAACCTCAGGCTTGCTGCGATCATCTACAGGGTAATCAAATTATCCTTGAGGTATTTCATGTTTCCTCATACTTTTAGATTTATTTTAGAATTAATATCAAATAATACAATTAGACCTAGAGATTTAGATCTAAAATAAATATAGAATAAATTTTTTAAAATTATTTCACTCCAAATTTGATGAAATCTGGAAGATCCTACAAGAAAAAAGATGGTTTTTTCCTTCAACTGGTATCAGAGCCAAATTGATGGCTCAGTTTCAGATATAATTTAGATCTGATTTTAATTTTAATTTATCTGATATTAAAAGATTTCAGATGTCACATTATATATGATAAAATCTAAAATCTAAATATTTAAAATTAAATCTGAGAAGATCTAACATGCATGAGATGCATGACTGGACTAGAAATAGTTTGATCTATGAATAGTCTTGTAAGTTTATATTTTAATGAGATTAAAATATAATTTAAATCTAATTTATTCTCTATTTTTGATGATATAAATATTATATTCAGATCAAAAATAAAAAATAAAAATTTAGATAATACGTAAGATTGATCTGTTGCATGCCTAGACTGGTTGTAGAATTGTTCTAGTAGCTGTCTAGAATAAATTTTATATTGAATAGTTCAATTTAAATTTTATTTTTTAGATATTACATGTGATGTATTAAATATGAAAGCATGTTAATTAGATCAATTTTTGATACATGAGATGTATGCAAAGCTTGTATTAGTTAGATCTTAAATTGTATATGTGATATGTAAATTTAGATCTAACTAATTTTGTAGTTAAATTTATATTTCTGATTAAGGTGTTCCTCATGGCCGTCTGATCATAAGAACAAAATAAGATTTAAAGGCCCTCTCCTCCCATTCAATGGGTGTTCTTATGACGTGTAGGGGTGCTGCACGTTCATCCTTAATCAGAAATCAAACTTACTTTTCTGCAAAATCCTAAATCTTGAAACTCTAGGATTTATTTTACATATTTTGTTTATGAACTCAAGACATAATTAATGAATTAAGCTTATGAAATTAAATTAGATCTAAAATTGAGAATTTTAGATCTAAGTCATTTTCATAAAATTGGGTTCGGGCTTGGGTAGCTCAATTAGGTCTAGCAGTTGATCAAATCGAATCAAAAGTTGATTAGGTGGGATCATAATTGACCAGCCTAATAGGATTAAGTAAGGTCAAGGTCGAATCACATTTAGATGTGACTCGATCAAGTTAAGACCTAATTTGGCTCAGTGGTTAGAGCCTGAATTGTAGGCTAACCCAATTGGTTCTGGTTCGATAATTTGGTGTCTAAGGTAAGTTGGACAGATGCGATCGATTGATTTTTAATTATGAGCTACTCGACTCGAATACGTTCTTGTCAAGTTAATGGCATATCCCTCCCATCGATCTCACTTACCTAGCCATATGTGTCGACTCAATTCTGATTTCAGGTGCCTAACAATTCGAGCTAACCCATGCCACTAGGTTAGTTATAATTGTTATGACTATATCAAGCCAAGTTTAATGAGACCTAAATCAAATCTCCTTAAGAAAATATTAAGTCTAAGGTCTTCCATCATTGTGGATGTGCGGGCCCTTTTCGGGATTGATTATTCTCGACTGGATACAATGGCTCTGTTGTATCGAGAAGATGCAACCATGTCCATTTGGCATTGGATGCTACGAATTAGAGGATGGGTTGGGCTCAATATTCTGGATACGATGAGGGACCCAATCAAGAATCTAATTCGTGCAAATGGTGGGTTTGACTTAACTAAGGATTGGAGCAATATTTCGGACACGGTGAGCTTCATGATTTAGAGATCAAGTTTTGGGTGCACCATGATTAGAGAATCATTGGACAAGAGTTGTCCACTCATCGGTTGACCCATCACCAATAACTGTTAGGTGAGGTGGTGAGCCAGTTAGTGAGACCGCACCACCCACTAGAAATCACTAATCACAGAGATTTTTACATCTCTCCTAGGGAGTGTAGGGATTTGAGAAAATAGTGGGAGCCTAATTTGTTTAAAAATGAAACCCCTGAATAAATTGGTTAAGTTTGATTACAAAATCTAACTAGAAACTGTTGACTATCTACAGGAAACATGTCTGCATCCAACCCCCTGACAAAAATACTAAACACCCACAGATTTACTGGACCCAATTTCAAAGACTGGTTAAGGAACTACAGAATTAATCTGGGTTTCGAAAAATTGACCCATATCTTGGACCAGGACCCACCATCCATGCCAGCACGTCCGACTGCGGAACAGAGAGCATCTCTAGAAAAGTGGATGGATGATAATAACAAAGCAAGGTACTACATGTTGGGTGCAATGTCTGATGACTTGCAGCACCAACATGAGAATATAATGACTACCCGCCAAATGTTGGCTCACCTACAAGAGTTGTTTGGTGAACAAAGTCGCACAGCCAAGTATCAAGTCTGTCAAAGATTTTTAAGGCTAAAATGCGTGATAGGCAGATAGTCCAAGATCATTGTTTGACAATGATCAAGGATCTTGAGGAGCTTGAGAAGCTCGGTGTCAGCTTAGACAAGGATTTTCAGACTGATGTGATCCTTCAGTCCTTGTCTGATGTATATGGTCAGTTCGTCATGAACTTTCATATGCATAAGATGTAGTGTACCTTGGCCGAGTTAATGAACATGCTGGTTACGGTTGAGCTTTCTATGAAGGGTTCAAAAGGCTCAGTTCTTACTATGGAGCAGACTTCTTCCAAGAGAAAGTCTTTTGAAAATAAAAAGAAGTCTGTGAAGAAGCAGAAGGTGGATGGGAAGAAGAAGAAGACAGAACCAAAGAAGAAGGCTACTGAAAAAGGAAAATATTTTTACTGCCAATCAGACGGTCATTGGAAGCAAAACTGTCCTCAGTACCTGGGCACCCTGAAGAACAAGAAGGATGGTCCTTCTGGAGGTATGCACATTTTAGAATCTAATCTTATGGTCTCTTCTGCTTCCAGTTGGGTGCTTGACTCTGGTTCTAGTGCTCATTTGTGCACTTCTATGCAGGATCTTGTGGAGAGCAGGAGGCTGAGGGATGGGGAGATGATCCTACGCATCAGAAATGGAGCAAGAGTTGCTGCTGTGGCAGTGGGAACCTACCCTCTGCGATTACCATTAGGATTAGATTTAGTTCTTAGAGATTGTTATTATGTGCCTACAGCAAGCAAGATTTTGATTTCTGTTTCATGTTTAGCACAAGAAGGCTATGTGATTAGCTTTCATAAGAACCATTATAACATATTTTATGAAAATAATAAAGTTGCAAATAGTTTTCTTATTAACGATCTTTATCAGTAACATATTGATGTATCTGTATTTAATATCAAGCAAAATATGAATGCCATAGGAATTAGAAGGCCTAGAGATAGTCTAAATGATAGGTATCTGTGGCACCTAAGGCTAGGTCATATAGCGGAAGACAGGGTTAACAAATTGGAGAAATTCGGGCTGTTGAGTCTGTTGACTTTCGAGTCATATCTAGTTTGTGAATCATGCCTTCAAGGCAAAATGACCAAACTCCCTTTTGTAGGACATGAAGAAAGGGCCACAAACCTACTTGCCCTAGTACATACGGATGTGTGTGGCCCATTTGATGTGCCGGCTAGAGGCAACTATGTCTACTTCATTACCTTTACCGATGATATGTCTAGGTATAGATATGTGTTTCTAATGAAACACAAGTCTGAAGCCTTTGAAAGGTTCAAAGAATTCAGACATGAAGTAGAAAAACAAACAGGAAAGCCCATTAAGGTTCTTCGATCAGATCGAGGAGGTGAATATCTTAGTCAGGAGTTCATAGACTATCTTATGGATAATGACATAGTCTCTCAATGGACTCCACCTGGAATGCCACAACTCAATGGAGTTTCAGAACGGAAAAACTAGACCCTATTAGATATGGTCCGTTCTATGATGAGCTTCACGGACCTCTCTAAGTTTCTTTGGAGACATTATCTCATGACAGCAATATATGTATTGAATAGAGTTCCATCTAAAACCGTTCCTACCACACCATATGAGATATGGCATGGTAAGAAGCCAAGTCTGAATCATCTCAGAATTTGGGGTTGTCTGGCTCATGTCAAGAGACAGCAAGCGGACAAGTTAGAGTTTAGGTCTTTTAGAGCTTGATTCATAGGATATCCTAAAGAGTCATTAGGATACTATTTCTATATTTTGAAAGATCACAATATGATTGTGAGTCGAAATATTATTTTTTTTGAAAAATAGTTTATTCAAGATGGTGGCATTGGAAGAATAATTAAGCTCAAGAAGAATGTCTCCCAAGAGCAACGAGCTAAAGAACTTGAGGAACCAAATCAATCAGAACCAATCCTAATACAACCTCTTCCACCTCGTAGATCGACTAGGATTTTTTGTCCTCCTGAAAGGTACTTAGGCACTATACAAGAGGCTATAGAGAAAATGTTCCTCACAAGAAATGGGGCTCATGGTGATGATCCCAAGACCTATGACGAGGTGATATCAGATATCGACTCCGAGATATGGTTAGAGGCAATGAGATCAGAAATTGACTCGATGCACTCAAACCAAGTCTGGACCTTGGTAGATCCACCTGAAGGTATTGTACCTATTGGGTGTAAATGGATCTTCAAGAGAAAGATAGGTGCAGATGGGAATGTAGAGACATTCAAGGCTAGGCTCATAGCAAAAGATTATAGTCAGTGCGAATGCATTGACTATCAGGATACCTTTTTGCCCGTAGCCATGCTAAAATCCATCCGCACATTGCTTGCTGTTGTAGCATATTTCGATTATTAAATATGACAGATGGACGTGAAAATGGCATTCTTAAATGGATATCTTGAGGAAGATATCTATATGGAATAGCCTCTTGGTTTCACATCCAGTGATGATGATCACAAGGTCCACAAGCTGCAAAGGTCCATTTATAGACTTAAGCAAGCATCTCAGAGCTGGAATACTCATTTCAATGATATGATCAAAATATTTGATTTCATCAAGAACGAGGAGGAACCATGTGTGATCAAAAAGATCAGTGGGAGCGCAGTTATTTTCCTCGTATTGTACGTAGATGACATCCTCCAAATTGGGAATGACATTCTCATATTAACCTCAATCAAAGTATGGTTGTCTAAGGAGTTCTCTATGAGAGATCTAAGAGAGGCATCCTTTATACTGGGTATTAAGGTCTGTAGAGATAGACCGAATAGGATGCTGGGACTTTCACAAAAGATGTACATAGAAGAGGTGCTAAAAAAGTTTAGCATGAAAAACTCCAAAAGAGGTTTAGTACCTTTTAGACATGGCATTCATTTCTCCAAGAAGATGTCCCCTAGCACACCTGAGGAGATTGAACGCATGAGTAAAATCCCTTATGCTTCGGCAACAGGGAGCCTCATGTATGCTATGCTATGTACACGACCTGATATAGCCCACGTTGTGAGTGTCACAAGCAGATATCAGTCGAATCCAGGAGAAGAGCACTAGACTTCTGTGAAATATATCCTTAAGTACTTGAGAAAGACTAAGGATATGTTTCTAGTCTTTAGAAATGGAGAACTCCAGATTCAGGAATATATAGACTCAGACTTTATGTTTGATATAGATGATCGAAAGTCGACATCTGGGAGTTTGTTCATTTGCAATGGTGGTGCAGTTAGCTAAAAGAGTTTCAAGCAGACGGTGATTGCAGATTCCACAATGGAGGCAAAGTATATTGCTGCATCGAAAGCTGCGAAGGAGGCATTCTGGTACAAAAAGTTTACTGCGGAGCTTGGAGTGATGTCATCGGATGCCATCCCTCTTTACTGCGATAATAATAGCGCCATAGCCCTAGCTAAGGAGCCAATGTCTCACCAGAAGTTCAAGCATATCGAGTGGCGATTCCATCTGATCCATGATTACCTCAAAAAATGTTATGTCGAGGTTAAGTGAGTCGACTCCACAAACAATATCGCAGACCCACTGACAAAGCCATTAGGCCAGCAAAAGATCGAAGCCCACCTTCAGAAGATGGGACTTAGATATATAGCCAATTGGCATTAGGTCAAGTGGGAGTTTGTTAGATGTGTGCCCTAGATGCCAGATTGGCTGACACATTCCTATACAAATCTAAGGGCAAATTTATAATTTTGACTATAAATCAATAAATGGATTATTCTTCTATCACATTATGTACATTGTGTCTGTGATACATCCTTTGAGTTAGTAGGAATGTCAATTCATATTTTCAAGAGTTGAAAATTTAAGGCATGAATTTACACAACTAACTCATAAATAGCTCCTGACCATAGGATCATCACGAGAATGGTGATCGATCCGGAAGGTTGGTGTACGATCGCTTCCTTAGGGTAGATGTGTCTTGAGTCAATGGTGTGGAGACATCGAAGCGAGAGTACAGATATTCGTTGAGAATGAGAGTACTGAGCGTGACCACCTCGAGCAGTCATAAGGAAGTCTACCTTCTCGTCGATGACTAGCTCGATGCTGCAGCTGTGTGTCTAGTTTTTGACTTGAGGTGCATCGACAGTTCACCTTGAGTGTATTATAGTTTGAGTATACCATAACTCGATCTCCTAGCTATTCGAAACCCTGAGGTGTATGTTGGCTGTAGCACATTCATTGTAGGAACTAGGTCGCACCCAGATGGGATCTATCAATCTCGATAGATGAGAGGAGTAGTCCTATGATGATCAAAAGATCGAGTCCTTAAGCCCATGGTCATGGCAGAGTGAAATAATAGAAAAAATTTTTCCGTTAGGGTTTCACATCGGACTCGGATCGATCGATTGATTCATATGACTGATGTTGGGTTTGACGAGTTCACCTTAACCCTAATTCAGTCGGGACTCATGATAGAGGAACTCAATCACACAGGTAGCTGCACTGAGAGGTTTGTCTTCAGTTTTGATGGGTTGCCACCATATACTGCTAGGTATCACTGGTAGATTTTGGGAGTAATTAGAATGATCTTGATGATCGATCATTCTAATTATCTGAATCAGAAGAGTTCTGATCCATCGAAAGGAGTTTTGATGATGTCGATGATGAGATCATGTTGCCCAGCTATGCAACCCAAGAGGGGGGGTGAATTGGGTTTCTAAAAAAAATTTTAAGCCCAACAGATAACTTATGAAGAACAAAACAATGGCTTAAACCAATATTAATTACCTAAAGCAGTATTGCAAGGATATAATAAAGAAATAAGATAAAGCGATAAAGCACACCACAAACACAAGGATTTATAATGGTTCGGTGCTAACCTTGCACCTACATCCACTCCCCAAGATCCCACTTGGGAATTTTTATCCACTATCCTTTGTATTCAACCCGAATACAAAACGTCGGAAACTCCGACACTAGCTATCCCAAGCTAGAACACTTGTTTCTCGGGTACAAGTAAACCCAAAACACTCCGATTTTAGGTTCGGATCAACCTTTTCTTATTTTGGAAATCCTCCAAAAACAAGAGCAAAAACTCACAAAGAGTAAGAATGTTTAGAGCACAGATTAATAAAATAACAGCTCCTTTTATGAGCAAATATAACAATAAAAGCTTTACTCAAATGAAGAACCCCTTTTTCAGATTTTCTCAAGATGAATGAACGGTTGAACGAATGCTTGAGAAGAGGTTGATCGTTGATTGAAGATCTCTTGAAAGCTTTGAACGATCTCTAGATCAAGGTTGAAATGATAGGCGTGAAGAATTCTCTCCTTGAAAGATCTAGCTTTTCTCTTTCACAATCTCTTTGGTATATTGTGGATCCTCTCTCTTTTTCTCTATGAATATTTCGTTGATCTCAGGCTTATTCTTGCAAATTACGGATCCTCTCTTCTATTCTTCTTTCTTTCTCATCTTTCTCTTCTTCTTTTCTTTTTTTTTGATTTCACGTTTGATCCGCTATTTAATCTGCAATTTCTTTCATCAAATTAAGCATTTTGTAGCATTAGAAGCAAGAGAAAACAATATAGGCAGATAAAGAGCCGTTAGAGGATTTTTAGGAAGCATAAATGGCAATTAAAATGGGCAAAAAAATAGCTGTTGCTGATATTTCCCGTCGCAGGGGTCGACTCATGAGTCGACTCATGCTTCAGGGGTCGACTCATGAGTCGACCTCTGTTGCAAAAACCAGAGAATGCTTTTCTGAAATTTCTTGGCTCAAATTAGCAGGGGTCGACTCATGAGTCGACTCATGCCTTGTGGGTCGACTCATGAGTCGACTCACAGGTCGTGCCAAGCCAGAAAACTAGTGTGCCAAGGAGAATTTTTGCGTGCCAATCAGCTCACAGTGCCATGAGTTGACTCATGAGTCGACTCATGCACTTCAAACCTTCATAACTTCAAAAATATAAGTCCAAACACAATAAAATTTTCATCAATAGATTTCAAATCATTTGTTCTACCAAATGATACTATCAAATCAAGATTTGAGTGAAATTATGATTTTGCCCTTGAAGATCATAAGGACTTTTTCATTTTAAAATTATTTGAATCCCTTAAATCTGATTTGTAATCATCAAAATCAATCTAGGAGCAACAATCTCCCCCTTTTTGATGATGACAAAACATTTGAACAAAAAAATTTATGTTAATGCATTAATTTCAAAAGAATCCATTATAGGTGTATATGCTTGAAAAGAGTATGATTCTTTTGGCATGTAATATAAATGCAAAAATAGTTTGTCCATTTTCTTAAAGATTTGAAAAGGGAATTAGATCATTTTGAGTTCAAGATATATCAGAGCAAGAGAAGATAAATAACTTTTTCTATGTATCAGTGCAAAAATAATTTTTACAATGATATCAGAAAAGATTTTATAATGTATCAGAGCAAGAAAATTTTATAATGTATCAGAGAAAATTTCATACTGTATTAGAGCAAATATCAGAGAAAATTTCACACTGTATCAGAGCAAATGTTATAATATATTAGAGAAACCTTCACACTATATCGGATCAAATGTTATCATGTATCAGATCAAGTTAAAAGAAATTGTAGGATGTATCAGAGTAAAACAAATTTCTTATTGATGTATCAAGGTGAGTAAAATTTTAAAAGCAAGTTTGAACATCAGAGCTTATATAAAAAAATACTTATTTGCATTGTACTCATGATTTTGCTTTTGATGGATGACTTTTTGTTAAAGTTCTGTCTGATACCAAATTTTGATACCAAATGTCTCAAAGTTTTGTTTAATCTTTCAATCCTTATTTTTGTTTAATTTCTCCAATATTTATTTTAATCTTCCAATCTCTGTTTTTGTTTAATTTCTCCCCCTTTTTCTCATAATTTAGGGTTTTTCTTTTTGTCTAATTTTAATTTTTGTTTTAGTTTAATTTCTCCCCCTTTTTTACATCATCAAATATAGTTAACTCTTTCTTTTCTTTTTCTGAAATATTCTTTAATTTTTTCTTCTTTAGAGTTTTTCACAGATGTTTGCTCCCCCTTAATATAGCAATTATCAACAGCAAACAACAATAAGGAGAAGATAATATTTCAACAGATGTATCAGAGATTGAAATATAACCAAAATATAATCATTACAAAGAGGTAGAAGTATAGGTAAAAGATGATTCCATTAATATCATAATTGTTTCAATACATAAAATTCAACCAGCTAAATGTCAATACATGGCCTCAAGGTATAGATCCTAGAACAAGATACTAACTCCTAGAACCTAGTAAAGATCAAGATAAGTCAATGATCAAGACAAATCATGGATCGGAGTCATCAGATATGGTATGAGAAGATGATGGATCAGAAGTGCGTCCTCTACCCCGTCTGCCTCTGCCACGAGTAGGAGAACGAGATGAACTGGGAGGCTAAGAACGCTAAGATGCTAGGGACTGAACAGAAAGGGTGAGTCTGATAGAATCAAGTACGTTCAGTGCTCTGGAAACAGATTGAAGAAGAGCAGTGAACTGGGTGGTAGCATGCTCACTCGATCCTCTGATCTCTTTCCTCAGTAGCTCATATCCACCTTCTAATGCTCCTCTGAGCCTGCCAGCCTCTGCAGTGAGGTCTGTGACCTCAATAGTAGACTCCTGTGGCTGGGGATGGGCCAAAGCAAGGACTTGCCCCTGCAAGTCAAGAACTCTGCCAGTAAGTCTCCAGACTGTATCCTCAAGCTGCTGTATCCTGACGGACTGATCTGAAATCATCTGAAATACAGTGGAGATGTGGGGAGTAATGGTCTGATCAGAAGAAGTAGCTCCAGGTGCAAAAGAAGTACTACTCCACTGACTAGACAGCAAAGAGGCCACACGCTGTGAAATATGCTCGATCTGATCGTCAGCCAGTCTGAACTCTGATGGAGGTGCTCTGCTCTCTGGCTGATACACTGGTGTGGGCATCCTAGTAAACTCAGAAGGGCCAGCCTCAGTATCAGGAATGAACTGGGTATCTGGTGAAGCTGCCCTGAAGTCATGTACAGGAGAAGATGGACCTTCTTCTTCTAATCTGCCTTCAGTTCTGTCTTCAGCTCTTTCCTCAGCTCTCTCCTCAGCTCTTTCTTCAGAGCCCTTGATCCAACCACCAACAGTCTTTGTAATTCCCATTCGGTGCAAGCTGTGTTGGTTGAAAGTGTCCACATGTGAGAGCTTGGTAGGTGTCTCCCCCTCACAGCTAACTCCAAACCTCCTAAAAACTCTAGTAAGGGCCATACCATAAGGCAAGTGTGCCTTGGATCTGTTCAAAATTTCTCTCATGGCCTCTATCATAAGTGCAGGGAGGTTTAGGGGGGTCTGAGTGATGATATGAAATATGACACATACATCTCTGCCAGATAGTAAGTCATGTCTACCACTCCTAGGAAAGAAGAGTTTCGTTACAATCTGATGCAGGACCCTCATCTCAATGGATAATAGCTTTGCTTCCAATTTGTTTAAACTTCCTGAAAAAGTTTCTCCTAAGATAATTCTGATCCCTTCTTCTTTAATTGGGAGTTCCATATATGAGTATCCTTCACTAGGCAACTGAAGTATTTCTTCCAATATCCTAGAATCCAAACAGATGTCAATCCCCTTTACAGTTGAAGTCACAGACCCGTTTCCATAATTTAGGTTCTGGTAGAACTCTCTGACTAGATCAACATAGGTGACTTCCTTAAGAGAGCAATAAAGTTCCCATCCTTGATTTTTGATCTTGGTAGCAAAAGTAAAGCCTTCTTTCTCAAAGAACCGAAAATCTATATTTTTCTCGGTTTCTACTTTTCTATCAGAAAGAGGATTTACACTGGGGCTTATGGAGGATTGAGAGAGACCTTGAGCAGGTACTGAAACTGGATTGAGAATACTGGAAGACTGAGTATGCCTTTTCTTTCGGATAATTTCCTCAGGCTCTCGGATTGATTTCCTTCTTTGGGGAAGTTTCATCTTTGGAGCCATATCCAAAAAAAAGCAGACAAGAAGACTTGAATTCAGTGGAGGAGGGATCACAAGAGAGTAAAGAAGAATTTTGGTGGAGAAAAGAAGTGGATTTTGATTGAACGGTGAAGTTCTAGGGCACGTTCCACCCGCGCCAATCACTGCGAGAAAGCACAGAAAAATCCTGTTCAAGGAGGCGATTTTTGGTGGAGAGAAGGAGGGAGAATTGCCTCAGAATTGATCCTTGGATTTGGACCAAAAAGAGTTGGAGAGGACGGCTTTCGGAAGAAAGACGACGAGAAGATGAGTCGTCTCATAAACAGGGTTTCCCGTTTTAAAAACAATGAACCCGATGGAAGTTGGTGGGATTTACAAGTTTGCCATTGAGTCGACTCATGGGGGTCGACTCATGAAGTTCAGAAAATCAGAAAAAATGCAAATAAATTCCAGAAAAATTCAAAATTTTGGGAGAAGGAATTTTGCTCAATGATAAGTTTTTAGAGTGATAAATCTGAGCTTTTGGAACCAGGATAGTTGTTGGAAATTGAGCTCTAAGAATATTTGATATTAATTAAGAGAAGTTTAGGCAAATGGATCTAGAATTCCTAGATTTCTCCTAATTTCACAGAATCTATCCTCACTAAGGGCCTTTGTAAAGATATCGGCTAATTGATTTTTAGTGCAAACATATTCAAGAATTATATTTTTGTTTTGAACATGTTCTCTTATAAAATGATGTTTTATTTCAATATGTTTGGATCTTGAGTGTTGTATTGGATTTTTAGATAGATTTATGGCACTTGTATTATCACATTTTATTGGTGTTTCATTAAGTTTGATTCCAAAATCTTCGAGTTGTTGCTTAATCCACAAGATTTGAGCACAACAACTTCCGGCTGCAATGTATTCGGCCTCAGCCATAGACAGTGCCACCGAATTTTGTTTCTTGCTAAACCATGAGATTAGGTTAACTCCAAGAAATTGGCAAGTTCTACTTATGCTTTTTCTATCTAATTTACATCCAGCAAAATCAGCATTAGAATATCCTAACAAATTAATTTGTGAGTCCTTAGAGTACCATAACCTTATAGTTTGTGTACCATTTAAGTATCTAAGGATTCTTTTAACAGCATTCAAATGAGATTCCTTAGGATTAGATTGATATCTTGCATATAAGCAAACACTAAATATGATATCAGACCTACTTGCAGTTAGATATAATAATGAGCCAATCATACCTCTGTAGTATTTTAAGTCTACGCTTTTATCTTCATCATCCTTGTCAAGCTTACTTGAGGGACTCATTGGTGTGCCAATTGGTTTGCAGTTCTCCATTCCAAATCTTTTGAGTAGTTCCTTGGTGTACTTGCTTTGGGTGATGGAGATTCCCTCTTTTGATTGTTTGATTTGGAGTCCGAGAAAGAAAGTGAGTTCTCCCATCATGCTCATCTCGAACTCTCCCTGCATAAGCTTAGCAAAGTCTTGACAAAGGGATTCATTAGTAGACCCAAAAATTATGTCATCAACATAAATTTGTATAATTAGCATATCATTTTGGTTTCTTTTAATAAATAGGGTTGTATCTACATTGCCTCTTGAGAAACCATTATTTAATAGAAATTTGCTTAGCCTTTCATACCATGCTCTAGGTGCTTGTTTTAGACCATATAAAGCTTTATTTAATCTAAAGACATGATTGGGAAAAGCATGATTTTCAAATCCATGGGGTTGTTCTACATATACTTCTTCAGAGATATATCCATTTAAAAATGCACTTTTAACATCCATTTGAAATAACTTGAAATTCATAAAGCAAGCATATGCAAGTAGAAGTCTAATAGCTTCTAATCTAGCAACAGGTGCAAAGGTTTCATCAAAATCAATTCCTTCTTCTTGATTATATCCCTTAGCAACAGTCTTGCTTTATTTCTAATTATATTTCCATGCTCATTTAATTTGTTTCTAAAGACCCATTTTGTGCCAATTATTGAATAATCTTTAGGTCCAAACATTATTTCTTTCAAATTGATTAAGTTCCTCTTGCATAGCATTAATCCAGTTATGATCATTTTCAGCCTCTTCAAAAGTTTTAGGTTCAAGTTGAGATACAAAAGCACAATGATTAAGTACATCTCTAAGTGAAGAACGTGTTTTTACCCCATGCATAGGATCACCGATAATTAATTCCTTAGGGTGGTTGTGAACATACCTCCATTCCTTGGGTAAGTCATTTGTACCTTGAGGTTGTTCTTGAATTTCTTCACCTTTCTCATTTTGTTCATCTTCTTGATCCTTGTCTTCTGGAGTTGCTGAATCTTTCAGAGTGATCTCCTTCATACCTTCTATTAGTGGATCTGCATCATCAACACCCTCATTCTTCCTTGAAGGAAGATCGTTAGATTCATCAAAGACAATATGTATGGACTCCTCAACTACTAAGGTTCTTTTGTTGAACACTCTAAATGCTTTACTAGTGGAGGAGTAATCTAGAAGGATTGCTTCATCTGATTTTGCATCAAATTTACCAAGTTTTTCTTTGCCATTATTTAATACAAAACATCGGCAACCAAAAACATGAAAATAGGCAATATTTGGTTTTCTTCCTTTCCAAAGTTCATAGGGGGTTTTCTTTAAAAATTGTCTTATTAAAGCACGATTTAAAATGTAACATGCTGTGTTAATAGCTTCCGCCCAAAAATATCTTGGAAGGTTGCTTTCACAAAGCATGGTACGGGCCATTTCTTCTAAGGTTCTATTTTTCCTTTCAACTACCCCATTCTGTTGGGGTGTCCTAGGAGCAGAGAAGTTATGGCCAATTCCATTTTCATCACAAAAATTTTCAAAGTCATGATTTTCAAATTCTGTTCCATGATCACTTCTAATATTTTGAATTGAAAACCCTTTTTCATTAGTGACTTTTCGATGAAATTTAGTGAAAATTTGAAAAGTTTCATTTTTGTGAGCTAAAAAGAAAACTCAAGTAAAACGAGAGCAATCATCTATTATTACAAATCCATATCATTTTTCTCCTAGACTAGTGGTTCTTGTTGGTCCAAATAAATCCATATGTAAGAGCTCTAAAGGTCTAGAAGTTGAAACAGTGTTTTTGGATTTAAATGATACTCTAGTTTGTTTACCTAATTGGCATGCATCACAAATTCTATCCTTTTCAAAATTCAATTTTGGCAAACCGAGAACTAAATCCTTTTTGATTAATTTTGAAAGAGAATGCATGCTAATATGTGCAAGTCTACGATGCCACAGCCAACTAGTCTCATTTATTTTAGCATTTAAGGAAACTAGGCATTGCATGTCTAATTTAGTTAAATCATTCAAGTCTACCATATAAACATTGCCATGCCTATGTCCTATAAATTTAATGCCATCGTTAATAGGACTCGTCACAATGCAAACAGATGATTCAAAACTTACTTTATACCCTTTATCACAGAATTGACTAATGCTAAGTAAGTTATGCTTTAAACCTTTAACTAATAAAACATTCTCAATGTATTTGGAGGGAGTGATACCAATGTTACCTATCCCGATGATCTTTCCTTTGCCATTATCTCCAAAGGTGACCATCCCTCCATCCTTAGCATCAAGCGTGATGAATTGTGATTCATCACCAGTCATGTGTCTCGAGCATCCGCTGTCAAGATACCATTTCCTGTTTCCTTCTTGGGATGCTAGACACACCTGCAAGCAAAGATCAAGTTTCTGTCTTAGGTACCCAAGCTTTCTTGGGTCCTTTCAGGTTAGTCAGAATGGTTCCTTTTGGAACCCATATTTTCTTTGTGTTTGCATATTTGTTAATAAGACATGTGTATGATTTATGTCCTATTCTTCCACATTTAAAACAAGTAATATTTGTAGACTTTTTGCTTGAATAATTTGCATAAATATCCTTCAGAAATTTTTGTTTCTTCAGGGGTTTATAACCAAGTCCATCCTTATCATATATAGCTTTCTGATTATCAAGGATCATATTTAGCTTGTTTGAACTTAAGGTGAACTTATCTACTATGGATTTCAGCTTGTTCATTTCATCCTTTAAGTTTTGATTTTCTTGAATCAAGGTGAATTTTTCAATTGAAAGATTTTCAGCTTGTTTCACTAAGGACTGATTTTCCAATTTCAGCTCTTTGTTTTTCTTCCCTAGTTTCTTTAATTCATCAATTGAATCATAGAATGCTTCATGCAATTCTTCAAAAGTAAATTCACTAGTGGATTCAGAAGTTACCTCATTTTCATGTGCCATCAGGCACAGATTGGCTTGTTCTGTTGAGGTTTCCTCGTCGGAGCTTGAGTCATCACTCGCACTCCAGGTCGCCATCATTGCCTTCTTTTTGAACTTCTTTGGACCTTTCTTCAATTGTGGAAATTCGGATCTGAAATATCCTGGCTTCTTGCACTCGTAGCATATAGGGGTTTGATCTTTCTCCTTTTCTTTGCTTTGATCCCCTTTTGTGAGTTTCTTTCTCATCCCCTGTTTCCTTTTTCTTAAAAACTTCTTAAATTTTCGGGTGATGAGAGCCATCTCTTCATCCTGATCTTCATCTTCAGAGTCATCCGTTTCATAATCAGGCGAAGTTATGGATTTGAGGGCAATGGTTCTTTTCTTTTTGACTTCATCCTCTTGATGTTGCTTCATGCTAAGTTCATGAGTCATCAAGGATCCAAGAAGCTCTTCTAGAGGTAGAGTGTTCAAGTCCTTTGCTTCTTGGATGGCAGTCACCTTGGCTTTCCAAGTTCTTGACAGTGACCTGAGAATCTTCCTTACAAGTTCACTGTTAGTATAAGATTTGCCAAGACTCTTTAAACCATTGATTATATCAGTAAAATGAGTAAACATACCAGTTATGGACTCATCATGCTCTATTTTGAACAATTCATATTTATGTACAAGCATGTTTATTTTAGACTCTTTTACTTGATTTGTTCCCTCATGGGTGACTTCTAACCTATTCCATATTTCTTTAGCAGATGCACAAGTAGAAATGTGATTAAATTCATTAGCATCTAGTGCACAATAAAGAACATTCATAGCTTTGGCATTTAATTGTGCCAATTTCTTGTCAACCTCATCCCATTCTTTCTCGGGTTTGGTTGACTCCTCACCATCTATAATCTTGGTGGGTGTGTGAGGACCATTCACTATGATACTCCACATATCATAGTCGAGTGCTTGTATGAAAATCTTCATCCGAGCTTTCCAATAGGTGTAATTAGACCCATTGAAAAGTGGAGGTCGGTTTGTTGATTGCCCCTCGGCTAGAGAAGTTCCAACATGGGTTGCCATAGATCTTTGGCTCTTTGATTGTTAGATCAAAGAAGGGCTAGAGCACTGGCTCTGATACCACTTGTTGCCCAGCTATGCAACCCAAGAGAGGGGGTGAATTGGGTTTCTAAAAAAAATTTTAAGCCCAACAGATAACTTATGAAGAACAAAACAATGGCTTAAACCAATATTAATTACCTAAAGCAGTATTGCAAGGATATAATAAAGAAATAAGATAAAGCGATAAAGCACACCACAAACACAAGGATTTATAGTGGTTCGGTGCTAACCTTGCACCTACATCCACTCCCCAAGATCCCACTTGGGAATTTTTATCCACTATCCTTTGTATTCAACCCGAATACAAAACATCGGAAACTCCGACACTAGCTATCCCAAGCTAGAACACTTATTTCCGGGGTACAAGTAAACCCAAAACACTCCGATTTCAGGTTTGGATCAACCTTTTCTTGTTTTGGAAATCCTCCAAAAACAAGAGCAAAAACTCACAAAGAGTAAGAATATTTAGAGTACAGATTAATAAAATAACAGCTCCTTTTATGAGCAAATATAACAATAAAAGCTTTACTCAAATGAAGAACCCCTTTTTCAGATTTTCTCAAGATGAATGAACGGTTGAATGAATGCTTGAGAAGAGGTTGATCGTTGATTGAAGATCTCTTGAAAGCTTTGAACGATCTCTAGATCAAGGTTGAAATGATAGGCGTGAAGAATTCTCTCCTTGAAAGATCTAGCTTTTCTCTTTCACAATCTCTTTGGTATATTGTGGATCCTCTCGCTTTTTCTCTATGGATATTTCGTTGATCTCAGGCTTATTCTTGCAAATTACGGATCTTCTCTTCTATTCTTCTTTCTTTCTCGTCTTTCTCTTCTTCTTTTCTTTTTTTTGATTTCACATTTGATCCGCTATTTAATCTGCAATTTCTTTCATCAAATTAAGCATTTTGTAGCATTAGAAGCAAGAGAAAATAATATAGGCAGATAAAGAGCCGTTAGAGGATTTTTAGAAAGCATAAATGGCAATTAAAATGGGCAAAAAAATAGCCGTTGCTGATATTTCCCATCGCAGGGGTCGACTCATGAGTCGACTCATGCTTCAGGGGTCGACTCATGAGTCGACCTCTGTTGCAAAAACCAGAGAATGCTTTTCTGGAATTTCTTGGCTCAAATTAGCAGGGGTCGACTCATGAGTCGACTCATGCCTTGTGAGTCGACTCATGAGTCGACTCACAGGTCGTGCCAAGCCAGAAAACTAGCGTGCCAAGGAGAATTTTTGCGTGCCAATCAGCTCACAGTGCCATGAGTTGACTCATGAGTCGACTCATGCACTTCAAACCTTCATAACTTCAAAAATATAAGTCCAAACATAATAAAATTTTCACCAATAGATTTTAAATCATTTGTTCTACCAAATGATACTATCAAATCAAGATTTGAGTGAAATTATGATTTTGCCCTTGAAGATCATAAGGACTTTTTCATTTTAAAATTATTTGAATCCCTTCAATCTGATTTGTAATCATCAAAATCAATCTAGGATCAACAGATCATGACATATCTCATTACCATATATAATTGAACCTAATTGGGTTATACTAACAAGGGTTAGGATCTAGATGTCATCAATTGGGCTAGCCCAATTGATTTGGATTAGATCCAATTAGGTTCAAAGAAATCGTGCTAGCACACGATTGAGCCTAACTTTCTCCTCGTGCAATCTTTTCTATCTCGATTGAGCCAAATATATTTTGACTCACCCAGAGAACTTTGAGAAGATTTCTCTCAATCTAACTGATGTCAGTCTAGCTCAGAAAAGGCTTGTCTTAATTCATGAGATGAATTAAAGACAACACCTACTAATTCCTGACACCTGCCATTTTTATTTTAGGACATCTGTCAAATATTGACATATGGGTCTTAAATTGAAGGCCACTTGGCAAGAGGTTATTGGAGGTTTTTTGTGGAGTGTCCATCTACCAAAAATAAGCACCAAAGTGGGTGCCACATTGGACAAGGCTTGCACCTCAAGTGGATAAAGATCGAGAGGAGTCTTGATCAACATAAACTCTTGGGCGCCATCTCCCTTGTGCTTATCCAATGTTGGCACCAACATAGGAGAGAGGATGGAGGTTTTTATCTGATGTGATCAGATGATATCACTCCACTAATCAAAATTTTTTTAGATTAAATAAAATTTTCTGATTGGTCGAATGATGTGGCACTGCGCAGCACAGCAGGGTCTATATAAACCCTGTCTGCGCCTAGGGTTTAAGTGATTCTACTCCCTACCTAGCAAAAGCTAGCCACCCCTCCTCTTCTCCATGTCCTCCCTAGTTCTTCCTCTCCCCTCTTCACACCCAAGAGGTTGGGCATCCATCTGGTGAAGGATCAAGGCGTGGTGACGCATTGAACAAAGGGCTGTAGGAGTTTTTTGACAAGCTGCTGCTCCAACTTCAGGAAGGCTTTTGAAGATCTTCCTAATTAGATTGAGTTCTAATTTTTGGAGCAGATAGTCATGAGGAGAATATGATCTAGGTCCTACCCAAGTGGATACTGGTAGAGGCCAGAAGATTGCGTGGCTAAATCAGAACCTCAGGCTTGCTGCGATCATCTACAGGGTAATCAGATTATCCTTGAGGTATTTCATGTTTTCTCATGCTTTTAGATTTATTTTAAAATTAATATCTGATAATAAAATTAGATCTAGAGATTTAGATCTAAAATAAATATAGGATAAATTTTTTAAAATTATTCCACCCTAGATTTGATGAAATCTGGAAGATTCTACAAGGAAAAAGGTAATTTTTTCTTCAAAACCAAACGGCTGTTCCATATAGATATCTTCCTCGAGATATCCATTTAAGAATGCCGTTTTCACATCCATCTATCATATTTCATAATCAAAATAGACTGCAACAGCAAGCAATGTGCGGATGGATTTTAGCATGGCTACGGACGAAAAGGTATCCTGATAGTCAATGCCTTCGCGCTGACTATAACCTTTCGCTACGAGCCTAGCCTTGAATATCTCCACATTCCCATTTGCACCTATCTTTCTCTTGAAGATCCATTTACACCTAATAGGTACAATACCTTCAGGTGAATCTATCAAGGTCCAGACTTGGTTTAAGTGCATCGAGTCAATTTCTGATCTCATTGCCTCTAACCATTTCTCGGAGTCGATATCTGATATCGCCTCGTCATAGGTCTTGGGGTCATCACCATGAGCCCCATTTTTTATGAGAAATATTTTTTCTACTTTCTCTTGTATAGTACCTAAGTACCTTTCAGGAGGATAGAAAATCTTAGTCGATCTACGAGGTGGAAGAAGATGTGTTAGGACTGGTTCTAATTGATTTGGTTCCTCAGGTTCCTTAGCTCATTGCTCTTGGGAGACATTCTCCTTGAGCTTAATTATTCTTCCGATGCCACCATCTTGAATAAACTATTTTTTAAGAAAAATAGCATGTCGATTCACAATCACATTATGATCTTTCAGAATATAGAAATAGTATCCTATTGACTCTTTAGGATATCCTATGAACGGAACTCTAAAAGATCTGAACTCTAACTTGTCCGCCTACTGTCTCTTGACATGAGCCGGACAACCCCAAATTCTGAGATGACTCAGACTTGACTTTTTACCATGCCATATCTCATACGGTGTGGTAGGAACGGTTTTAAAGGGAACCGTATTCAATACATATATTACTGTCATGAGACAGTATCCCCAAGAAAACTCAAGGAGGTCCATGAAGCTCATCATGGAACGGACCATATCTAATAAGATCCGGTTCCTCCATTCTGAAACCCCATTGAGTTGTGGCATTTCAGGTGGAGTCCATTGAGAGACTATGCCATTGTCCTTAAGATAGTCTAGGAACTCCCGACTAAGGTATTCACCTCCTCGATCTGATCGAAGAACCTTAATGGGCTTTCCTGTTTGTTTTTCTACCTCATGTCTGAATTCTTTGAACTTTTCAAAGGCTTCAGACTTGTGTTTCATTAGAAACACATATCCGTACCTAGATATATCATCGGTGAAGGTAATGAAGTAGACATAGTTGCCTCTAGTCGGTACATCAAATGGGCCACACACATCTGTATGTACTAGGGCAAGTAGGTCTGGGGCCCTTTTCCTGTGTCCTATAAAAGGAAGCTTGGTCATTTTGCCTTGAAGGCATGATTCACAAACTGGATATGACTCGAAAGTCAACGGACTCAATAGCCCAAATTTCTCCAATTTGTTAATCCTATCTTCCGCTATATGACCTAGCCTTAGGTGCCATAGATACCTATCATTTAGACTATCTCTAGGCCTTTTAATTCCCATGGCATTCATATTTTGCTCGATATGAAATACAGATACATCAATATATAGCTGATAGAGACCATTAATAAGAAAATCATTTGCAACTTTATTATTTTCATAAAATATGTTACAATGGTTCTTATGAAAGCTAACCACATAGCCTTCTTGTGCTAAACATGAAACAGAAATCAAATTTCTGCTTACTGCAGGCACATAATAACAATCTCTAAGAACTAAATCTAATCATAACGGTAATCACAGAGGGTAGGTTCCTACGGCCACAGTAGCAACTCTTGCTCCATTCCCGACGTGTAGGATCATATCCCCATCCCTCAGCTTCCTGCTCTCCTCAAGACCCTGCATAGAAGTGCACAAATGAGCACTAGAACCAGAGTCAAGTACCCAACTGAATGCAGAGGAAATCATAAGATTAGATTCTATAACGAGCATACCTCTAGAAGGACCATCCTTCTTGTTCTTCAGGGTGGCCAGGTACTGAGGACAGTTTCGCTTCCAATGGTCGTCTGAATTGCAGTGGAAATATTTTTTCTTTTTAGCAGCCTTCTTCTTCGGTTCCATCTTCTTCTTCTTCTCATCCACCTTCTACTTCTTCGCAGACTTCTTCTTCCTTTCAAAAGACTTTCTCTTGGAAGAAGTCCGCTCCACAATAAGGACTGAGTCTTTTGAACCCTTCAAAAAAAGTTCAGTCGTAACCAACATGTTCACTAACTCAGCCAAGGTACACTACATCTTATGCATATGAAAGTTCATGATGAACTGACCATATGCATCAGACAAGGACTGAAGGATCACATCAATCTGAAAATTCCTGTCTAAGATGACATCGAGCTTCTCAAGCTCCTCAAGATCCTTGATCATTAACAAACAATGATCTTGGACTGACTGCCCATCATGCATTTTAGCCTTAAAAAGTCTTTGGTAGATGATACTTGGCTGCGCGACTTTGTTCACCAAACAACTCTTGTAGGTGAGCCAACATTTGGCGGGTAGTCATAATATTCTCATGCTGATGTTGCAAGTCATCAGACATGGCACCCAACATGTAGTACCTAGCTTTATTATCGTCATCCATCCACTTTTCCAGAGATGCTCTCTGTTCAGCAGTCGGACATGCTGGTATGGTAGGTGGGTCCTGGTCCAAGATATGAGTCAATTTCTCAGAACTCAAAATAATTCTGTAGTTTCTCAATCAGTCTTTGAAATTAGGTCCAGTCAATCTGTGGGTGTCTAGTATTTTGGTCAGGGGGTTGGACGCAGACATATTTTCTGTAGAGAGTCAAAAATTTCTAGTTAGATTTTGTAATCAGACTTAACCAATTTGTTTAGGGGTTTCATTTTCAAACAAATTAGGCTCCCACTATTTTCTAAGATCCCTACACTCTCTAGATAGAGATGTGAAAATCTCCGTGATTAGTGATTTCTAGTGGGTGGTGCAGTCTCACCGACTAGCTCACCACCTCACCTAACAGTTATTGGTGATGGGTCAATCGATGAGTGGACAACTCTTGTCCAATGATTCTCTAATCATGGTGCACCCAAAACTTGGTCTCTAATTCATGAAGCTTACCGTGCCTGAAATATTGCTCCAATCTTTAGTTAGGTCAGACCCACCATTTGCATGAATTAGATTCCTGATTGGGTCCCTCACCATATCTAAAATATTGAGCACTACCCATCCTCTAATCCATAGCATCCAATGCCTAATGGATATGGTTGTGTCTTTCTGGTGCAACTGAGCCACTGTAACCAGCTGAAAATAATCAACCCCGGGAAGGGCTCACACATCCACAATGGTGGAAGATCTTAGACTTAATATTTTCTTAGGAAGATTTGATTTAGGTCTCATTAAACTTGACTTGATATAGTCATAACAATTATGACTAACCTAGTGACATGGGTTAGCTAGAATTGTTAGCCACCTCAAATCAAAATTGGATCGACACATATGGCCAGATAAGTGAGACCGGTGGGAGGGATATGCCATTAACTTGACAAGAATGCATTCGAGTCGAGTAGCTCCTAATTAAAAATCAGTCGATCGCATCTGCCCAACTTACCTTAGATACCAAATTATCAAACCAGAATCAATTGGGTTAGTCTACAATCTAGGCTCTAACCACTGAGCCAAATTAGGTCTTACCTTGATCGAGTCACATCTAAATGTAATTCAACCTTGACTTAGACTTAATCCTATTAGGCTGGTCAATTATTAGCTTTCATGATCCCACCAAACTAACTTTTGATTCGGTTTGATCAACCGCTAGACCTAATTGAGCTACCCAAGTCCGAATCTAATTTTATGAAAATGACTTAGATCTGAAATTCTCAATTTTAGACCTAATTAGATTTCATAAGCTTAATTCATTAATTAAGTCTTGGGTTCATAAACAAAACATGTAAAATAAATCCTAGGATTTCAGGATCTAGAATTTTGCAGATAAATAAATTTTGATTTCTGATTAAGGATGAACATGCAGCACCCCTACACACCATAAGAACACCCCATTGAATGGAAGGAGAGGATCTTAAATCCTACTTTATTCTTATGATCAGACGGCCATGAGGAACATCTTAATCAGAAATATTAATTTAACTACAAAACTAGTTAGATCTAAGTTACATATCACATATATAATTTCAGATCTAACTTATACATGCTTTGCATACATCTCATGTATTAAAATATGATCTAGTTAGTATACTTTCAGATCTGATACATCACATATAACATCTAAAAAATAAGATTTAAATTAAACTATTCAATATGAAATCTATTCTAAACAGTTACTAGAATAATTCTATAACTAGTCTAGGCATGTAACAGATCAATCTTATGTATTAATTAAAATTTTATTTTTTATTTTTTGATCTGAATATAATATTTATAATATCAAAAAAATAAATAATAAATTAGATCTAATTTATATTTTAATCACATTAAAATATAAAACTATAAGACTATTCATAGATCAAACTACTCCTATTCTAGTCATGCATCTCATACATGTTAGATCTACTTACATTTAATTTTAATTTTTTTGATTTCAGATTCTATCATATCTGATGTGATATTTAAAATCCATTAATATCAGATAAATAAAAATAAAAATTAAATCTAAATTAGATCTGAAATAGAGCCATCAACCTCGCTCTGATACCAGTTGAAGGAAAAATTGACTTTTTCTTTGTAGGATCTTCCAGATCTAATGAGATCTGGGGTGGAATATTTCAAAAAAAAATTATTTTATAATATTTTAAAACTAAAATCTATTAGATCTAATTCTTATTATCTGATATTAATTCTAAAATTAAATTTAAAAATATGAGAAATAGAGAAATACCTCTAGGTTAACTAGATTACCCTGTAGATGATCGCAGCAATGCTCGAGGTTCTAAAATAGCCACGCAATCGCTTGGCCTCTATCGATATCCACTAAAGTAGGATCTGGATCATCTTCTCCTCACAAATCTATGCTCTAAAAATTAGATCTGGACCTGATCTGAAAGATCTTCAAAAGATCTTCTGAAGCTGGAGCAGCAACTTCTCGACAAATCTCTGCAGCCTTCTAATCAGGAAGCCACCACGCCTTGGACAAGCACCAGATGGATGCCCAACCTCTTGGACATGAAGAGGGGTGGGAAAGGAGAAGAGGCAGCATGAAGAAGTGGAGAGGATTTAGGCTTTTGTTGGTTATTGCACAGAGTCTCAAAACCCTAGGCACAGATAGGGTTTAAATAGACCCTGCTGTGCCATGCAGTGCCACATCATTCGACCAATCAAAAAATTTCAATTAATTCTAAAAAAATTTTAATTGGTAGAGTGATGTCATCTAATCATATCAGATAAGAATCCCCACAATCCCTCCTACTGTTGGTGCCAACACTGGATAAGCACAGTAAGATTTGCACCCCACAGTCCAAGTTGATCAAGGGATCAGAGTCCTCATCTCATGGGACTCTATCCTTATCCACTTGGGGCGCACGCCCAATCTGAATATGGTGCCCACTTTGAGGGCTAATTTAGCAGGTAGACACTCCACAAAAACTCTCCAATGACCTCTTGCCAAGTGGCCTTCAGTCCAAGGTCCATGGGTCAACGTTTGATCAATGTCCTAAAATAAAAATGGCAGGTGACAGGAATTAGTAGGTGTTGTCTTAAATTCATCTCATGAATTAAGATAAATCCTTTCTGAGCTGGACTGGCTCCAGTCAGACTGAGAGAAACCTTCTCAAAGTTCTTTGGGTGAGTCAAATCATATTTGGTGCAGTCGAGATAGAAAAGATTATACGAGAAGAAAGTTAGGCTCAATTGTGTGCTAGCATGATTTTCTTGAACCTAATTGGATCTAATCCAAATCAATCGAACTGGGCTAGCTCAAGTGATGACATCTAGACCCTAACTCTTATTTGTGTGATCCAGTTAGGTTCATTTTCGTATGATAATGAGACATGTCGTGAGCTCATCATTGACATCATCGAAACTCCTTTTGATGGATCAGAACTCTTCTGATTCAGACAATTAGAATGATCGATCATCAAGATCATTCTAATTGCTCTCAAAATCTATCAGCGACACCTAGTAGTATATGGTGGCAACCCATCAGAAATGAAGACAAACCTCTCGGTACAGCTACCTGTGTGATTTAGTTCCTCTATCATGAGTCCTGACTGAATTAGGGTTAAGGTGAACTCGTCAAACCCAATATCAGTCATATGAATCAATCGATTGATCCGAGTCTGATGTGAAACCCCAATGAAAATTTTTTTTCATTATTTCACTCTACCATGGCCATGGGCTTAAGGACTTGATCTTTTGATCATCATAGGACTACTCCTCTCATCTGCCGAAGTTGATAGATTCCATCTTTGTGCGATCTGGTTCCTACAATGAATATGCTACAGCCAACATACACCTCAGGGTTTTGAATGGCTAGGAGATCGAGTTATGGTGTAGTCAAACTATAACACACTCAAGGTGAACTGTCAATGTACCTCAGGTCAAAAAACTAGACACACAGCCGCAGCATCGAGCTAGTCATCGATAAGAAGGTAGGCTTCCTTATGACTACTCGAGGTGGTCACGCTCAGTACTCTCGTTCTCAACGAATATCTATACTCTCACTTCGGTGTCTCCACACCGTAGACTAAAGACACATCTATCCTGAGGAAGCGATCGCATACCAATCTTCCAGATTGATCACCATACTCATGATGATCCTATGATCAGGAACTGTTTATAAGTTAGTTATGTAAATTCATGCCTTAAATTTTTAATTCTTGAAAATATGAATTAACATTCCTACTAACTCAAAGGATGTATCACAGACATAATGTACACAATGTGATAGTAGAATAACCCTTTTATTTATTTATAATTAAAATTATAAATTTATCCTTAGATTTGTATAAGAATGTGTCATTCAATCTAGCATCTATGGCACACATCTAACACCTAGGATGAAAAGCTGTCAGCCTTTCGGATCTTGAGGTTCAGAGATTTTGGACATTGAAGGGCTAACTTATATTTGAGCTAGGATTGAATCTAAAATTATGTGATTGGATCAAGTCATGAGTATACATGGGCTTGGATGAGTACAATCTTGTATTGAGTTAGCCAGGGGAGTTTTTGGATTGGGTCACATTGACCCTATACGTAAACATACATTGTATCTGACTTGATGAATTGAAAGGAATACAAAATTATTTTCCTTCTAACTTTCTCTCTCTTTTTTTCTCTTTCTATCTAATCTTCTCCACATCCTAGAAATAAGAAACTTAGTGTTTCTTGGCTGCCACTCCAAAAAGGAAAGAAAGGAGGCGCTAGAAACCAGTGGCCCCCCTAGTGCATGCCCCCTATTTGTGCGCCTCCTCTTGGCCACCCAAGATGAGTTTTAGGTCCCATCTTTTATTTTTTTGAGGCTTCATTAAGAGTACTTCCAGGTCTCAAAAGGTGGGTTTCAGATCTGGTGGAGAAGAGGTTCAAATCACTGAAGAAAATCCTACCGACAGGATTTATAAGACCACTGAAATCCCAAAGGCTATTTTTATTTTGCTTGGTTGCTGGCCTTCAAGGACCTCAATGACTAGATCCTTGCTATTTCCTAATGTCCACAATCTAGAGAAGTTGCTCCAACACTACCATGGTTTGCTAAAGTTGCTGCAGACTTTTGAAAAGGATCACCAACTCCAGAAGGAGCCGGTGCATGTTGTGGGAGGTTCATCTGTAGGCTGTCGATCCTTTAAGAGAGAAAAGAAGAAAGTGCAAAACACTCATGTTGCCAATCCTAAGTTGAGCAAAACATCAAAAGTCGACAAGAGTTAGGTAGAATGCTTCTTCTGTAAGAAGTTGTGTCGTTGGAAAAGAAATTGTCTTGCTCACATAGCCACCCTTGACCTAAACAGGCCTAAAAATAAGAGAAAAAAGAAAACAGTTGCTTCACCAGGTACTTATATGATAACTCCTTGTAATTTTTTTGTTTGTAATACTACTATCTGCGTATTAGATATTGAAAGTCTGATTAATATTTATAATTCATTGCAGAGACTGTAGGTAAGTAGAAAGTTTCGAGAGGACGAGCAGTTCCTGAATGTTGGAGATGGAAGCCTTATTTCAATCCTAGTTTTAGAAACTTTGTAGCTTATCTTCGAGTCTAGTAGTGTGATGTTAGATGATTGTCATTGTGGTCCTTCCTTTCTGATGAATGTCATCTTTGTAGGTCTTTTGGCCAAACTTGATTTTAAATTTATAATAAAGGATAATCTTTGTGATATCATTATGAATGATACTACAATTATATGAGGATAATTAAGACATGAAATATAAATAATATCATAGCCTATTGGTGTAATGTACACATCCAATAAACATCCTAAATTAGGTAATGTCAGTAAATCCTACCTTTGGCATTATAGGCTTGGTCATGTGAATAAGAATCGGATTGACAGGTTGATCAAAGAGCATGTCCTTGAAATAGATGATTGTGAATGATTACTTGTGAATCCTGTCTACTTGGTAAGATGACTAAGTCACTTTTTAAGAGAAAAGGTGAAAGAGCCAACAACGTCCTAGGTTTAATACATACTGATGTATGTGGATCTATGAACATATATGCTAGAGGAGGATACTACTACTTCAATACATTTACAGATGACTTATCGAGGTATAGGTATGTCTATCTTATGAAGCATAAATCAGAATCATTTGAAATGTTCAAATGATTCCATATTGAAGTAGAGAAATAGACTGAAAAGAGTATTAAGATCCTTCAATCAGATCGAGGAGGTGAATACCTCATCAATGACTTTTTGATATATCTAGAAGAGAACGGAATTCTCTTACGGTAGACCCCTCCTAGAACACCACAATATAACAGGGTGTCAAAAAGGAGAAATCGAATATTGTTAGATATGGTCCGATCTATGATGGGTTTTGTGAGTCTGTCAATCTTCTTTTGAGGATATACTTTAAAAGCTATCTGCTACATTCTGAATAAGATGCCGAGCAAGCCTGTCGATAAAACTCCAATGAGATATGGACTAGGCATAAGCCGGTGCTCTCACATCTTAGGGTCTGGAGGTGTCCAGCTTATGTCAAGTGTTTAAAGACAGATGAGCTTAGACCTAAGTTTGATAAATGCTTGTTCATAAGATATCCAAAAGAAACTAAAGGGTACTACTTCGACTTTGCTGCAGAGCAAAAGGTATTTGTCAGCAATAAGGCAATCTTTTTAGAAAAAAAATTTCTTAGAGAAGAAACTAATGCCTGTAAAATTGAACTTGATGAAGTTCAAGAGGTGAAAGGACTGACACACACAGAATTGAATTTGATTGAAGAATCAAATCCGAAACCAGTAGAGGCACCATAAGGAGATTTGGTAGTGTACCGTGTCAGTCAGATAGATGCTATAATTTTTTAATCCAGGATAGTGACCTCATCGAACTTGATGAGAATGATGAGGATCTGATCATCTATATGGAAGCCATGCAAAGGCTTGACTCTCAAAAATGGCTTGAGACCATGAAGTCTAAAATGGAGTCTATGGAGATCAATGGTGTATGGACACTATTTGATTCACGCGAAGGAATAAAATTTATAGGGTGTAAATAGATTTTTAAGAAGAAAAGAGGAGCAGATGAAAAGGTAGAGACCTATAAAGCCTGTCTAGTTGTCAAAGGTTACCGTCAGTATTATGATATTGACTATGACGAGATGTTCTCTCCTATGGTAATACTCAAGTTTATTCAGATTATGCTTGCTATCGCTACACACTTAGATTATAAAATCTGACAAATGGATATCAAAATTACTTTTCTTAATTGGGAGCTGGAAGAAGAGGTGTATATGATACAGCCAAAGGGTTCACATCTATAAACGAGTCAAAAGTGTGCAAGCTAAATAGATCTATTTATGGACTTAAGCAGGTGTCTAGGAGTTGGAACATGCATTTTGATAAGGTGATCAAAATGTATGGCTTCGTTAGGAATGGAGAAGAGCCTTGCATCTGCAAGTGGGCTATCGATTTTATAGTCATCTTCTTTGTACTGTATGTGGATGACATACTATTAGTAGAAAATAACATCTCAACTTTGCAGAGTGTGAAGCTATGGTTATCATTACAGTTCTCCATGAAGGACTTGGGAGAAGCATCCTACATCCTAGGGATGAAGATCAATAGAGATAGATCTAGAAGGTTACTTGTATTATCCTAATCCACATACATCGATACCATATTGAAGTAGTTCAACATGAATTTCAAGAAAGGCTATCTTCCAATAGGCCATGAAATTATTCTTTTCAAGAAAGATTATCCGACAACTTTTGAGGAGAGAGAGAATATGAGTAGAATACCATATGCTTCAGTAGTGAGATCTATTATGTACGCCATGACGTGTATAAGATCAGATGTGATCTATTCACTAGGGATAGTGAGTTGGTACCAGTCTGATCTGGATGAAAGTCATTGGAAGGTTGTGAAGGCAATCCTTAAGTATTTGAGAAATACTAAAGACCAATGGCTCATCTATGGAGACACTGACTTGAAACTTGTGAGATATACTGATTCTAATTTTTTGTCAGATTGTGAGGACAGCAGAAGTATATCGGGCTATGTATTTACCTTAAATGAAGGAGGTGTTTGCTGGAAGAGTTCCAAGCAACATACTGTGGTCGATTCTATATGCGAAGTGGAATACAATGCTGCATCGGATGCAACAAAGGAGGTGGTATAATTGTAAAAATTCATCATCGAGCTAGGAGTTACACCTTCTATTGATGGCCCTGTCCTGCTGTATTGTGATAGCTTTAGTGCCATAGCTTAGGCGAAAGAACCAAAGTCACACTAGCGCACCAAGCATATTCTATGCTACTATCACTTGATATGAGAGATCATGAACTGAGGTGATGTTGAGCTTCAGAAGATCGACAGAAAGGAGAACCTTGTCGACTCCTTCACTAAAGCTCTTGAGATCAAAGAGTTCGATGATTTCAAATGGAAGATGTGTATAAGATGCTGTCCTGATTGGCTTTAGTCCAAGTGAGAGTTGTTGAAATATATGTCCTAAAATCAATCGTATGATGATTAAGTTTCTTCTGTATATGAATTATTGATTGATAAATAAAAATTATTTTGATATTATGCATCACAAAGTTGCATCTTCCTTATAGAACTCTTATGTTGTGATGAAGTCATTAGAACTATGTTAGTGAACGATAAAGAGAGGATCTATCATATAGTTCTTGAACATATTTATGATCAAATGATATGTCATTATAGGATGATGATGTTTATTGAGTGAAGATCGTTGTATGCCATATGGGTTGGTTGTCCTCTTAATTAAGAAGTATGGTAACATTGGTATGGCATACAGGTGAGATGTAGGAGTACATCATTATTGAATAGGTGACTCACGTGCTAAGCATTCTGCTGTCAAGAGCTACTCGTAAAGCATATGGGCGTAAGTGTCTCTCAGACCTGAGATCACCATAGTGACTTACAAGTAACTCACTGTGCTTTGATGCCAGACTATCTGAATTTTTAATGCAGTGACGAAAGGCTACTAGGTACAGTCAAGTACTTGCAAAGTCTGTGTATGGATCAAGATGGGATTGACCCCTCCAGATTATAGGAGCTGATGTATCGCTGTATTTTAATTTAGTAAAATCTTGGTCAGCATTATCCATGAGATGGATTTGAAAGGTTGAAATATAATGTGGATGAAACACTCTGGGTTGACTGTTAACATGAGATCATCCTAGAGCATCAGGGTCAAAGGGATGAATTATGCGAAACTATATGCATAGGTTCTAAAATATTTCTCTATGATAATTCGATCTATCCGGACATTGAAAACCATTGCTAGATGGTAGCTTCAATTAGTATAGGAATCGGTTCCTAGACTACCAGTTTAGTGTTTGAACTTATGCGTCACACACACAAGTCAGACAATATAAGAAAGTATTGGCCTATGTTTATATGTTCAATTTGAAAGTATTTGACTTGATTGAACATATAAACTAACTTGATTAAGAATTAAGTTATGGGTCAAATGAGATTGAAGAGTTGACTATGTCTAGCTAGCACTATCATGAGGTTCAGGTTCAATCCCATGGATGAACAGTTCTGAATCTATGATCCAAGAAGCCTATAAGAGATTGGATTGAAGTGCTGATTAATTTTAGATTAAATCTAAATTAATTAGACTTAATTGGATTCAAAATTTCAAGTTAGACTTGGATCAAAAATCCTAAAGAGTTTAGAATTGACAGTCTTTCAAAATTTTTTTGAATTAGCTTCGAATCAGATTCGATTTGAATCATTTTTGGATGAGATCCTTGGAGTCCTATTTCCACTAGGACTCTCTCACTCTTTGGCTAACCAATAGCTGGTATGGTGCTGGTTGTGGGCCGTCCCACATGGGTGTTGGTGTGGGTGCAAAGTAGGCGCAATATAAGGCACCAATCCTTTCTCATGTAGGAATCCCTTTTTAATAAGTTATGGACTGATTCAAAGCTTGTTTGAATTAGGAGTCCTATACTTATTAGGTCATGGAAATTATTTATAAATAGAGAGGGTCTCTATCTATGGATGCATAAGAAAGAGCATAGAAATTAGATTGAGAGAAAGAGAGAAAGAGAGAGAGAGGCATGAGAGCTTGTGGGCGTCCCATCCTTGGCGTGCTGCTCCACCTTGCCGCCCCCTTCTCATCTTTGGCATGGGCCCCCCTTTGGGCATCCCCTTGCTAGTGTGAGGCATCACACCTGGTGTCTCTCTTCTCTCCCTTGGTGGCCTTGCCAAGGTGCACAAATTCAGAGATTCATCCCGCTTTCCTATGTTGTCTGGCATGCGCGCGAAGTAGTGGGCCTGCAGTTCTAGGCCTACACAAAGGTTGAATCCAGATTTCAGAGATTTGATTCCTATTTTGTTGCAATCCAAGTAAAGGTTTGATCTTTATTTAGTTGAATATATAGAAAAATTTTTAGATGCAATCCTAGTTATCCACGAGAATTAGGTTTCTTTCCCTTCACATAACTCATATGGTGTGGTAGGAATGGATTTAGAAGGAACCCGATTCAAAAGATAAATCACAGAAAGTAATGCATATCTCTAGAGAAAGAAAGAAAGGTCTGTGAAGCTCATCATGGATCAGACCATATCTAATAGGGTCTGATTTCTCCTTTTGGATATCCCGTTGAGTTGGGACATCCCTGGAGGTATCTACTTACTATGAGACTATACTATTATCCTTGAGATAAGTCCGAAATTTTTTACTGAGATATTTTTCTCTCCAATCTGATCGAAGAATCTTTATGGGTTTTTTGGTCTATTTTTCTACTTTATGTCAAAACTTTATGAAATTTTTAAAGTATTCAAACTTACGGTGCATCAAATACACAAACTCATACCGTGAATAATCATCAGTAAAAATTATGAAGTAGACAGAGCACCCCTAGCTTGTACATCGAATGGATCACACATATTAGTGTATATCAGGGCTAATATCTCAGTGGCCCTTTTCTCTTGTCCCTCAAAGGGCAATTTAGCTATTTTTCCTTGAAGACATGATTCACAAACCAGATAAGATTCGAAAGTCAATGGTCCGAGTAGACCATCTTTCTCTAGTTTATTGAGTTTGTCCCTTCCTATATGGCCTAGTCTAAGGTGTCACAGATATTTTTGGCTAATCCTATCTTTAAGTCTCTTAGATCTTATGACATTCATAGTTTGCTCGTTAATATTGACACTCACATCCATATGTAAATAATAAAGACCGTCAATCAAGAAAGCATGTGTAACAACTTTATTTTCAAAATAAATCGAACACATATCTTTATTAGAATGAAAATTATGATTATCCTCTGCCAGCATAGATATGAAAATTAAATTTTTACTGGCTATAGGTACATAATAGTAGGCTTTAAGAATTAAATTAATTCCTAATGATAATCGTAGAGGATAAGTCCCGATGGCCACAGCAATAACCCTTGCTCCATTGTCGACCCGGAGAGTGATCTCACCTTCCCTCAGCCCTCTTACTTCTTTAAGACCCAGTATAGAAGTACACAAATGAGCATTTGAACCAGAATCTAGAACCCAACTAGAAGAAGAGGAAATCGTTAGATTAGTTTCAATAACAAGCATATCAAATATACCTTCAAAAGGCGCATCCTTCTTCCTGCTCTTGACAGTCGCAAGGTAGGCCAGATAGTTCCTTCTCCAGTGACCTTTGACATTACAATGAAAATACTTTTTCTTATCGTTGGTCTTCTTTGAAACCTGCTTCTTGGGCTTGGTCTCATTTTTTTGCTTCTTTGTAGGCTTTTTCTTCTTCTTGAAAGATGACTTTCTCTTAAAGAAAGTCCACTCCACAGTCAGAACTGTATCTCTTAAACTCATCAAGTTGCCTTCTGCTATTACTAGCATGTTCAATAACTCGAGCAAAGTGCTATCAATTTTATTCATATGGTAGTTCATGATGAATTATCCATATGAATCAAAAAGAGACTGGAGGATCAAATCCACCTACAATTTCTTATCTATGTTCATGTTGAGCTTCTGAAGCTTCACGATATCTTTGATCATTATCAAACAATGATCATTGATGGACTGCCCATCATGTATTTTTGCTCTCAATAGTCTCTAGGCGATCTCAAAGTGAGCTGTGTGACTTTGCTCACCGTACAACTTTTGCAGGTGAGTCAACTTCTTTTTGGCAGTCCTCATGTCTTCATGCTATCGCTGAAGATCATTTGACATGGATGCTAAGATATAACACTTCGCTTTGTTATCTTCATCCATCTACTTTTTAAGTGCGGCTCGTTGGTCAAGAGATGGATGAGCTGGTAACACAGGCGCATCCTAGTCAAAGACATAGGTAAGTTTTTCGAAACTGAGAACAACTCTCAAATTTTAGAATCAGTCATTGTAGTTCATACTGATCAACCTATTGGTATCGAGGATACGAGCTAAGGAGTTGGAACTCGATATAGTTATCTACAAAGAGAATATTTTCTAATTAGATGTTTGTACCTATAAAAATATTTATTTTAGAAATTTTAAAAGCAAACAAGGCTCCCACTATTTTCTTAAATCTCCCACACTCCTCGGATGGAGAAATGAAAACCTACACGTGATTGATTTTAAGTGAGTACTATTAATCTATACACACCTCACCTAATAGTTATTGGTGAGCATAGATCAATGAGTGGACAATATCTTATCCATTGCTTCATCAAGCAAGATGTAGCGGGCTTGGTCTCTAAGTCCTGTGGCCTCACCTAACAGTTATTGGCACATTTCTTAGTTAAGTCAGACCCATCATTCACCAACGGATGCAAAGCCATCATTGGAACCCTCACCTAATAGTTATTGGGCCCAACCCTATCTCTACCCTAGGACATTAAATGCCAATAGAGTGGTTGTATCTTTTCGATGCAATCAAACCACTGTAACCAGTCGAGAATGATCAATGTTAGGAAGGCACCTACATCTCTATAATGATGGAAGACCTCTAGACTTAATATTTAGTGAGAAGATTTAGGTTTAGGTCTCTTCTAAATTAGCAGATATAACATCCAACTGATCAAATTCAGGTCAGCACATCCACATGTCTAACCAGTCTAGTCGGTATGGGTAAACTCGAGTCAACAAGTAACCTAGTACGAAATTGAATCTTCCAAGATGGTCAGATAAGTTAAGATGAGTAAAGGTCCCCACATTGCTTTTCTTAGATACCAATCAAAATGGTCAGATCAGATAATGAAATCAATTAAATAACCATTATCTAAATACTTGCCTTAGATACTGAATTAGTTGATTAGAATCGATCAGATTAACCTATTAAAATAGATCCGAACCACTGAGCCAAATTTAATCTTGAGTCAATCAATTTACATCAAAATATAAATCGATGTGACTAACTACAACTAAACTTGACTTTGAGCCTCTTTGATCTAATCCTAAACAACCATTGATTAGGTTCAATCAACTACTCAAAATCGATAACGGGTTGTAGTCTGATCTAATTAATTGATCCTAATTGTAGTTTGATTATTAGACCTAATTTATTCAACCTATACCCTCATGTAATAACATATTTTTTAGATCTGAAAATAATTTTTAGATTATGTTTCATTTGAAAGAATAATATCCTAAAAGCCAATCGTAAATGAGATGCGATAGGATATTTTTGTAATTTATCTTTCAAATTTATGTAAATTAATATTTATATTATTAATAAAATAGATATTTTTGATTCATTATATGCTACATTTTATTAATTTTAAGATTATAATGAACCTCATAGGTCTGGGCAATAGTTTTAGGGTCATGATGAGATCATGCTAGTGAGACCTAATTCTTCGATAGTCCTGATCTAAAATATTTTTAGTTGTTGGTATATTGAGTCAGAGATTCATGATATCGGTAAGACTGGCATGTCCTATGTATGCTTAAAAATGAGAGTGGTTGATCTCACAACCACTTGTGTGGTGACACTAATATAAGTATATGGGTGCTCATTAGAGAATGAGTTCACTGAATTGATCAATGAAAGAATATCAGATGGAGTTTTATTTACATGTCAACTGATGATTCTCTAGTGAAAGTTGTGTAAGTGATCTTTAGACCTGAAGTCATCATGGTACCTTGTGTACATGGATCCATATTTTGGTTCACTACCTAGCTTGGTTCTTTGATCCTTGTGTGGGATGTTCAAGATATGGTGAAGTGTGTATGGAGGTTGTGAGTGATCAATAAGAGATCAATCACTCTTAATAAGGGGAGCGAACATCCTATGTAATCTCATAGGATGAAGATTTTGGAAGTCTTTGGCCAAAGTAGGATAATAATTAGAAAAATATTTTTAATATATCATCAACTGAATCATCACCTTCTGATCGAGATACATAATGATAAATGATTGAGTTTGACATATTTTCATGCCCACAGCTCATCTGGGATATTGTTTGATTGAAAGATTGAATTACATGGAAACTTGGCACTAAAGGATATTTTGATAATTTTTTATCCAAATTTTAAATCTTTTGAGTAGTCAAGACATATTGCTAGACATCAATCTTGACTTATGAATTTATCAAAATTAAAAGAGTTTAATTCTAGAGTCAATTTGGAAGAGTCCAAGTTGATTGAGACTCTTCGGGTGACTTAATCTTATCAGATTAGGGTTACGTCGAAAGTTTGGATCCACTGCTGGCTAGATTTAGAATCCAATGGGTCACACACTTTAGGATTTGACTTTAGTTTGATCTAATTAGAGTTTAATATAAATTTTATATGTTAATTTGATATATTAGAACATTGTATTAACCCAAGTTTACAAATTGGTTTAGATCAAATTGTTTGAGCTAACGTAGACCCGTTGGCTTTGACCTAATGGGCTTAGGTCAATTTGGATTGGATCCTTATCCAATTTAAAAAAATTTCAAGAGGAAAATTAGTTCTCCACATCCACTAGAAGTCATGGCAAACCATCTTAAATTGGCATGAGAAATGGAGAGTCCTACTTAATGAAGGCTCTTAACTATTACGCATTACCTTAAATTCCCAATCAGTTCTCTTGTGATTTGATGCTAAATTTATTTCAAATTTTTATGGCACATAGAAGATTGAGGGTTCTTCTACTTTAAGTATCTGAATTGCCAAAAATTTACTCGATGAATTTATTTGGCGCATGGGAAATTGGAGCACCAAAGGTTGGCGCCCCATGGTCTCATGTGACGTCCCTTGGTCCCCTATTTATAGGGGATGCCTTAGATGGTTTCATATGGTGATTTTTGGCTGAGACTAAGAAGGGGGATGTGGTAAATATAAAAAAAAAATTGAAAAAAATTTGAGAAAAAAAAGAGAAAATTTTGAGTGGTAAAGTTGCTACCAGGATGGTGAGATTTTCAACAAGTGTTACTTGAGTGCCCTAGGATTTAATTTTTTCATATGTTGGAGCCAAAAATCAAATCTTAGATTATATGACATCTGACAGTATCTTTTTGATGTCATTCTAGTAGTGAGATCGAAAGCAACTAGGTTTTGGTGCGATCGTGATGCAAGTTCGAAGCTGGCGGTGTTCTTGAGAAGACTAGGCTGTGGCAGCGCATCGGTTGGGAAGGACTTTGGCCAACTTTCATGTGGATTACCATTGGAGGACTTCTACCTTGAGATCTTATGGAGAACACCAACATGTCACTTTTTTATATTGGTTAAAGTATAATTTTCTATCTCTTTGCATACTTGATTTGCTTTGATCATGATCGGCAAAGTGATTCTAGGATTTTGGGTTTGGCTTGATAGTTTTATTTGAAAAGGCTATTAATTTTTTTATTTTAAAATTTTTAAAAATTATTTTTTACTATGTGGTCGGAACCCAACAGTGGTATGAGCACCTTTGTCTGATTTGATCAAACAAGTGCAATAGTTGTGCATAGAATCGTTCTTGTGCATATCTTATCAAAAAAATTTTGCATTTATTTATAGCATCAATCCTTTAAACTCAAAAATTATTTTTGACTTTATATATACCATGATACATAATTTTAGTTATTAAATTATTAATTTATGATAATTTTAAAATTTGTATTATCATGGTTGTATGATGCTCAAATTGATGCATTGTTTAGGGTGCAAAGCATGCCTAATGTGATTAGGATTTGCTATTTTTTTTTGATATACTTGATATATATTTTGATTTCCATTACATCCTTATATGATTTTAGTATGTCATATGATTGCTATTTAGAATAGTAGAAGCATATTAAATTGCATAATTTATAGTGTACATTTTATGTAGTTGTAGTTAGGATGTGCTGAGACCAGTTTAAAGTCTTTCATAAAAAAATATATTAAGTTGTAATATCGGGATTCATTTTATTAATCAAAAATTAAATTCTTAAGATCAATTGATGTCGAAAAAAGTGTCAAAGATGGTTTTCTACTTAGGTCCGTATGCTGGCCTGGCCAACTCTGTTGGTGTCTAGAAAAGCTACGGGGAGCCTCCCACCTATTTATTTGGACAATTTGGTCTTGTTGATTTTCGAACTTAGATTGATTAGTGATGTAGACATTACAAGAGCCTTCTTTCAAACTTGATCGATAGAGTATGTCAAGATCTTAGTGAGCTTGTTGTGCTATCCACAAGGCTTACTATAGAAATTGACATAATGTTGATCTAGTGCATATTGATGCTTGTGGCATATTTGAATGGTGTTGCTTTGTTATGCTATCCACAAGGGCAGCATTGTTTAAGTATGACCATATAAGATTGAAGGGTCAACTTAACTAGAGCACTATGTTTGTTGTGCTATCCATAAGACTATATGTGATCTGGAGGTCAGAGTGAATGATGTTGAAAATTATAAAGGTACAATTGATAAAAAGTTACCTACTCTTGAACTCATGAATACTTGTTGTACTATTCACAAAGTATTTGTGAGGAATAGGGATCTCAACCCCACTAAGAAATATTAAAATATTTCTCAATTTTTATACTGAGGGCTATGAAGTTCAATAAAATAAGGAGAGACACAATTAGATAAAAGTCCTAATCTAGTTGTGCATGTCATCATGAGTTGTCCACTTATATTATGTTCTTGTTGTTGTAGATTAACTACCATATGGTATCCTCACTTTCATTTAGAGATATCCTAGATGCAAACAAGTTGACTGGACCTAACTATATCGACTGGTTAAGAAACTTCAGAATTGTTCTCACTTAGGAGAAAATCTCCTATATTCTGGATATATCTGCTCTAGATTTTCTTAGGGAAGATGCTTCTGAGGAGGATAGGGCTGCATATAAGATGTGAAAAGATGATAGTGTGACTGTCAAATATATCATGCTTGCCTCAATGAGCAATGAGCTCCAGAGGCAGCATGAGGACATGGACGTTCCCTTTATTCTCCTTAATCTTAAGAAGCTATATGGAGAACAAAGTCAGACTGCTTGATATAAGATATCGAAGTAATTGTTCCGTGCCCATATAACTAAAGGTTCTTCCATGCAAATGCATATACTAAAGATGATTGATTTGATTACTCGTCTGGGACAACTGGATTTTGCCATGGATGGTGAACTGAGCCAAGGTTTGACCCTACAGTCTCTTCCTGACTCATTTTTTCAGTTTATCATTAATTATCATATAAATAAACTGAACATCAACTTGCTAGAATTGTTGAACATGTTGAAAATAATAGAGAGCCATTTTTAGGGTGAAAAGGCTCAGGTTCTTCATGTTGATAAGATCAGCAAGAAGAAGGCAAAGAATGATTTCAAGAAAAAATTGAACCCTAAGGCTGGCATCTCCAAGAAAAAGATGAAGAAGGTCTCCGCCAAAGGTACTTGTTATCACTATGGCAAGGAGGGCCACTGGAAGAGAAATTGCAAGGAGTACCTTGCAACCGTGAAATCGACAAGCGTTGCCTAAGGTTTGATATGATACAAATTAATTTATCATTAAATATTTTATTTTTAGATTCTTGGGTTTTGGATACCGCCTATGGTTCACATCTTTGCAAGTCATTGCAGGGCCTATAAAAAATAAAGAATCTGAATAAAGGTGACTTTGAGCTGTTCGGTGTTAGTGGAGAGTCCATTCAGGCCAAAGCCGTAGGAATCAAGATTTTAAAGTTGCCTTCGGATAAAGTTTTGGAACTAAAGATCTGTTATTATATTCCTGATATTGTTAGAAATATTATTTCTATACCATTATTATTGGAACAAGATTTTGAAATTAATTTAAAAAATAATGTGTTAGATGTGTGCCCTAGATGCCAGATTGGCTGACACATTCCTGTACAAATGTAAAGGCAAATTTATAATTTTGACTATAAATGAATAAAAGGGTTATTCTACTATCACATTGTGTGCATTATGTCTGTAATACATCCTTTGAGTTAGTAGGAATGTTAATTCATATTTTCAAGAGTTGAAAATTTAAGGCATGAATTTACATAACTAACTCATAAACAGCTCCTAACCATAAGATCATCACGAAGATGGTGATCGATCTAGAAGATTGGTGTATGATCACTTTCTTAGGGTAAATGTGTCTTGAGTCTATAGTGTGGAGACACCAGAGTGAGAGTACAGATATTCAATGAGAATGAGAGTACTAAGCGTGACCACCTCGAGCTATCATAAGGAAGTCTACCTTTTCATCGATGACTAGCTCGATGCTGCAGCTGTGTGTCTAGTTCTTTGACCTGAGGTACATCGACAGTTCACCTTGAGTGTGTTATAGTTTGACTATACCATAACTTGATCTCCTAGCTATTCAGAATCCTGAGGTATATGTTGGCTGTAGCATATTCATTGTAGGAACCAGATTGCACCAAGATGGGATCTATCAACCTCGGTAGATGAGAGGAGTAGTCCTATGATAATCGAAAGATTGAGTCCTCAAGCCCATGGCCATGGTAAAGTAAAATAATGAAAAAGAATTTCTCATTAAGGTTTCACATCAGACTTGGATCGATCGATTGATTCATACGACTGATGTTGGGTTTGACGAGTTCACCTTAACCCTAATTCAGTCGGGACTCATGATAGAAGAACTCAATCACACAGGAAGCTGCACCGAGAGATTCATCTTCATTTCTGATGGGTTGCCACCATATATTACTAGATGTCACTGATAGATTTTGGGAGCAATTAGAATGATCTTGATGATCGATCATTCTAATTGTCTGAATCAGAAGAGTTTTGGTTCATCGAAAGGAGTTTCGATGATATCGATGATGAGATCACGACATGTCTCATTACCATACGAAAATAAACCTAACTAGGTCACACAAATAAAAGTTAGGGTCTGAATGTCATCAATTGAGCTAGCCCAGTTCGATTGATTTGGATTAGATCCAATTAGGTTCAAGAAAATCATGCTAGCACACGATTGAGCCTAACTTTCTCCTCGTGTAATCTTTTCTATCTTGATTGAGCCAAATGTGATTTGACTCATCTAGAGAACCTTGAGAAGGTTTCTCACAGTCTGACTGGAGCCAGTCTAGCTCAGAAATAACTTATCTTAATTCATGAGATTAATTTAAAACAACACCTGCTAATTCCTGTCACCTGTCATTTCTATTTTAGGACATTGGTCAAACATTGACCCATGGACCTTAGATTGAAGGCCACTTGGCAAGAGATCATTGGAGAGTTTTTGTGGAGTGTCTACCTACTAATTTTAACCTCAAAGTGGGTGCCATAATCAGATATGGCGTGCACCCCAAGTGGATAAGGATAGAGTCCCATGAGATGAGGACTCTATGCCTTGATCGACTCAAACTGTTGGGCGCCAATCTCACTGTGTTTATCCAGTGTTGGCACCAACAGTAGGAGGGTTTAGTGTGGTTCTTATCTGATATGATCAGATGACATCACTCCACCAATCAAAATTTTTCCAAAATCAATTGAAATTTTTTGATTGGTCGAATAATGTGGCACTGCATGGTGCGGCAAGGTCTATTTAAACCCTGTCTGTGCCTATGGTTTAGAGACTCTACTCAATACCCAGCAAAAATATGAAACCCCTCCACTTCTCTATGCCCCCTCTACTCTTTTCTCTCTCCTCTTCACATCCAAGAGGTTGGGCATCTATCTGGTGCTTGTCCAAGGTTTCCCTGATCAGAAGGCTGCAGGGATTTGTCGAGAAGCTGCTGCTCCAGCTTCAGAAGATCTTTTAAAGATCTTGTAGATTAGATCTAGATCTGATTTTTGGAGTAAAGATTCATGAGGAGAAGACAATCTAGATCCTGCTTAAGTAGATACTGGTAGAGGCTAGATGACTACGTGGCTATTTTAGAACCTCGGGCATTGCTGCGATCATCTACAGGGTAATCTATTATCCTAGAGGTATTTCTCTATTCCTAAAGTTTTAGATTTAATTTTAGATTAAATATTAGATAATAAGAATTAAATCTAATAGATCTTAGATCTAAAATAAAGTAAGATAATTTTTTAAATAAAAATATTTCACCCCAGATCTCATTAGATCTGGAAGATCCTACAAAGAAAAAGGTAGTTTTTCCTTCAACTGGTATCAGAGCTAGGTTGATGGCTCTATTTTAGATCTAATTTAGATCTAATTTTTATTTTTATTTATCTAATATTGATGGATTTTAGATGTCACATCAGATATGATAGGATCTGAAATCAAAAAAAATTAAAATTAAATCTAAGTAGATCTAACATGTATGAGATGCATGACTAGACTAGGAATAGTTTAATATATGAATAGTCTTATAATTTTATGCTTTAATATGATTAAAATATAAATTAAATCTAATTTATTCTCTATTTTTTTGATGTTATAAATATTATATTCAAATTAAAAAATAAAAAATAAAATTTAATTAATTCATAAGATTGATCTGTTGCATGCCTAGACTAGTTGTAGAATTGTTCTAGTAACAGTCTAGAATAGATTTTATATTGAATAGTTCAATTTAAATCATAATTTTTAGATGTTATATGTGATGTATCAGATCTGAAAGCATGCTAATTAGATCAGATTTTAATACATGAGATGTATGCAAAGCATGTATAAGTTAGATCTGAAATTATATATGTGATATGTAACTTAGATCTAACTAGTTTTGTAGTTAAATTAATATTTTTGATTAAGGTGTTCTTCATGGCTGTCCGGTCATAAGAACAAAGTAGGGTTTAAGACCCTCTCCTCCCATTCAATGGAGTGTTCTTATGGCGTGTAGGGGTGCTGCGCGTTCATCCTTAATCAGAAATCAAAATCTACTTTTCTACAAAATCCTAGATCTTGAAACCCTAGGATTTATTTTACATATTTTGTTTATGAATCCAAGACTTAATTAATGAATTAAGCCTATGAAATTAAATTAGGTCTAAAATTAAGAATTTCAGATCTAAGCCATTTTCATAAAATTGAGTTCGGGTTTGGGTAGCTTAATTAGGTCTATCGGTTGATCAAACCGAATCAAAAGTTAGTTAGGTGGGATCATGAAAGCTAATAATTGACCAGCCTAATAGAATTAAGTTTAGGTCAAGGTCGAATCACATTTAGATGTGATTCGATCAAATTAAGACCTAATTTGGCTCAGTGGTTAGAGCCTGGATTGTAGACTAACCCAATTGGTTCTGGTTTGACAATTTGGTGTCTAAGGTAAGTTGGGCAGATGTGATCGATTGGTTTTTAATTGGGAGCTACTTGACTCGAATGCGTTCTTGTCAAGTTAATGGCATATCTCTCCCATCGATCTCACTTACCTGGCCATATGTGTCGACCCAGTTCTGATTTGAGGTGGCTAACAATTTGAGCTAACCCATGCCACTAGGTTAGTCATAATTGTTATGACTATGTCAAGTCAAGTTTAATGAGACCTAAATCAAATCTTCTTAAGAAAATATTAAGTCTAAGGTCTTCCACCATTGTGGATGTGCGGGCCCTTCTCGGGGTTGATTGTTCTCGGCTGGTTACAGTGACTCAGTTGCACCGAGAAGATGCAACCATGTCCATTAGGCATTGGATGCTATGGATTAGAGAATGGGTTGTGCTCAATATTTTGAATACAGTGAGGGACCCAATCAGGAATCTAATTCATGCAAATGGTGGGTCTAACTTAACTAAGGATTGGAGCAATATTTCGGGCACGATGAGCTTCATGAATTAGAGACCAAGTTTTGGGTGCACCATGATTAGAGAATCATTGGACAAGAGTTGTCCACTCATCGGTTGACACATCATCAATAACTGTTAGGTGAGTGGTGAGCTAGTCGGTGAGACCGCACCACCCACTAGAAATCACTAATCACGGAGATTTTCACATCTCTACCTAGAGAGTGTAGGAATCTGAGAAAATAGTGAGAGCCTAATTTGTTTAAAAATGAAACTCCTAAACAAATTGATTAAGTCTAATTACAAAATCTAACTAGAAACTTTTGACTCTCTATAGGAAACATGTCTACGTCCAACCCCATGACCAAAATACTAGACACCCACAGATTGACTGGACCTAATTTCAAGGACTGATTAAGGAACTACAGAATTATTTTAGGTTCTGACAAACTGACTCATGTCTTGGACCAGGACCCACCTGCCATACCAGCACGTCCGACTGCTGAACAGAGAGCATCTCTGAAAAAGTGGATGGATGACGATAACAAAGCCAGGTACTACATGTTGGGTGCCATGTCTGATGACTTGCAGCGCCAGCATGATAATATTATGACTACCCACCAAATGTTGGCTCACCTACAAGAGTTGTTTGGTGAACAAAGTCAGCAGTCAAGTATCAAGTCTGCCAAAGACTTTTTAAGGCTAAAATGCTTGATGGGCAGTCGGTCTAAGATCATTGTTTGTCAATGATCAAGGACCTTGAGGAGTTTGAGAAACTCAGTGTCATCTTAGACAGAGATTTTCAGATTGATGTGATCCTTCAATCCTTGTCTGATGCATATGGTCAGTTCATCATGAACTTCCATGTGCATAAGATGCAGTGTACCTTGGCTGAGTTAATGAACATGTTGGTTACAGTTGAGCTTTCTTTGAAGAGTTCAAAAGGCTCAGTCCTTACTGTGGAGCGAACTTCTTCCAAGAGAAAGTCTTTTGGAAAGAAGAAAAAGTCTGCGAAGAAGTAGAAGGTGGATGGAAAATGGAAGAAGATGGAACCGAAGAAGAAGGCTGCTGAAAAGGGAAAATATTTCTACAGCAATTCAGACAGCCATTGAAAATAAAACTATCCTCAGTACCTGGCCACCCTGAAGAACAAGAAGGATGGTCCTTCTGGAGGTATGCTCGTTATAGAATCTAATCTTATGATTTTCTCTGCATCTAGTTGGGTACTTGACTCTAGTTCTAGTGCTCATTTGTGCACTTCTATGCAGGGTCTTGAGGAAAGCAAGAGGCTGAGGGATGGGGATATGATCTTACGCATCGGGAATGGAGTAAGATTTACTGCTGTGGCCATATGAACCTACCCTCTGCGATTACCGTTAGGATTAGATTTAGTTCTTAGAGACTGTTATTATGTGCCTGCAGCAAGCAGGAATTTGATTTCTATTTCATGTTTAGCACAAGAAGGCTATGTGATTAGCTTTCATAAGGACCATTGTAACATATTTTATGAAAATAATAAAGTTGCAAATAATTTTTCTATTAATAGTCTCTATCAACTACATATTGATGTATCTGTATTTCATATCGAGCAAAATATGAATGCCATGGGAATTAAAAGGCCTAGAGATAGTCTAAATGATAGGTATCTGTGGCACCTAAGGCTAGGTCATATAACAGAAGACAGGGTTAACAAATTAGAGAAATCCGGGCTATTGAGTTCGTTGACTTTCGAGTGATATCCAGTTTATGAATCATGCCTTCAAGGCAAAATGACCAAGCTTCCTTTTACAGGATATGGGGAAAGGGCCCCAGACCTACTTGCCCTAGTACATACGGATGTGTGCGGCTCATTTGATGTGTCGGCTAGAGGCAACTATGTCTACTTCATTACCTTCACCGATGATATGTCTAGGTACGGGTATGTGTTTCTAATGAAACACAAGTCTGAAGCCTTTGAAAAGTTTAAAGAATTCAAACATGAGGTAGAAAAAAAAATAGAAAAGTCCATTAAGGTTCTTCGATCAGATCGAGGAGGTGAATACCTTAGTCGGGAGTTTCTAGACATCTTAAGGACAATGGTATAGTCTCTCAATGGACTCCACCTGGAACGCCACAACTCAATGGGGTTTCAGAATGGAGGAATCGGACCCTATTAGATATGGTCTATTCCATGATGAGCTTCATGGACCTTCTTGAGTTTCTTTGGGGACACTATCTCATGACAGCAATATATGTATTGAATAGGATTTTCTCTAAAATCGTTCCTACCACACCGTATGAGATATAGCATGGTAAGAAGCCAAGTCTGAGTCACCTCAGAATTTGGGGTTGTCCGGCTCATGTCAAGAGACAGCAGGCGGACAAGTTAGAGTTCAGGTCTTTTAGAGCTCGGTTCATAGGATATCCTAAAGAGTCATTAGGATACTATTTCTATATTTCGGAAGATCACAATGTGATTGTGAATCACATGCTATTTTTTTTGAAAAATAGTTTATTCAAGATGGTGGCATCGGAAGAATAATTAAGCTCAAGGAGAATATCTCCTAAGAGCAACGAGCTAAGGAACCTGAGGAACCAAATCAATTAGAACTAGTCCTAATACAACCTCTTCCACCTCATAGATCGACTAGGGTTTTCCATCCTCCTGAAAGGTACTTAGGTACTATATAAGAGGAAGTAGAGGAAATGTTCCTCATGGAAAATGAGGCTCATGGTGATGAGCCCAAGACCTATGACAAGGCGATATCAAATATCAACTCTGAGAAATGGTTAGGGGCAATGAGATCAAAAATTGACTCGATGCACTCAAACCAAGTCTAGACCTTGGTACATCCACCTGAAGGTATTGTACCTATTAGGTGTAAATGGATCTTCAAGAGAAAGATAGGTGCAGATGAAAATGTGGAGACATTCAAGGCTAGGCTCGTAGCGAAAGATTATAGTCAGCGCGAAGGCATTGACTATCAGGATATCTTTTCGTTCGTAGCCATGCTAAAATCCATCCACACATTGCTTGCTGTTGTAGCCTATTTTGATTATGAAATATGGCAGATGGATATGAAAATGGTGTTCTTAAATGGATATCTTGAGGAAGATATCTATATAGAACAACCGCTTGGTTTCACATCCAGTGATGATGATCACAAGATCTGCAAGCTGCAAAGATCCATTTATGGACTTAAGCAAGCATCTCAGAGCTGGAATACTCGTTTCAATGATGTGATCAAAATATTTGATTTCATCGAGAATGAGAGGGAACCATGTGTGTTGAAGAAGGTCAGTGGGAGCATAGTTGTCTTCCTCGTACTGTACATAGATGACATCCTCCTGATTGAGAATGATATTTTCATGTTGACCTAAGTCAAAATATGATTGTCTAAGGAGTTCTCTATGAAAGATTTAGGAGATGCATCCTTCATACTGGGTATTAAGGTCTATAGAGGTAGACCAAATAGGATGCTGGGACTCTCACAGAAGATGTACATAGAGGAGGTGCTAAAAGGGTTTAGCATGGAAAACTTCAAAAGAGGTTTAGTACCTTTTAGACGTGGCATTCATCTCTTCAAGAAGATGTGCCCTAGCACACCTGAGGAGATTGAACGCATGAGCAAGATCCCTTATGCTTCGGCAATAGGGAGTCTCATGTATGCCATGCTATGTTCACGACTTGATATAGCCCATGCTGTGAGTGTCACAAGCAGATATCAGTTGAATCCAGATGAAGAGCATTGGACTTCTGTGAAATGTATCCTTAAGTACTTGAGAAGGACTAAGGATATGTTTCTAGTCTTTGGGAATGGAGAACTCCAGGTTCAGAGATTTACAGACTCAGACTTTATGTCTGATATAGATGATCGAAAGTCAACATCTGAGAGTCTGTTCATTTGCAATGGTGGTTCTGTTAGCTGGAAGAGTTCCAAGCAGACGATAATTGCTGATTCCACCATGGAGGCAGATTATATTGCTGCATTGAAAGCCGCGAAGGAGGCATTCTGATACAAAATGTTTGCCGCAGAACATGGAGTGATGTCATTGGATGCCATCCCTCTTTACTGTGACAATAATGGTGCCATAGCCCTAGCTAAGGAGCCAAGATCTCATCAGAAGTCCAAGCATATCGAGCGATGATTCCATCTGATCCGTGATTACCTCGAAAAAAGTTATGTCAAGATTAAGAGAGTCGACTCCACAGATAATGTGGCAGATCCACTGACAAAGCCATTAGGCCAGTAGAAGATCGAAGCCCACCTTGAGAAGATGGGACTTAGATATGTAGCCAATTCACATTAGGTCAAGTGGGAGTTTGTTAGATGTGTGCCCTAGATACCAGATTGGCTGACACATTCCTATACAAATGCAAGGACAAATTTATAATTTTGACTATAAATGAATAAAATGATTATTCTACTATCACATTGTGTACATTATGTCTATGATACATTCTTTGAGTTAGTAGGAATGTTAATTCATATTTTCAAGAGTTGAAAATTTAAGGCATGAATTTACATAACTAACTCATAAACAGCTCCTGACCATAGGATCATCACGAGGATGGTGATCGATCCGAAAGGTTGGTGTACGATCGCTTCCTTTGGGTAGATGTGTCTTGATTCTATGGTGTGGAGATACCAGAGTGAGAGTACAGGTATTCATTGAGAACGAGAGTACTAAGCGTGACCACCTCGAGCAGTCATAAGGAAGTCTACCTTCTCGTCGATGACTAGCTCGATGCTGCAGCTGTGTGTCTGGTTCTTTGACCTGAGGTACATCAATAGTTCACCTTGAGTATGTTATAGTTTGACTACACCATAACTCGATCTCCTAGCCATTCAAAATCCCGAGGTGTATGTTGGCTGTAGCATATTCATTGTAGGAACCAGATCGCACCAAGATGGGATCTATCAACTTCGGTAGATGAGAGGAGTAGTCCTATGATGATCGAAAGATTGAGTCCTTAAGCCCATGGCCATGGCAGAGTGAAATAATAAAAAAGAGTTTTCCATTGGGGTTTCACATCGGACTCGGATCAATCGATTGATTCATATGACTGATGTTGGGTTTGACGAGTTCACCTTAACCCTAATTCAGTCGGGACTCAAGATAGAGGAACTCAATCACACAGGTAGCTGCACCGAGAGGTTCGTCTTCATTTCTGATGGATTACCACCATATACTGCTAGGTGTCACTGATGGATTTTGGGAGCAATTAGAATGATCTTGATGATCGATCATTCTAATTATCTGAATCAGAAGAGTTCTGATCCATCGAAAGGAGTTTTGATGATGTCGATGATGAGATCATGACATATCTCATTACCATATAGAAATGAACCTAACTGGGTCACACAAATAAAAGTTAAGGTCTGGATGTCATCAATTGAGCTAGCCCAGTTCGATTGATTTGGATTAAATCCAATTAGATTCAAGAAAATCGTGCTAGCATACGATTAAGCCTAACTTTCTCCTCGTGTAATCTTTTCTATCTCGACTGAGCCAAATATGATTTGACTCATCTAGAGAACCTTGAAAAGATTTTTCTCAGTCTGACTGGAGCCAATCCAACTCAGAAAGGATTTTTTTTAATTCATGAGATGAATTTAAGACAACACCTGCTAATTCCTGTCAACTGCCATTTCCGTTTTAGGACATTGGTCAACATTGATCTATGGACCTTGGACTGAAGGCCACTTGGCAAGAGGTCATTGGAGAGCTTTTGTGGAGTGTCCACCTACTAAATTAGCCCTCAAAGTGGGTGCCATATTCAGATTGGGCATGCACCCCAAGTGGGTAAGGATAGAGTCCCATGAGATGAGGACTCTGATCCCTTGATCAACTTGGACTGTGGGGCGTAAATCTCAGTGTGCTTATCCAGTGTTGGCACCAATAGTAGGAGAGATTGTGGAGATTCTTATCTGATATGATTAGATGATATCACTCTACCAATAAAATTTTTTTCAGAATTAATTAAAATTTTTTGATTGATCGAATGATGTGGCACTGCATGGTGCAGTAGGGTCTATTTAAACCCTTCTGCGCCTAGGGTTTAGAGACTCTATGCAAAAACCAACAAAAACTTAAATCCTCTCCACTTCTCCATACCCCCTCTGCTCCTTTCCCTCCCCTCTTCACGTCCGAGAGGTTAGGCATCCATCTGGTGCTTGTCCAAGGCGTGGTGGCTTCCTGATTAGAAGGCTGCAGAGATTTGTTGAGAAGCTGCTGCTCCAGCTTCAGAAGATCTTTTGAAGATCTTCTAGATCAAATCCAGATCTGATTTTTAGAAAAAAAATTCATGAGGAGAAGATGATCCAGATCCTACTTGAGTGGATACCGATAGAGGCCAGACGACTGTGTGGCTATTTTAGAACCTCGGGCATTACTGCGATCATCTACAGGGTAATCTAGTTACCCTAGAGGTATTTCTCGATTCCTCATATTTTTAGATTTAATTTTAGATTTAATATCAGATAATAAAAATTAGATCTAATAGATCTTAGATCTAAAATATCATAGGATAATTTTTTTTGAAATATTCTGCCCCAGATCTCATTTGATCTGGAAGATCTTACAAGAAAAAAGTCGATTTTTTCTTCACTAGCCTGGTGAGGGATTGCTGTTGGGTCATAATCATTTGTTGAAGTTGGCTAAACCTATCGTCGGCTAGATTGGTCTGTTGAGGAGGTGGGTATAATGATTGATTGTAATAGGATGACTGGATAGACTGACTAGGCTGACCACTAATATAGGCATAGTTTTGGTATTGGGGTCTATTTTAAAAATTTTGTACAGAAGAAATTTGGATCTGAGCTTGAGTCTATTGGGATCTCCAAGAAAAATTAGGATGATTCTTCCAATCTTGGTTATATGCATTTAAGAATGGGTCATTGATAGGATTGGAGTAATCTTGAGCAATTTGAACTTATTTTTGGATGAAAGGTGGAAACTGTGCAGCCGTAGGACATTCACTAACATGATGGGCTAGGCTAGTACAGATAGAACAAATCTCATGATAATTGGGAGGTGGTGTGTATTGCGTAGAAGATTATAGACCTAGGGCTAGGCATTTATCTATAAGAAGATCGACTTTATCTAATTTTTGGGCTATCAAGTTCAGATCGACCTTAGGACTAGATTTTGAATGTTTGATTCCATAGAATGATGAAAATATTGATGGGTTATAGGTGGAAGAAATAAAATATTCCTTCATCTACCTAGGTCGTTCTCAGAATTTCTAGCCATTTGATTATTAGGTGTAACATGGATCAGTCGTTCAATTTCAGGATTAAGTTCAACTAGGTCAGGGTAAAAAAATATACCATGCATGTATCAGTGCAAACCCTAATGTATGATTGAGTTTTTTTTTTAAAAAAAAAGGAGAAAAAAAAGAGAAGAAGAAGAAAGAAAGAAGTTCTAAAGGTGAGATCCTTAAAGAAAGCTCTAGACCTAAAGATGAAAGGTGGGAAGAATTAGTTGTGGTTGAGTGTTAATTGTAATAAGTTAGCAGATAATTAAACCTCGACACCTACGGGTTTCTTAGACCTAATACTTTGACATAGAGTGGCTTAGCCTAAATACAAATTGGGTTTGTCCTCACTTCATTTAACTAGCCAGGTAAGAGGTGAGGTCGTGGGGATCCCCACCATTGCTTGCCTTAGACACTAATTGGATTGGCCAGGTAAGCCAATGGAACCAATTAAATAACCACGAGTCTACTTAGGCTGAGCCTTTGTAATCTCTTGCCTTAGACACTATTTTCAGGGGTGAGTCCAAACTTACTTTGCACTTGACTTCACCACAATACTCAAACTGAACTCAATTGATCCTAGGGGTCAACATCTACTAAATTTTAATTAGGTTAGGGTTAATGTAGGATACTGGTTGGTTGTTTTTAGGCTAAGAAAGGATGATAAAATTTTCACCTTATCTTGTTATTGGTGTTGCCCTTAAATTGATTTGAGATGAATATGTACAACCAATTTCAAACAAGGGGTTCTATGTAACTAAATTAGATGCATGAAATTAATCAAACTTGAAAGCTTACCTTGTGTCCAGCGATCATCAAAACTAAATCTAAGATGATGAATACTTCTAACAATTAAGTTTCTACTTTTGTTATGCAATTTTTATTAGATTTATGTGGATAAATTTTAGGTTAATTTGAAAAAAATACAGCAATTAATACTAAAAAAAATAGTTAGGGTTAGGGTTAGGATTGATCTCACCAAGCAAAATTAGAAGCTTTCTATCTCTTTTTTGAATTTTTCTCTATTTTTTGTAAAAAAAAATTAAAAAAATTAGTAAGCTATATTTACAAGAAAATCAAAAAAATCAAATATTAAAATTGATACCTTCCTTGGCAACGACGTCAAAAATTGATACGATCGTGATGTTGCCGTTAGGATACCATAATTATCAATTAAATTTTGACTTCAATATTAAAAATACATAAAAAGTAGTGAGTCAGGTCGAATCCACAGAAAAGGTAGAATTTTGATTTGAAATCTTTGATTTTGCAAAAAAAATAAAATTTTAAAGAAAGTAATTTAAGTCAAAAATTAAAAATATAAAAAATAAATCGGGTACTAAGATCTACTAACTAGATCTTAGCATTTACTTGCAATAAAAATAAATAATAAGAATTTAAAAAATATAAAATAAATTGGTACTAAGATCTACTAACTAGATCCTAGCATCTAATTGCAAAAAAAAATAAAAGATAGGAATTTAAAGTGCAAGAAAATAAATTTTACATTAATTGAAATTAAAATTCAAGTATAGAGAATTTAAAAAAATAATAAATTAAAAATAAAAATAAAATTATAATAAAGATCTAAAGTTGATCAGCTCAGTCTTGTCGAAAAGATGGTTGATGACCTCTCCTTCTTCCGTCGTACTCTATAGAGTGAACTGATTTTTCTCCTTCTTGTCCTTGGGTCCCTAAAGCTCTAATATTTTTTTTTCTATTTTTTCTAACTTTTTACTCAATTTTTCTACTCTCAAAGCTTACTTTCAGACCTCCTATTTATAGATAAATTTTTTATATTTTTTTGATAGGAAAAGGAGTCCTAAAACCCTTAAAAGTTATATAAAACTCTTTACAATTATTTCTGACCATTGAATCTACTTTGGACCGCTCAGATCTGATAAAAAAATTATTGTTTTAATCTTTATCAAAGTCAGATTCAACCACAACCATTCGATCATGCTTTGGATTGGTTTTTGACTGTCGGATCGTGCAAAAAGTTTCCTTAACACAGTGTGGAGCATCCTCAGCCATCCGATCATGTGATAGATCGCTTCTGGGCCGTCGGATCGTGCAGAAAAGTCCTATTCAAAGTCGGCAATGCGTTTGGATCGTTGGATCTGATGATGGATGAGTTTTCAGCCATCCGATCGTGGAAAACCTCCTCTTATAAATCGACGGCAAATGTGGATTGTCGGATCTGGGTCGGGATGAATTTTAGTCGTTGGATTGCACCCAGAATCCTTCGCCCGCTGTAAACCATGCCTGTAGACCATGTGACTATTCCTGTGGATCGTACCTTTGCTTCTGTGCACCGAACGATTGGTCCACCATGGATCGAAGGTAATAAAAATTATTTTTAAAGATATTTTGGCTCGATTTTTGCATCGATTTTTATTTAAAAAATTAAAAAAATATATGCATTAAATTTCTCAAAATTTTTTTATCATTTTGGTGCTTAAATTACTCAATTAAATCAACATCTATTTTCTATAAATATGTTCTAATTTTATATTATTTTAAAATTATTTATTTTTATAATAAAATCTAAATTATTGATGAAATTAGGTTTTTATGAAGATGTTAGCACCATAAATTACTAAAAATATCTTTAATAAATATAAAAATATATCACTTATTAATGAATCATTGGGCATAGGTAGTTTTTGCATTAGGTTATATAATTAGATTGCATCTTAGATTATGATAAAATCATATTAGATCAAAATCGATGTAGCTATTGTCAAACCTAGTCAAGTATTGATTTGAGTTAAATCAATTTAGCTTATGATTCTACAAGTGTTGTAGATTGGGTCAATTAAACCCCAAATGTACAATTGAATCAACCTAAGGACCTAATTTGGCTTAACTAAAGAGTAGGACAATATGTGTTATCTGAGCTCACATGACTTAAAGACCAAGTCGCTACAATATGTTTAGAGAAGTATTTGGATAAAGAGTTATCTATACATTAATTTGCGTATCATCAATAACTATTAAGTGAGGTGCATGGCATCGGTGGGACTGTAGCACTTACTAAAAATCTTGCATTGATCACGTCGAATTTTTATTTTTCATCCAGGGAGTATTAAAACTCAAAAAAATAGTGAAAATCTATTTACATCTAAAAGTTCTTAAAGTAAATATAAATTTAAGCACAAATATCTAACTAGAATCTCTACTCTCGCAGATAAATAATGTCGACTTCTAATCCTCTAGTCCATATCCTTGAAACCAACCGTCTGACTAGCACAAATTTTAAGGATTGGCTTAAAAATCTCAAGATAGTCTTGACATCAGAGAAGATTGGATATGTACTCGATTAGGATGCACCAGCTTTACCAGCCCATCCTACGGTAGAGCAAAGAGCTGCTTTGGACAAGTGGATGAAGAAAGACCTTAGGGTAAAATGCTATGTGCTGGCTTTCATGTCAAACGAGTTGTAGAGCCAACATGAGCACATGCCCACTACCCATGCCATGATCACTCGCCTATAAGAGTTGTACGATGAGCAGAGCTAGACCATGCACTTCAAATTGTCTAAGCAATTGTTCAATATGAAGATGCGCGAGAGGCAATCTATCCATGATCATTGTATGATAATGATCAAGAACCTTGAGGAGCTTGAGAAGCTCAGACTTACTATGTAGAGGAAGTTAAAGGTTGATTTGATTCTCTAATCCCTGACTAGTTTGTTTGGCCAGTTTATCGTAAATTATCATATGAATAAATTAGACTGTAATTTATCCGAATTCAAGGAGCTCTATTCTTGCTGTTGAGTGGGTATTTTCTAAGAGAAAGTCTTAAGGAAAGAAAAAGAATTAGCCTACGAATAAGCAGAAGAAGGAGAGCAAACCTAAGGAGGACACTTCGAAGAAAGCTGTGGAGAAGGAAAAGTATTTCCACTATAACTTGAATGGCCATTGGAGGAGAAACTGTCTGTCTTACTTGGAGAGCCTAAAGATAAAAAAAAATGAACAACCTTCTGAAGGTATGTTCATAATAGAATCTAACCTAACAATTTCTTTTATTTCTAGTTAGGTATTGGACTCTGATTCTAGTGCTCATAAATGTACTTCAATATAGGGTCTAATAAGACGTAGAAAGTTGAGGCAAGGTGATATGATCTTTCAGTTCAATAATAGAGCAAAAGTTACTGCAGAAGCCATTAGAACCTACCCTCTTTGATTACCTTCAGGCTTTAGATTAAATTTAAAAGACTGTTATTTTGCTCTTGTAGCTAGCCAAAATTTGATTTCGATCTCTATACTAGCATAGGATGGATTTATGTTTTAATTTAATAAAGACTATTATTTCATTTATTTATAAAATAAATTGATTGCATCTAGTCTTTTGATTGACAGTCTTTATCACCTGTATGTTGATACTAATATGAACATAAATGAGTAATTAGTGAGTGTTGTAGATCGAAAGAAATCCAAAGATGTGTTTAACCATAAGTACTTGTGGTGCCATAAGCTTAGCCATATTGGAGAGGACAGGATAGATAGACAGAAGAAGGATGGGATCCTTGACTTGGTTAAATCTCAGTTAATTTTGACCTGTGAATCATGTCTTTGAAAAAAAATGGCTAGGTTACCCTTTATGGGACAAGGAAAAAGGACCGCTGAGTTATTAGCTTTGGTACACACCAATATGTGTAACCTATTTAATGTGCATGTTAGGGATGGTTATAACTACTTCATCACCTTTACTAATGATCAGTCACAGTATGGATATATATTTCTTATGAAACACAAGTCTGAAGTCTTTGAAAAGTTTAGAAAATTCAAACATGAGGTAGAGAAGTAAATAGGCAAACCTATCAAAGTCCTACGATCTGATCGAGGAGGAGAAAACCTATGTGCTAAATTTTTAGGATATCTTAAAGAGAATGGCATAGTCTTTCAATGGACTCCTCCCGGCATTTCTCACCTCAACGAGATATCCGAAAGAAGAAATAGGATCCTATTGGATATGGTCCGATCCATGATGAGCTTCACTGATTTATCCTTACTTTTTTGAGAACACGTCTTACTTATCACGATGTATATTTTAAATAGGATTCCTTTTAAATCTATTTCTACCACATCATATGAGATATGGCATGATAAGAAGCCAATTCTAAGTTACTTAAAGACCTGAAAATGTCTAGCCTATATCAAGAGACAGAAAGCTGACAAGTTAGAGGATAGATCTATTGTAGCTCAATTTATAGGATATCCTAAGAAATTCATAGGGTACTACTTTTATTTTTCACATGACCATAATGTGATTGCAAGTCATAATATCATATTCTTAGAAAAATAGTTTATCTAGAATGGTGGTAGTAGAAGGTTAATTGAGCTCGACAAGAATGTCTCTGAAGAGGAATGAGCTATAGATTCTTAAGAATCCATCCATAATGAGCTAGTAGTTAATGTTTCACCTCCACCTCGTAGATCAGGTAGAATCTTCCATCCTCCTAAAAGATACATGGGTATGCTAAAAAAGGGTGTAGAGGAATCATTTCTTATAGGAGATGGGGGTCATGGTGATGATTCTAGTACTTTTGATGAGATAATATCTGACATTGATTTTAAGAAATGACTAGATGCAATGAAGTCAGAAATTGATACAATGTACTCGAATTAGGTATGCACCTTAGTGGATTCACCTAAGAAAATTATTTCTATTGGGTCTAAATGGATCTACAAAAGAAAAATAGATGCTGATGGTAAGACAAAGACCTATAAGACAAGACTGGTGGTGAAGGGTTATAGTCAATGTGAAGGTATTGACTATCATGATACTTTTTCACCTATAGTCATGCTGAAATTTATCCACATATTGCTTGCTGCTGCAACTTACTATAATTATGAAATTTCACAGATGGATGTAAAAAATTTTTTTCTGAATGGATATCTTGAGGAAGATATCTATATGGAGCAGCCTCTAAATTTTACATCCGATGATAGTGATCACCGAGTCTGTAAGTTGCAAAGGTCTATCTATGGATTAAGCAGGCTTCTCAAAGTTAGAATATTTATTTTAATGATACAATCAAATCATTTGATTTCATCAAAAAAAAAAAATCTTATGTTTATAAAAGGATTAGTGGGAGCACACTTATCTTCCTCATACTGTACATGTTGGAGCACGATCCCGGCTCCTCCCACGGACCTTGGGTGCAGCGGAACCAGTAACGAACAAATCTGGAGACTTCTGGACTCGATCAAAGGCCCTTAACGAAATCAGCCTGGTTGCTATCTTCTTCGTTAGTCTTTCGTTCCAGATGAAGAATGACTCTAAGATCACCTCTAAAAAGTCTAAGATCTGGTATCCAATTAGATCAGGCCTAGATCAAGGTCTTCCAATTTATAGATCTCAAATCGGGATATTCTAGATAGGGAAGAAGGTAGATAGAACCAGACCTTGCAGATCTGTCCTGCTGCAGCCTTTCATGTAGATCTGTTGATGGTGATCTCACCCGTGCCTCAAACGACCTCAGATCAACTCCAGATCTGAGAAAAACTTGTACCAACCTCGTAGCAAGAGATTCGAAGTCTTGGACCTAATGTTTTGGGTGACTGCAAGAGAGGGAGAGAGAAAAGTGGTTGGCGGCACAAAGGGGGAGCCTAGCACCTCCCCTTGCTTTTCCTGCCTTTTTGGGACCTGGCGGCAAGAAACCCTAAGGTTTCTTGCTTCTGGGGCATGGAGAATAGCTGGAGAGAGAGGGAGAAGAGAGAGAGAGACTTGGGAGAAAGATTTTTCATATTCCTTTGGCTTAATCAAACCTATACAGTGCATGTATATATAAACACAGGGTCAAGTGACCCAAACCCAAAACTCCCTTGACCAACTCTATGGGAGATTAGGTTAACCCAAGCCCATGTACACCCATGACTCGACCTAATATCACCTATCCTGGACCCAGATCTGGTCCATAAAGAGTTGGTCCCTTGAGGCCCACATAACCTAGACCTCAAGAACCCGAAAGGCCCACAGCCTTTCAACCTAGGGCCCAACTAGCCCTAGAGCCTCCATGAAGCTCTCATGAATGATGGACCTTGGCCTTAGCCTTGGGTACACCATCTGGATCACAACAATCTCCACCTTGATGTCCCAAGGCCTCAACCAGCTCCACTCTGTCCATCAGCCGAATCAGCTCAATACATCTCTGAAAACTGTCCCGTGGAAGTATCTTCGTAAGTGCATCAGCTGGGTTCTCCTTGGTGTGTACCTTTACCAGCTCCACCTCACCATCCTCCACAAGCTCCTTGATCTGATGATACCGAATGTCGATGTGCTTTGTCCTTACATGATAGACTGAGTTCTGTGCTAATAGAAGTGCACTCTGGCTATCACAGTGCACTCTAATGGCCTCCTGAGTAAGGCCCATCTCCGTCAACAAACCTTTCAGCCAAATTACCTCTTTAGCTACTTCTGTCAGCTCGATGTACTCCACCTCTGTAGTGGATAGGGCCGTGATAGGCTGCAGACTCGATCTCCAAGAAATAGGACCTCCATATAGGCTAAAGATGAAGCCTGTTGTAGACCTCTGGGTGTCCACATCTCCACCGAAGTCTGCATCTACATAACCGCCAATTAGCCCCTGAGCCTCCCTGGACATGTCAGAGTATCCCACTGCACCTCCTCGTTGTCTGTAGTAGATGCCAACTCCAACTGAACCCGTCAGGTATTTGAATATCCACTTCAGAGCTCTCTAGTGCTCCCTGCCAGGCTGCGCCATGAACCTGCTAACCTGACTCACTGCATGAGCGATGTCTGGCCTACAACAGACCATCGCATACATCAAGCTCCCAACTCCTGAAGCATAAGGAACCATCTCCATCTCTTGAGCCTCCACCTTAATCTGTGGTGCCATGGTCTTCGAGAGTCTGAAGTGACCGACAAGTGCCAGCTCCACCGGCTTTGCTCCCTTCATCCCGAATCTCTTTAAGACCTTCTGTATGTAGCCCCCCTGAGATAGACGCAGCATCCTCTGAGCTCGGTCTCTGAAAATCTCCATGCCTAGGATCTTCCTTGCAGGGTCCAAATCTTTCATCTCAAACTCCCAAGATAAGGATGCCTTCAGATCCTGTACAATCTTCCTACTCTTGCATGCTATAAGCATGTCATCCACATACAAGAGTAGGAACACCTTAGAACCATCCTCAAGAGACTGAACATTAACAAAGGGATCAAACTCGCATCTGAAAAGTCCAATGCTATGCACATAGGAGTCGAACTGCTTGTACTATTGCCTCAGCGACTGCTTCAGCCCGTACAGCGACTTCTGCAACAAACAAACCTTTCCCTCTGATCTTGGATCCCTGAAATCGGGTGGTTGCTCCATGTAAATCCTCTCCTCCAAATGCCCATGGAGGAATGCTGTCTTGACATCCATCTACTTCAGCTCTAAATCCTGAGCTGCTACAATGCTCAGCAACACTCTGATGGAAGTATGTCTGACGATGGGAGAGAAGACCTCGCTGAAGTCGATGCCTTCCTTCTAGGAGTATCCCTTGGCCACTAACCTTGCCTTGAATCTGATACCTCCCTATTTTGAAGGCCCTTCCTTGCGACTGTAGACCCATTTGCAGCCAATGGGCCTCTTCCCCTGTGGCAACTGCATCAATTGCCACGTCTGGTTCTGGTGGAGAGACTGCATCTCCTCGGACATCGTCTGGACCCACCGCTCTCTATCCTAGATCTTAATAGCCTCTTGATACGTATATGGATCTCCATTCGCTGTCACCAGGGCATATGACAGTGTCTCCTCGAAGCCATATCGGTCTGGTTGCCTGATGGTTCTCTTGGGCTTGTGTAGGGCAACACCGATATCAATCCTTGGTCCAGCTCGCTCCTGCTGGACCTCTCCATCTCGATCATCTGTCCGAGTCCTCTCCACCTGTGGAGACACCTTAGGTAGGTTCTCCACCTGAATGTCATGTCCTTCCGTAGTACCTGCAAGAGGCAAAATCAAAGAGGTAAGCTATCCAACAGCGCCCTGCTGGACCTCCTCCTGCTCTTGCTGCTCCTCCATGCCTGCTTGCCTCCGTAGGACTGACTCCTCATCAAAAGTCACATCCTGACTAATGATGACCTTCTTTTTCAAGGAACCCACAGCCTGTATCCCTTAACTCCTCGCGGATAGCCTAGAAACACCGTCTTGCATGATCTAGTGTCTAGCTTGCTCCGCTCATCAGCTCCAATGTGCACATAGGCCGTGCACCCAAATACCCATAGATGGCCCAGCCCAACTGTCCTCCCAGACCACACCTCCTCTAGAAGCCTGCCATCCAATCTGGTATGAGGTGATCGATTGACCAAGTAACCCGCTGCGTCAACTGTGTCAACCCAGAACACCTTTGGAAGCCCTGCCTGCAGCCTCATGCATCGTGCCTTTTTCAGAAGTGTTCTGTTCATCCTCTCGGCCACCCCATTCTGCTGTGGAGTCCCTTTAATTGAGAAGTATCTTCTGATCCCACACTCCTCACAGTAGTCCTGGAACTCTCTGCTGGTGTACTCTCCGCCATTGTCTAACCTCAGACACTTCATGCTCCTCCCCTGCTCCTTCTCCACCTCAGCTCTCTAGATCTTGAACTTAGTGAAGACCTCTGACTTCTCTCTCATAAAGTAAATCCAGAGTTTTCTTGAGAAATCATCAATCAGGGTCATGAAGTATCTGGCCCCATTCCTAGCTGAAACTGGGGCTGGTCCCCACACATCCGTGTGTACTAACTCCAGAGGGACTGCACTGCGGGTTGTACTGATATTGAACTGAACTCTCCTCTTCTTTCCCATTTGGCAAGGCTCATAGATCTCCCCTGTAGCACCATCCTCCAGATCAGAGATGAGTCCTCTCCTGCTCAACTCCCTCAGCCCCTTGTCACCCATGTGGCCTAGGCGATAGTGCCACATCCTGTAAGCCCCCTGCTGGTCCTGTGCTGCAACTGCTGCATCAGACTCTCTGATCACCACAAATTCCTCCATGCGATAGAGGTTATTGTCCAACCTTCTGCCTCTCATCACTACCATAGCTCCATTGGAGATGTTCAGTACTCCGCTTCTAGCCCTACTGCTGAAGCTGTATCCACTGCACTCCAAGTAGCCTACTGACACCAGATTCTTTTCCAGCTCCGGGATGTGCTTTACATTTGTTGCTCCTAGATTGATTTTGATGATTACAAAGCAGATTGAAGGGATACAAATATTTTAAATTGAAAAAATCTTTATGCTCTTTAGGGGCAAAATTGTAATTTTATCAAAACTCTGATTTGATAGTATCAAATGATAGAACAAAAGATTTGTGATCCAATGGTGAAAATTTTATTGATTTTGGACTTATATTTTGAAAGTTATGCTTGTTTGAAGTGCATGAGTCGACTCATGAGTCAACTCATGGCACTATGAGCTGATTGGCATGCAAAAATTCTCCTTGGCACGCTAGTTTTCTGGCTTGGCACGACCTGTGAGTCGACTCATGAGTCGACCCACAAGGCATGAGTCGACTCATTAGTCGACTTCTGCTATTTTGAGCCAAGAAAATCCAGAAACTGAATCTCTGGTATTTGCAACAGAGGTCGACTCATGAGTCGACCCCTGAAGCATGAGTCGACTCATGAGTCGACCCCTGCGATGAAAAATGTCAGCAACGGCTATTTTTTTGCCCATTTTAATTGCCTTTTATGCTTCCTAAAATTGCTCTAACGGCTCTTTTTCTGCCTAATATGTTTTCTCTTGCTTCTTAAGGTTATAAAAGGTTTCAAATGGTGAAAGAAACTGTAGATCAAACGAGAGATCAAATACAAAAGAGAGGATCCAAAATATACACGAAGTGATCAATGAGATATTCGAGAGAAAAAGAGAGAGGATCCACAATATACAAGAGAGATTGTGAAAGAGAAAAGCAAGAGCATTCAAAGAGAGATTTTTCAAGCCTATTGTTCAACCTTGATCCAAAGATCTTTCAAAGCCTTCAAGAAGTTCTCAATCAAAGATCATCTTCTTCTCAAGCGTTCATTCAAGCGTTCATCCACCTTGAGAAAATCCAAAAAGGGGATTCTTCATTTGAGTAAAGTATTTTTATTGTTATATTTGCTCATTTAAGGAGCTGTTATTGTATTAATTTGTGCTCTAAGCTATTTTACTCTTTGTGAGTATTTGTTCTTGTTTTTGGAGGGTTTCCAAAACAAGGAAAGGTTGATCCGAACCTGAAATCGGAGTGTTTTGGGTTAGCTTGTACCCGAGAAACAAGTAGACTAGCTTGGGATAGCTAGTGTCGGAGTTTCTGACTTTTGTATTCGGGTTGAATACAAGCATAGTGGATTGAAATTCCCAAGTAGGAGCTTGGGGAGTGGATGTAGGTGCAAGGTTGGCACCGAACCACTATAAATCCTTGTGTTTGTGGTGTGCTTTCTTGTTTCTCTTTATTTCTTTATTATATCCTTGCATTCTTATTTTAGGTAATTAATCTCGAATTAAAGATTTTGTTCTCATTCATCATAAGTAATTAATTAAACCTAAAATTTTTAGAAACCCAATTCACCCTCCCTCTTGGGTTGCATAGCTGGGCAACAAGTGGTATCAGAGCCCGGTGCTCTAGCCCTTCTTTGATCTAACAATCAAAGAGCCAAAGATCTATGGTAACCCATGTCGGTACTTCTCTAGCCGAGGGGCAATCTACAAATCGACCTCCACTTTTCAATGGGTCTAATTACACCTATTGGAAAGCTCGGATGAAGATATTCATACAAGCACTCGACTATGATATGTGGAGTATCATAGTGAACGATCCTCACACACCCACCAAGATTATAAATGATGAGGAGTCAACCAAACCCGAGAAAGAATGGGATGAGGTTGATAAGAAATTGACACAATTAAATGCCAGAGCTATGAATGTTCTTTATTGTGCACTAGATGCAAATGAATTTAATCGCATTTCTACTTGTGCATCTGCTAAAGAAATATGGGATAGGTTAGAAGTAACCCATAAGGGAACAAATCAAGTAAAAGAGACTAAAATAAACATGCTAGTGCATAAATATGAATTGTTCAAAATAGAGCATGATGAGTCCATAACTGCTATGTTTACTCATTTTACTGATATAATCAATGGTTTGAAGAGTCTTGGCAAATCTTATACTAACAGTGAGCTTGTAAGGAAGATTCTCAGGTCATTGTCTAGAACTTGGGAAGCCAAGGTGACTGCCATCCAAGAAGCAAAGGACTTGAACACTTTACCTCTAGAAGAGCTTCTTGGATCCTTGATGACTCATGAACTTAACATGAAGAAACATCAAGAGGATGAAGTCAAAAAGAAAAGAACCATTGCCCTTAAATCTACAACTTCGCCTGATTATGAAATGGATGACACTGAAGATGAAGAACAGGATGAAGAGATGGCACTCATCACCCAGAAATTTAAGAAGTTTCTAAGAAAAAGAAAATAGGGGATGAGAAAGAAGTTCACAAAAGGGGAACAAAGCAAAGAAAAAGAGAAAGATCAACCCCTTATATGCTACGAGTGCAAGAAGCCGGGACATTTCAGATCCGAATGTCCACAACTGAAGAAAGGTACCAAAAAGTTCAAAAAGAAAGCAATGATGGCGACTTGGAGTGCGAGTGATGACTCAAGCTCCGACGAGGAAACCTCAACAGAACAAGCCAACCTGTGCCTGATGGCACACGAAAATGAGGTAACTTCTGAATCCACTAGTGAATTTACTTTTGAAGAATTGCATGAAGCATTCTATGATTCAATTGATGAATTAAAGAAACTAGGGAAGAAAAACAAAGAACTGAAATTGGAAAATCAGTCCTTAATGAAACAAGCTGAAAATCTTTCAATTGAAAAATTCACCTTGATTCAAGAAAATTAAAACTTAAAGAATGAAATTAACAAGCTGAAACCTATAGTAGATAAGTTCACCTTAAGTTCAAACAAACTAAATATGATCCTTGATAATCAGAAAGCTATATATGATAAAGCTGGACTTGGCTATAAACCTCTGAAGAAATAAAAATTTCTGAAGGATATTTATGTAAATTATTCAAGTAACAAGTCTACAAATATTACTTGTTTCAAATGTGGAAGAATAGGACATAAATCATACACATGTCTTATTAACAAATATGCAAACACAAAGAAAATATGGGTTCCAAAAGGAACCATTTTGACTAACCTAAAAGGACCCAAGAAAGCTTGGATACCTAAGACAGAAACTTGACCTTTGCTTGCAGGTGTGTCTAGCATCCCAAGAAGGAAACAGAAAATGGTATCTTGACAGTGGATGCTCGAGACACATGACTGGTGATGAATCACAATTCATCACGCTTGATGCTAAGGATGGAGGGATGGTCACCTTTGGAGATAATGGAAAAGGAAAGATCATCGGGATAGGTAACATTGGTATCACTCCCTCCAAATACATTGAGAATATTTTATTAGTTAAAGGTTTAAAGCATAACTTACTTAGCATTAGTCAATTCTGTGATAAAGGGTATAAAGTAGTTTTTGAATCATCTGTTTGCATTGTGACTAGTCCTATTAACGATGGCATTAAAATTATAGGACATAGGCATGGCAATGTTTATATGGTAGATTTGAATGACTTAGCCAAATTAGACATGCAATGCCTAGTATCCTTGAATGCTAAAATTAATGAGACTAGTTGGCTGTGGCATCGTAGACTTGCACATATTAGCATGCATTCTCTTTCAAAATTAATTAAAAAGGAATTAGTTCTTGGTTTGCCAAAATTCAATTTTGAAAAGGATAGAATTTGTAATGCATGCCAATTAGGTAAACAAACTAGAGTTTCATTTAAATCCAAAAATACTGTTTCAACTTCTAGACCTTTAGAGCTCTTACATATGGACTTATTTGGACCAACTAGAACCACTAGTCTAGGAGGAAAATGATATGGCTTTGCAATTATAGATGATTACTCTCGTTTTACTTGGGTTTTCTTTTTGGCTCACAAAAATGAAATTTTTCATATTTTCACTAAATTTCATCGAAAAGTCACTAATGAAAAAGGGTTTTCAATTCAAAATATTAGAAGTGATCATGGAACTGAATTTGAAAATCAAGATTTTGAAAATTTTTGTGATGAAAATGGAATTGGCCATAACTTCTCTGCTCCTAGGACACCCCAACAAAATGGGGTAGTTGAAAGGAAAAACAGAACCTTAGAAGAAATGGCCCGTACCATGCTTTGTGAAAGCAACCTTCCAAGATATTTTTGGGCAGAAGCAATTAACACAGCATGTTACATTTTAAATCGTGCTTTGATTAGACAATTTTTAAAGAAAACCCCCTATGAACTTTGGAAAGGAAGAAAACCAAATATTGCATATTTTTATGTCTTTGGTTGTCGATGTTTTGTATTAAATAATGGCAAAGAAAAACTTGATAAATTTGATGCAAAATCAGATGAAGCAATCTTTCTAGGTTACTCCTCCACTAGTAAAGCATTTAGAGTTTTCAACAAAAGAACTTTAGTAGTTGAGGAGTCCATACATGTTATTTTTGATGAATCTAACGATCTTCCTTCAAGGAAGAATGAGGGTGTTGATGATGCAGATCCACTAATAGAAGGTATGAAGGAGATCACTCTGAAAGATTCAGCAACTCCAGAAGACAAGGATCAAGAAGACGAACAAGATGAGAGAGGTGAAGAAATTCAAGAACAACCTCAAGGTACAAATGACCTACCCAAGGAATGGAGGTATGTTCACAATCACCCTAAGGAGTTAATAATTGGTGATCCTATGCATGGGGTAAAAACCCGTTCTTCACTTAGAGATGTAGTTAATCATTGTGCTTTTGTATCTCATCTTGAACCTAAAACTTTTGAAGAAGCTAAAAATGATCATAATTGGATTAATGCTATGCAAGAGGAACTTAATCAATTTGAAAGAAACAATGTTTGGACCTTAGTATCAAGACCTAAAGATTATTCAATAATTGGCACAAAATGGGTCTTTAGAAACAAATTAGATGAGCATAGAAATGTAATTAGAAATAAAGCAAGACTGGTTGCTAAGGGATATAATCAAGAAGAAGGAATTGATTTTGATGAAACCTTTACACCTGTTGCTAGATTAGAAGCTATTAGACTTCTACTTGCATATGCTTGCTTTATGAAATTCAAATTATTTCAAATGGATGTTAAAAGTGTATTTTTAAATGGATATATCACTGAAGAAGTATATGTAGAACAACCCCCTGGATTTGAAAGTCATGCTTTTCCTAATCATGTCTTTAGATTAAATAAAGCTTTATATGGATTAAAACAAGCACCTAGAGCATGGTATGATAGGCTAAGCAAATTTTTACTAAATAATGGTTTTTCAAGAGGTAATATAGATACAACCCTCTTTATTAAAAGAAATCAAAATGATATGCTAGTTATACAAATTTATGTTGATGACATAATTTTTGGGTCTACTAATGAATCCCTTTGTCAAGACTTTGCTAAGCTTATGCAGGGGGAGTTCGAGATGAGCATGATGGGAGAACTCACCTTCTTCCTCGGACTCCAAATCAAACAATCAAAAGAGGAAATCTCCATCACCCAAAGCAAGTACACCAAGGAACTACTCAAAAGATTTGGAATGGAGAACTGCAGACCAATTGGCACACCAATGAGTCCCTCATGTAAGCTTGACAAGGATGATGAAGGTAAATGTGTAGACTTAAAATACTATAGAGGTATGATTGGCTCATTATTATATTTAACTGCAAGTAGGCCTGATATCATGTTTAGTATATGTTTATGTGCTAGATATCAATCTAATCCTAAAGAATCTCATTTGAATGCTGTTAAAAGAATCCTTAGATACTTAAATGGTACTCAACCTCTAGGGTTATGGTACTCTAAGGACTCACAAATTGATTTATTAGGATATTCAGATGCTGATTTTGCTGGATGTAAATTAGATAGAAAAAGTACAAGTGGAACTTGCCAATTTCTTGGAGTTAACCTAATCTCATAGTTTAGCAAGAAACAAAATTCGGTGGCACTGTCTACGGCTGAGGCCGAATACATTGCAGCCGGAAGTTGCTGTGCTCAAATCTTGTGGATTAAGCAACAACTCGAAGACTTTGGAATCAAACTTAATGAAACACCAATAAGATGTGACAACACAAGTGCCATAAATTTATCTAAAAATCCAATTCAACACTCAAGATCCAAACATATTGAAATAAGACATCATTTTATAAGAGAACATGTTCAAAACAAAAATGTAATTCTTGAATATGTTTGCACTGAAAACTAATTAGCTGATATCTTTACAAAGGCCCTTAGTGAGGATAGATTCTATGAAATTAGGAGAAATCTAGGAATTCTAGATCCATATGCCTGAATTTTTCTCAATTTCCAAAGAATTGATGTCAAAAACTATTAGAGTTCAATTTCCAACATCTATCCTGATCTCAAAAGCTCAAATTTATCATTCTAAAAACTTATCATTGAGCAAAACTCCTTCTCCCAAAATTTCAAATTTTTTTGGAATTTATTCATATTTTTTCTGATTTTCTGAACTTCATGAGTCGACCCCCATGAGTCGACTCAATGGCAAACTTATAAATCCCACCAACTTCCAACGGGCTCATTGTTTTTATATGGGTTACTGTTCGTGAGCCGACCCATCCTCTCATCTTCCTCCTTCCAAAAGCCGACTTCTCAAATTCCTTTTGCTCCAAATCCAAGGATCTAGTTCGAGGCACTTCTCCCTCCTCCTCTCCACCAAAAATCGCCACCTTGAAAAGAGATTTTTTGTGCTTTCTCGCATTGTTTGGCGCGGTTGGAACGTGCCCTAGCACTTCACCGATCTTCCCAAATCCACTTCTTTTCTCCACCAAAATCCCTCCTCACTCTCTTGTGATCCCTCCTCCACTCAATTCAAGTCTCCTCGCCTGCTACTATATTGAATATGGCTCCAAAGATGAAACTTCCCCAAAGAAGAAAGTCAATCCGTGAGCCTGAAGAAATTGTCCGAAAGAAAAGGCATGCTCAGTCTTCAACTGCTCCCACTCCAGTTTCAGTATCTGCTCAAGGTCCCTCTCAATCCTTTCTAAGCCCCAGTGTGAATCCTCTTTCTGATAGAAAAGTCGAAACCGGGAAGAATATAGATTTTCGGTTCTTTGAGAAAGAAGGTTTTACTTTTGCAAGTAAGATTAAAAACCAAGGATGGAAACTCTACTGCTCCCTTAAGGAAGTCACCTATGTTGACCTAGTTAGAGAATTCTACCAGAATCTACTTTATGGAGATGGGTCGGTGACTTCAACAGTCAAAGGAATTGATATATGCTTGGATTCTAGTATATTGGGAGAGATACTTCAGTTGCCTAGTGAAGGTTACTCTTATATGGAACTCCCAGTAAAAGAAGAGGGGATCAGAATTATTCTAGGAGAAATTTATTCAGGAAGTTTAAATAAATTGGAAGCAAAGATTTTGTCCATTGACATGAGGATCCTGCATCAGATGGTAACGAAGCTCTTCTTTCCTAGGAGTGGTAGACATGACTTACTTTCCAGCAGAGATGTATGTATCATGTTTCATGTCATCACTCAGACCCCCCTGAACCTCCCTGCACTTATGATAGAGGCCATGAGAGAAACTTTGAACAGATTCAAGGCACACTTGCCTTATGGTATGGCCCTTACTAGAGTATTTAGGAGGTTTGGAGTTAGCTGTGAGGGGGAGGCTTCTACTAAGCTCTCTCATGTGGACACTTTCAACCAACACACCCTACACCGAATGGGATTTACAAAGACTGATGGTGGTTGGATCAAGGGATCTGAGGAGAGAGCTGAGGAGAGAACTGAAGAGAGAACTGAAGATAGAGCTGAAGACAGAACTGAAGGCAGAGTAGAAGAAGAAGGTCCATCATCTCCTGTCCATGACTTCAGGGCAGCATCACCAAATATCCAGTTCATTCCTGATACAGAGGCTGGCCCTTCAGAGTTTACTAGGATGTCCACACCAGTGTATCAGCCAGAGAGCAGAGCACCTCATTCAGAGTTCAGACTGGCTGACGATCAGATCGAGCATATATCACAGCGTGTGGCTTCTTTGCTGTCTAATCAGTGGAGTAGTACTTCTTTTGTACCAGGAGCCACCTCTTCTGATCAGACCATTACTCCCCACATCTCCACCTTGTTTCAGATGATATCAGATCAGTCCATCCGGATCCAGCAGCTTGAGGACACCGTCTGGAGACTGACTGGCAGAGTTCTTGACTTGCAGGGGCAAGTCCTTGCTTTGGCCCATCCCAAGCCACAGGAGTCAACTATTGAGGTCACAGACCTCACTACAGAGGCTGGCAGGCTCAGAGGAGCACTAGAGGGTGGATATGAGTTACTGAGGAAAGAGATTCGAGGATCGAGTGGGCATGCAACCACTCAGTTCACTGCTCTACTTCAATCTATTTCCAGAGCACTGAACGTACTTGATTCTATCAGACTCACCCTTTCTGTTCAGTCCTTAGCATCTCAGCGTACTCAGCCTCCCAGTTCATCTCGCTCTCCTGCTCGTGCCAGAGGCAGACGGGGTAAAGGATGCACTTCTGATCCATCAGCTTCTCATACCATATCTGATGACTTCGATCCATGACCTGTCTTGATCATTACTAGATCCTAGGTGTTAGTATCTTGTTCTAGGATCTGTATTTTTGGGGGCCATGTATTGACAATTAACTGATTAATTTTTATAATAAGAACTATGTATTGCAACAATTATGATTTTATTGGAATCATCTTTTACTTACATTTCTACCTTTTGTAATGATGTTGATCATATTTTGGTTATATATATTCTCCTTGTTGAAATATTGTCTTCTTTTTATTGTTGTTTGCTATTGATAATTGCTATATTAAGGGGGAGCAAACATCTGTGATTAACTCTAAAGGGGGAGAAATTAAAGAATGATTCAGGAAAAGGAAGAGTTAACCATGTTTGATGATGTCAAAAAGGGAGAGAAATTAAACAAAAAGCAATTAAATTATGAGCAATTAAAGAAAAAGCAAGCAAAATCCTAAATTATGAGAAATTTCGTATCAGACAGAAATTAAACAAAAAGCAATTAAATTATGAGCAATTAAAGAAAAAGCAACCCATCAAAAGCAAAACTACAAATTATGAGAAATTAATGAATGAATTGAAGAATTTAAAGAACAATATCAAAAGTACAATGCTAAGTACAATGTAATAATGTAACTTTTAAATTACTTCTTTACATATGCTCTGATTTACTTTAAAAATTTTAATATGCTCTGATATACTTTAAAAAATTCCAACTTGCTTTGATACATCTTTTGAAATTTTATTTACCTTGATACATCTTAAGAAATTTAACTTACTCTGATACATCTTAAAATTTTTTTTAAACTTGCTCTGATACATTATAAAATTTTATCTGATATATTACAAAATCTTCTCTGATACATTGTAAAAATTTTCTCTGATACATTTTCTCTCATACATTATAAAATTTTTTCTGATACATTATAAAATTTTATCTGATACATTACAAAATCTTCTCTGATACATTGTAAAAATTTTCTCTGATACATTTTCTCTCATACATTATAAAATTTTTTTTAATACATTATAAAATTTGCACTGATACAGTATAAAATTTTCTCTGATACATTATAAAATTTGCTCTGATACAGTGTGAAATTTTCTCTGATACATTGTAAAATCTTTTCTGATAACATTGTAAAAATTATTTTTCTTGCTCTGATACATTGCAAAATTTATTTTTCTCTTGCTCTGATACATCTTAAACTCAAAATGATCTAATACTCTTTTCAAATTTTTAAGAAAATAGACAAATTATTTTTGAATATGACCATTTATATTACATGCCAAAAGAATCTTACTCTTTTCAAGCATATAAATCTATAATGCATTCTTTTGAAATTATTGATTCACATAAATGCTTTTGTTCAAATATTTTGTCATCATCAAAAAAGGGGAGATTGTTGCTCCTAGATTGATTTTGATGATTACAAAGCAGATTGAAGGGATACAAATATTTTAAATTGAAAAAGTCTTTATGCTCTTCAGGGGCAAAATTGTAATTTTATCAAAACTCTGATTTGATAGTATCAAATGATAGAACAAAAGATTTGTGATCCAATGATGAAAATTTTATTAATTTTGGACTTGTATTTTGAAAGTTATGCTTGTTTGAAGTGCATGAGTCGACTCATGAGTCAACTCATGGCACTATGAGCTGATTGGCACGCAAAAATTCCCCTTGGCACGCTAGTTTTCTGGCTTGGCACGACCTGTGAGTCGACTCATGAGTCGACCCACAAGGCATGAGTCGACTCATGAGTCGACTTCTGCTATTTTGAGCCAAGAAAATCCAGAAACTGAATCTCTGGTATTTGCAACAGAGGTCGACTCATGAGTCGACCCCTGAAGCATGAGTCGACTCATGAGTCGATCCCTGCGACGAAAAATGTCAGCAACGGCTATTTTTTTGCCCATTTTAATTATCTTTTATGCTTCCTAAAATTGCTCTAATGGCTCTTTTTCTGCCTAATATGTTTTCTCTTGCTTCTTAAGGTTATAAAAGGTTTCAAATGGTGAAAGAAACTGTAGATCAAATGAGAGATCAAATACAAAAGAGAGGATCCAAAATATACATGAAGTGATCAACGAGATATTCGAGAGAAAAAGAGAGAGGATCCACAATATACAAGAGAGATTGTGAAAGAGAAAAGCAAGAGCATTCAAAGAGAGATTTTTCAAGCCTATTGTTCAACCTTGATCCAGAGATCTTTCAAAGCCTTCAAGAAGTTCTCAATCAAACATCATCTTCTTCTCAAGCGTTCATTCAAGCATTCATCCACCTTGAGAAAATCTAAAAAGGGGATTCTTCATTTGAGTAAAGTATTTTTATTGTTATATTTGCTCATTTAAGGAGCTGTTATTGTATTAATTTGTGCTCTAAGCTATTTTACTCTTTGTGAGTATTTGTTCTTGTTTTTGGAGGGTTTCCAAAATAAGGAAAGGTTGATCCAAACCTGAAATCGAAGTGTTTTGGGTTAGCTTGTACCCGAGAAATAAGTAGACTAGCTTGGGATAGCTAGTGTCAGAGTTTCCGACTTTTGTATTCGAGTTGAATACAAGCATAGTGGATTGAAATTTCCAAGTAGGAGCTTGGGGAGTGGATGTAGGTGCAAGGTTGGCACCGAACCACTATAAATCCTTATGTTTGTGGTGTGCTTTCTTGTTTCTCTTTATTTCTTTATTATATCCTTGCATTCTTGTTTTAGGTAATTAATCTTGAATTAAAGATTTTGTTCTCATTCATCATAAGTAATTAATTAAACCTAAAATTTTTAGAAACCCAATTCACCCCCCCTCTTGGGTTGCATAGCTGGGCAACAACATTTGTCAATGTCCTCACAATCCCATCAAACATCCTCACCCTGACTGTCCCTATCCCAGCCACCTTGCAAGGATGATTGTCACCTAGAGTCACTGATCCCTCATCTGTCTTGGTGTATGTCGCAAACCAAGACCTGTGTGGTGTGTAGTGATGTGAGCACGCAGAGTCTAGTGTCTACTCCTCTGTGTAATGTCTATGACCATCTGATACCACAAGTAGATCATCCTCCACCTGCTGCCCAGCAACTGCACTCACTGATTCTGAGCCACTTCTTTCTCCCTTCTTGCTCTTCCATAGTGGACATTCTCGCTTGAAGTGCCCGAACTCATTGCACTTGAAGCATTTCATCTCTTCTTTTCCTTCCTGGACTTGGACCGCCCCCTGGACTTGCTTCTGCCTCTGTCACTACCTGTCCTCTCCCCTACTACCAAACCCTCCTGGGGAGCCCAATCTCTGGTCAACTTTTTTCTTTGCTCATTAGACCTCAGCACCGAGACCATGTCCTCATATTCCAGAGTCTCCTTGTCGTAGAGCAGTGTAGTCACCAAAGAGTCATATGATCCTGGCAGCGAACATAAAAGCAACAGGGACTTGTCCTCCTCATCCAGCTTCACCCCGATATTCATCAACTCCGTGCACAACTAGTCGAACCTCTAAATGTGGCCAATCACATCAGATCCCTCTTGCATCCAAAGACTGTACAACCTCTTCTTCAGTATTAGCTTGTTGCACATATTCTTCCCAATATACATGGTGTGCAACTTCGACCAAAGGCCCTTCGAGGTCTTTTCTTCTAGCACCGAATACAATGCCGCATCCGTCAAACATCCTCTGATCACCAAGCATGCTTTCTTCTCCAACGATGCCCACTGTCTATCTGTCATTCCCTCAGGCTTCTCATCCAAAGCCTGATCCAGATCTGCTTGCACCAGAAGATCCTCCACCTAGATTTTTCACATGAAAAAATTCTTCTTGCCATCAAACATCTCAAAATCAACCATCATATTACTGCCCATGACTGGATCCAAGCCAAACAAGCAATATAAAATCAAGAAGTGTAGAATACACCTTGAAGGTACCTTGCTGAAAATTTTCAGCACTTGGGATCTTCAACTTCTCGCACTTGAAACCGCTTCCTCACCACTGTGGATCTAATACCAACTATTGGAGCATGATCCCGGCTCCTCCCATGGACCTTGGGTGTAGCAGAATGAGCAACAAACAAATCTAGAGACTTCTGGATTCGATCAAAGGCCCTTGACGAAATCAGTCTGGTTGCTGTCTTCTTCGTCAGCCTTTTGTTCCAGATGAAGAATACCTCTAAGATCACCTCTAAAAAATCCAAGATTTGGTACCTAACTAGATCCAACATGATCCGAGGTCTTCCAATTTATAGATCTTGAATTAGGATATTCTAAATAGGAAAAAAGGTAGATAGAACCAGACCTTCCAGATCTGTCCTGCTGCAGCCTTTCCTGTAGATCTGTTGATGGTGATCTCACCCGCACCTCAAACGACCTCAGATTAACTCCAGATCTGAGAGAAACTTGTAACAACCTGGTAACAAGAGATTTAAAGTCTTGGACCTGATGTTTTGGGTGACTGCAAGAGAGGGAGAGAGAAAAGTGGTTGGCGGCACAAAGGGGGAGCCTAGCGCCTCCCCTTGCTTTTCTTGCCTTTTTGGGACCTGGCGGCAAGAAACCCTAGGGTTTCTTGCTTCTGGGGCATGGAGAATAGCTAGAGAGAGAGGGAGAAGAGAGAGAGAGACTTGGGAGAAAGAGTTTTCATATTCCTTTGGCTTAATCAAACCTATACAGTGCATGTATATATAAACACAGGGTCAAGTGACCCAAACCCAAAACTTCCTTGACCAACTCTATGGGAGATTAGGTTAACCCAAGCCCATGTACACCCATGACTCGACCTAATCTCACCTATCCTGGGCCCAGACCTGGCCCACAAAGAGTTGGTCCCTTGAGGCCCACATAACCTGGACCTCAAGAACCCGAAAGGCCCACAGCCTTTCAACCTAGGGCCCAACTAGCCCTAGAGCCTCCATGAAGCCCTCATGAATGATGGACCTTGGCCTTAGCCTTAGTCCCCTGGGTCTTGAGCACACCACCTGGATCACAACAGTACGTGGATGATATCCTCATTGGGAATGATATTCTCATGCTGACCTCGATCAAAACTTGATTATCTAAAGAATTCTCCATAAAAGATCTAGGAGAAGTATCTTATATCCTTGAGATAAAGGTTTACAGAGATAGATCTGAAGGATGCTTGATCTTTCACAAAAGTTGTACATAGAAAAAGTGCTGAAGTAGTTCAGCATGAAAAACTTCAAAAGAGGTTTGCTACCCCTTAGGTATGGTATTCGGCTCTCCAAGATGATGTATTCTATCATTTCTGAAGAGATTGAGTGCATGAGTAGGATTCTTTATGCTTCGATAATAGAGAGTCTCATGTATGTCATGCTATGTACTTACCTGATATTGCCCTTGTCGTGAGTGTCACAAGCAGGTTTCAGTTGAATCTAGGTGAGGAGTACTAGATAGCTGTGAAGAATATTCTTAAGTACTTATGAAAGACTAAGGATTTATTCTTGATCTTTGGAGGAGCACCTGAATTGCATATTGAGGGCTATATAGATTTAAACTTTATATTGGATCTTGATGATAGAAAATCTACATCAGGATATGTGTTCATTTGTAATGATGGTGTAGTCAGCTAGAAGTGCTCCAAGCAGAGCATCATCACAGATTCAACCATTAAGGTTGAGTATGTCGTCGCTTTGGATGCTGCAAAAGAAGGCTTCTAGTTCAAAAAGTTTACCGTAGAACTTGATGTAATGACATTGAATGCCATACCACTGTACTACGATAATAATAGAGTCATAGCACTTGCTAAAGAGCTCCGATCTCATCAGAAATCCAGCACATTAAGTGGTGGATCCATATCATAGGCAACTACTTTGAGAAGCAATATATCAAGATGCGAAGAGTAGACTCCATGGATAATATGGCAGACCCACTAACAAAGTAGTTAAGTCTGCCCAAAATAAAAGCTCACCTTGAGAAGATGAGGTTTAGACTAATGGCCAATTAGCTTTAGTCCAAGTGAGAGATTGTTAGATATATGTCCTAGAAGCTAATTATTGACTAATATATTTTTTATTCTATAACATAAATTTATACTTAAACTTTTGATTTAATTAATAAAGGATAAATTTTTTTATTTCATTCAAATGTTATATGTCTTAGAATCATCCATGAAATTGATGTTACGATACATATTCTCAGTTACTGAGAATTAGAGGTATGTATGATCGATTCCTAAATTACTCTTGGTTATAGGATAGTCATGGGGATGATGATCGATCCAGATAGACCAATGCACTGTTTGCTTCTTTTGGGATAGATGAGTCTCTAATCTATGGTGTAGAGATACTGAGCTGTAAGTGCGGGTAGTTGTTAGAGAACTAGTACTGAGCGTGACCATACAAGAGATCACATGGATTTCTATTCAATCATTAGTGATCATCTCGATGCTGTAGTTGTGTGACTGATCTTTTGACTTATGATATCACAGTTGCTCATAGTAAGGCTACTGTAGTTTGACTACACATAAGCATTGATTCGATTATGAGTCTTTATAGTAGATGTTGGCTGCAGTTGGTTGAGCTGTGGGAGCAAGGTGTGCATCTAGATGAGATCTATTGATCTTGATAGAGAGGAGTAGTCCTATGAGATTTGAGAAGCTGAGTCCATAAGTCTATGATCATAGCAGTGTGATTGATGGAAAAAAAAATTTATTTAGAATTACTATTGGACTTGAGCTGATCGGATCTATCATATGACTGATGATGAGGTTTGATGATTTATCCATAACCTGCCATCTAGTCAGGACTCACGATAAAAGGATTGTATTACACATTAACTATACCTAGAGGTTCTTTTCTGATTCTACTAGGTTGTCACTACATATTGGTAGATATCATTGGTAGATTATGAGAGCTCAATAGGATCATCTTGGATCAATGATCTATGTCGAGTTAGAGTGAAACTGTTTAGACCCCTTTCACTGAAAGGAGTTTCAGTGATACCCATAATAAAGATCATGGTATGTTTCACTACCAATCAAAATTGAACCTATGGGGTCATACATCAAAGGAAGAAGATCTGGATTGGTTAAAATTGGGCTTGTGAAGCACTAATTTATATGGATTGAGAAAAATTCTATTGGGTTCATGTTAACCTTGCTAGCACCTGGGTGAATTCAATTTCTTTGATAGTTAGTTTGCTTATATGATAAGTATTAGTCAATTTCTATACTTGATTTGAACCTAATTAAATTTGATTCAATGTGTTCTAATGGTTGGATGCTCAATTTATAGCTTGAATTAAATTAAGAAAAAATTTTTTGATCTTTTTGATGAAGAAAAAGTTCATCCGATCTGATCGGATCGCCAAGGTGCATCTAAAAAAATTTTATATTCTAAGGATTATATAATAGTTATGGGTTACCTTGTTTACAATAGAATAGCAATCAAAATCTCTAGAAAAACTTAAATTTGATGTCTCATAAGGTCTGAACGCACAGACCCTCTACTTCGTGCGCATGCCAGGCTCCGTAGGGAAGCAGGATGATTTTCTTGGGCATTAATCTTTAGAAAGAAAGTGAGATGAGGGATGAGATCTAATCTCCAAAGCTTGGGAGGAGTTCTTCACACCAAGAACCAAGACCCCGAGGGACCCCATGTTGAGAGAGAATAAGGTGTCAAAAAAAACAGTGCCCACCCAATGTTTGTTGCACAAACTATCCTCTTTTTTTCATCAATCTTTTTTGTCACTTTGTTGCCCAACTTAAGATACATCAACCAGTCATTAGTTGCTTCCTTTTTATAATAATTGACATCTCAAATCTCATCACAAGTCTTAACTAATTAGGACATAAATTTCTTATCAAATAAAGAAACCCGATGGAGAAACACCAACCTAGCGCATGCCCTCTCATCTCATGTGCGCACAAATAAAAGGAGTGAAACTTTTCAGCACTCTCTTCCTTCCTTTGGTTGGCAACTATGGGATAGAGTCCTTGATGATTGGAACTCTAAGGATCTAATCCTATTTGGATCCAAACCAAGTCCAATTCGAACCTGATTCAAACCAAATTCGAATCAAACTCGAAGGGCCTATCAATCCCAATCTAATTAGGATTTTGGTCCAAGTCTAACTTGGAGTTTTAACCCAATTAAGTCTTAATTAATCAGATCTAATCTAAAATTAATTAGCACTTGAATTCAATCTCTCATAAATCTCTTTGATCATTGATCAGATCGTTATCATCCCCATAATTAAACTTAAACCTCATGTCCAGTGCTAGCTACATATAATCAACTATTTAATTTCGTATGATCTTTAATTTAATTTTTTAATTAAACTAATCTATTTATTCAATCAAGTCACATACTTTCAAATGGAACACATAGACTTAGATCATTTTTTTTCTCTTTTATCTGACTTTATGCATGACTCCATAGATTCGAATACTAAGCCAGTAGCATAGAAAATTATTTTCTATACTAATCGAAGTTACCATCTAGCAATGATTTTTGGCTTCTAGATAGGTCGAATGTTTGTAAGGCAACACTTAAGAATCATGAAATATGGTTACCACATAAATCATCCCTTTGATCCTGGATGCTTAGGATGACTTAGGGTTTAACTATCAATCCTGGATTATGAAGGAAAAACCATCTTTTTTCTTTGTAGGATCTTTCAGATTTCATCAAATCTGGGGCGGAATAATTTAAAAATTTTATTCTATGCTATTTTAGATCTATTATCTGTTAGATCTAATTTTATTATCTGATATTTAAAATCTAAAATTAAATCTAAAAGTATGAGAAGTATAGACATACCTCAAGGATAATCTAATTATCCTGTAGATGATCTCAGCACAGCCCGAGGTTCTGATGTAGCCATGCAAGTGCCTATCCTCTCCACTCAGATAGGACTTGAAATGTCTTCTCTTCATAAACCTATGCTCCAAAAATTAGATCTCTATCTGATTTGAAAGTACTTCAGAACTCCTTCTGAATTTGGAGCAGCAGCCTTTCGAAGATGTCCTGCGGCCTTCCTGTTCTAGGCATCACCACACCTTTTTCTTGCACCAGATGAACGTCCAACTCCTTGGATGTGAAGAGGGGAGATAGGAGAGCAGGGATGATGTAGAGAAGAAGGGAAGGGGTGGCAGCTATTAGGTTTTGTGTATAAAATAACTTCTTCTTAAAACCCTAGGTGCAGAAGGGTTTATATAGACCCTGTATGCTACGCAGTGCCACATCATTCAACCAATCAAAAAATTTCAATAAATTCTGAAAAAAAATTTGATTTGTTGCTTGATGTCATCTGATCACATCAAATAAGAACCCAAGCCTCTATCTCAAAGTTGGCGCCAACACTGGATAAGGACAAAGAGAGGTTGGTGTCAAAGAGTCCAATCTTATCAAGACTCTCCAACCTTATCCACTTGGGGCACCCACTTAATCCAATTGGGCTCATGCCATAATCTGATTATGGCACCCAATTTGATGTGGTTTGGCTCCACAAAAATCCTCCAATAAGCTCTTTCCAAGTGGCCTTCAATTTAAGACCCATATGTCAACTTTTGACAAATGTCCTAAAATAAAATTGGCAGGTGACAGAAATTAGCAAGTGCTTGTCTTAAATTCATCTCATGAATTAAGACAAGCCTTTTCTGAGCTAGACAACCTTCATTTAGACTGAGAAAAACCTTTTCAAGATTCTTTGGATGAGTCAATTCACATTTGGCTCAATAGAGACAGAAAAGATTACACGAGAAAAAAGTTAGGCTCAATCATGTGCTAGCACGATTTTCTTGAACCTAATTGGATCTTATCCAAATCAATTGGGTTAGCCTAATTGATGACATCCAGACCCTAACCCTTATTTGTATGATCCAGTTAGGTTCAATTCTATATGATAATGAGACATGTCATGATCTCATCATCGACATCATCGAAACTCCGTTCGATGGATCAGAACTCTTCTGATTCAGACAATTAGAATGATCGATCATCAAAATGATTCTAATTGCTCCCAAAATCCACCAGTGACACCTAGCAGTATATGGTGGTAACCCATCAGAACTGAAGATGAACCTCTCGGTGCAGCTACCTATGTGATTGAGTTCCTCTATCATGAGTCCCGACTGAATAAGGTTAAGGTGAACTCGTCAAACCCAACATCAATCATATGAATCAATCGATCGATCTGAGTCTGATGTGAAATCCCAATGGAAATTTTTTTTTCCATTATTTCACTCTGCCATGGCCATAGGCTTAAGGACTCAATCTTTCGATCATCATAGGACTACTCCTCTCATCTACCGAGATTGATAGATCCCATTTTGGTGCGACCTAGTTCCTATAATGAATATGCTACAACCAACATACACCTCAGGGTTTCGAATGGCTAGGAGATCGAGTTATGGTATAGTCAAACTATAACACACTCATGGTGAACTGTCGATGCACCTCAGGTCAAAGAACTAAATACACAACTGCAGCATCGAGCTAGTAATCGACGAGAAGGTAGACTTCCTTATGACTGCTCGATATGGTCACGCTCAGTACTCTCATTCTCAATGAATACCTGTACTCTCACTTCGGTGTCTCTACATCGTAGACTCAAGATACATCTACCCTAAAGAAGCGATCGTATACCAACCTTTCGGATCGATCACCATCCTCGTGATGATCCTATGATCAGGAGCTGTTTTTGAGTTAGTTATGTAAATTCATACCTTAAATTTTCAACTCTTGAAAATATGAATTGACATTCCTACTAACTCAAAGGATATATCACAGACACAATGTACACAATGTGATAGAAGAATAATCTATTTATTGATTTGTAGTCAAAATTATAAATTTGCCCTTCGATTTGTACAAAAATATGTCAGCCAATCTGGCATCTAGGGCACACATCTAACAAACTCCCACTTGACCTAATGCCAATTGGCTACATATCTAAATCCCATCTTCTCAAGGTGGGCTTTGATCTTTTGCTGGCCTAATGGCTTAGTCAGCGGGTCTGCCACATTGTCTGTGGAGTCGACTCTCTTAACCTCGACATAACCTTTTTTGAGGTAATCACGGATCAAATAGAATCATCGCTCGATGTGCTTGGACTTCTGGTGAGATCTTGGCTCCTTAGCTAGGGCTATGGCACCATTATTGTCGCAGTAAAGAGGTATGACATCCGATGATATCACTCCAAGCTTTGCGGCAAACTTCTTGTACCAGAATACCTCCTTCGTAGCTTCTGATGCAGCAATGTACTCTGCTTCCATGGTGGAATCAGCAATCACCGTCTGCTTGGAACTCTTCCAACTGACTGCACCACCATTGCAAATGAACAGACTCCCAAATATCGACTTTCGATCATCTATATCAGACATAACGTCTGAGTCTGTATATCTCTGAATCTGAAGTTCTCCATTCTCAAAGACTAGAAACATATCCTTAGTCCTTCTCAAGTACTTAAGGATACATTTCACAGAAGTCCAGTGCTCCTCGTCTGGATTCGACTGATATCTACTTGTGACACTCATAGCATGGGCTATATCAGGTCATGTACATAGCATGGCATACATGAGGCTCCCTATTACCGAAGCATAAGGGATCTTGCTCATGCGTTCAATCTCCTCAGGTGTGCTAGGGCACATCTTCTTGGAGAGATGAATGCCATGTCTAAAAGGTACTAAACCTCTTTTGAAGTTTTTCATGATAAATCTTTTTAGCACCTCCTCTATGTACATCTTCTGTGAAAGTCCGATCATCCTATTTGGTCTATCTCTATAGACCTTAATACCCAGTATAAAGGATGCCTCTCCTAGATCTTTCATAGAGAACTCCTTAGACATCCATACTTTGACTGAGGTCAACATGAGAATGTCATTTCCAATTAGGAGGATGTCATCTACGTACAATATGAGGAAGACAACTATGCTCCCACTGACCTTTTTGAACACATATGGTTCCTCCTCGTTCTTGATGAAACCAAATATTTTGATCACATCATTGAAACGAGTATTCTAGCTCTGAGATGCTTGCTTAAGTCCATAAATGGACCTTTACAGCTTGCAGACCTTATGATCATCATCACTGGATGTGAAATCAAGTAGCTATTTCATATAGATATCTTCCTCAAGATGTCCATTTAAGAACGTTGTTTTCACATCCATCTGCCATATTTCATAATCGAAATAGGCTGCAACAACAAGCAATATGTGGATGGATTTTAGCATGGCTACGAGCAAGAAGGTATCCTGATAGTCAATGCCTTCGCACTGACTATAACCTTTCGCTACGAGCCTAGCCTTGAATATCTCTACATTCCCATCTGCACCTATCTTTCTCTTGAAGATCCATTTACACTCAATAGATATAATACCTTCAGGTGAATCTACCAAGGTTCAAACTTGGTTTGAGTGTATCGAATCAATTTCTGATCTTATTGCCTCTAACCATTTCTTGGAGTCGATATCTGATATCGCCTCATCATAGGTCTTGGGATCATCACCATGAACCCTATTTCTTGTGAGGAACATTTCCTCTACATCCTCTTGTATAGTACCTAAGTACCTTTCAGGAGGATGAAAAATTCTAGTCGATCTATGAGGTGGAAGAGGTTGTGTTAGGACTGGTTCTAATTGATTGGGTTCCTCAGATTCTTTAGCTCGTTGCTCTTGGGAGACATTCTCCTTGAGCTTAATTATTCTTCCGATGCCACCATCTTGAATAAACTATTTTTCAAGAAAAATAGTATTTCGACTCACAATCACATTGTGGTCTTCTGGAATATAAAAATAGTATCCTAATGACTTTTTAGGATATCCTATGAATCGAGCTCTAAAAGACCTGAACTCTAATTTGTCTGTCTACTGTCTGTTGACATAAGCTGGACAACCCTAAATTCTGAGATGATTCAGACTTGATTTCTTACCATGCCATATCTCATACGGTGTGGTAGGAATGATTTTAAAGAAAATCTTATTCAATACATAAATTACTATCATAAGATAATATCCCCAAAAAAATTCAGGGAGGTCTGTGAAGCTTATCATGGAATGGATCATATCTAATAGGGTCCCATTTCTCTGTTCTAAAATTTCATTGAGTTGAGGCATTCCAGGTGGAGACCATTAAGAGACTATACCATTGTCCTTAAGATAGTCTAGGAACTCCTGACTAAGGTATTCACCTCTTCGATCTGATCGAAGAACCTTAATGGGCTTTCCTGTTTGTTTTTCTACCTCATGTCTGAATTCTTTGAACCTTTCAAAAGCTTCAGACTTGTGTTTCATTAGAAACACATACCCGTACCTAGACATATCATCGGTAAAGGTAATGAAGTAGACGTAGTTGCCTCTAGTCGGTACATCAAATGGGCCACACACATCCGTATGTACTAGGACAAGTAGGTCTGTGGCCCTTTCCCCATGTCCCACAAAAGAAAGCTTGGTCATTTTGCCTTGAAGGCATGATTCACAAACTGGATATGACTCAGAAGCTAACGGACTCAACAATCCGGATTTCTCCAATTTGTTAACCCTATCTTCCGCTATATGACCTAGCCTTAGGTGCCACAGATACCTATTATTTAGACTATCTCTAGGCCTTTTAATTCCTATGGCATTCATATGTTGCTGGATATTAAATACAGATACATCAACATGTAACTGATAGAGATCGCTAATGACAAAACCATTTGCAACTTTATTATTTTCATAAAAAATATTACAATGATCTTTATGAAAGCTAATCACATAGCTTTCTTGTGCTAAACATGAAATAGAAATTAAATTCCTGCTTGCTGCAGGCACATAATAACAGTCTCTTAAAACTAAATCTAATCCTAACGGTAATCACAGATGATAGGTTCCCACGGCCACAGCAGCAACTCTTGCTCCATTTTCGATGCATAGGATCATCTCCCCATCCATCTACCTCCTGTTCTCCTCAAGATCCTGCATAGAAGTGCACAAATGAGCACTAGAACCAAAGTCAAGTACCCAACTGGATGCAGAAGAAATCGTAAGGTTAGATTCTATAACGAGCATACCTCCAGAAGGACTATCCTTCTTGTTCTTTAGGGTGGCCAGGTACTGAGGATAGTTTCGCTTTCAATGGTCGTCTAATTGACAGTGGAAATATTTTTTCTTATCAGTAGCCTTCTTCTTCGGTTTTGTCTTCTTCTTGCCATCCACCTTCTACTTCTTTGCAGACTTCTTTTTCTTTCCAAAAGACTTTCTCTTGGAAGAAGTTCGCTCCACAGTAAGAACTGAACCTTTTGAACCCTTCATAGAAAGCTCAGCCGTAACCAGCATGTTCATTAACTCGGCCAAGGTACATTGCATCTTATGCATATGAAAGTTCATGATGAACTGACCATATGCATCGGACAAGGACTGAAGGATCACATCAATCTGAAAATCCTTGTCTAAGATGATACCGAGTTTTTCAAGCTCCTCAAGGTCCTTGATCATTGTCAAACAATGATCTTGGACTGACTGCCCATCATGCATCTTGGCCTTAAAAAGTCTTTGACAGACTTGATACTTGGCCGCGCGACTCTGTTCACCGAACAACTCTTGCCGGTGAGCCAACATTTGGTGGATAGTCAAAATATTCTCATGCTGGTGCTGCAAGTCATCAGACATTACACCCAACATGTAGTACCTTACTTTGTTATCATCATCTATCCACTTTTTCAGAGATGCTCTCTGTTCAGAGTCGGACGTGCTGGCATGGCAGGTGGGTCCTGGTCCAAGACATGAGTCAATTTTTCAAAATCCAGAATAATTCTGTAGTTCCTCAATCAGTCCTTGAAATTGGATCCAATCAATCTGTGGGTGTCTAGTATTTTGGTCCGGGGTTGGAGGTAGACATATTTCCTATAGAGAGTCAAAAGTTTCTAGTTAGATTTTGTAATCAGACTTAACCAATTTATTTAGGAGTTTTATTTTTAAACAAATTAGGCTCTCACTATTTTTTCAGATCCCTACACTTCCTTGGTAGAGATGTAAAAATCTCTGTGACCAGTGATTTCTAGTGGGTGGTGCGATCTCACCAACTGGCTCATCACCTCACCTAACAATTATTGGTGATGGGTCAATCGATGAGTGGACAACTTTTGTCCAATGATTCTCTAATCATGGTGCACCCAAAACTTGAACTCTAATTCATGAAGCTCACCATGTCCGGAATATTGCTCCAATCTTTAGTTAAGTCAGACCCACCATTTGCACGAACTAGATTTCTGATTGGATCCCTCACTGTATCCAGAATATTGAGCCCAACCCATCCTCTAATTCATAGCATCCAATGCCTAATGGACATGGTTGCATCTTTTCGGTGCAACTGAGCTACTGTAACCAGCCGAGAACAATCAACCCCGAGAAGAGCCCGCACATCCACAATGGTGGAAGACCTAGACTTAATATTTTCTTAAAAAGATTTGATCTAGATCTCATTAAACTTGACTTGACATAGTCATAACAATTATGACTAACCTAGAGGCATGGGTCAGCTCGAATTGTTAGCCATCTCAAATCAAAACTGGGTCGACACATATGGTCAGGTAAGTGAGACCGGTGGAAGGGATATGCCATTACCTCGACAAGAACGCATTCGAGTCGAGTAGCTCTCAATTAAAAACCAATCGGTCGCATCTGCCCAACTTACCTTAGACATCAAATTGTCGAACCAAAATCAATTGGGTTAGCCTACAATCCAGACTCTAACCACTAAGCCAAATTAGGACTTAACTTGATCGAGTCATGTCTAAATGTGATTCGACCTTGACCCAGACTTAATCCTATTAGGCTGGTCAATTATTAGCTTTCATGATCCCATCTAACCAACTCTTGATTCAGTTTGATCAACCGCTAGACCTAATTGAGCTACCCAAGCCCGAACCCAATTTTATGAAAATGTCTTAGATCTGAAATTCTCAATTTTAGACCAAATTGATTTCATAATCTTAATTTATTAATTAAGTTTGGGTTCATAAATAAAATATGTAAAATAAATCCTAGGATTTCAAGATCTAGCATTTTACAGAAAAATAAGTTTTGATTTCTGATTAAGGATGAACGCGCTGTAGGAACCAGATCTAGGGTTTCAGGGTTAGATCTTGAAATTTTTTCAAGATCATACAGCGGAAGACTAAAATAAATCAAAATTTATTTTCTAAGATCAAAAAATCTCTAGATCTAAGATCCTATTACATGATTATTACATAGCATTAAATCAAAAATATATATAAATATAGTATGAACTACATGTTGATCATATCAACATGTTTCTATACTAGCTACATCTAATGTATGTATTAAATAATAGATCAGATCTATTACCTTGCAAGTTAGACGCTCTAACCTCGCTGATCCGGGCTTAAGGATGATGTTGCAAGCCGCACACGCGTCCGGCCTCTAGGAGTCGTCCACACGAGCCTACGAATCTCGATCAGAAGTCCTGCTTCAGGAAATCAGCACAGTATGCTAGTACTGCGCTGATCCTTCTTTGATGGTTGATCAGGTGCCTCCTTCTTCTTGATTTGGACTCTTTCAAAGATGGAAATTAGAAGGAGGAGTTTTAGATTTGAGACACTCTCAGGAAACTCAAGATGGAAGGTGGAAAGATATGAAAATAAAAACCCTAGAAGAAGACCCTCTTCTTCTTCACATTTTTCTCTCTGGACACCCAAACTTGCATCTTTTATATCTCCACGACCTAAAGGTATTTCTCTCTGATTTTTGAGTGGCAGAAAGGCCTCTCAAAAGACTATCTCTCCTTAAAATTTCATGAAGAAACTCATCTTATATAGAGAGATATGATAGAGTCCTTGTCTAGGTCAAACACCTAGTCAAGGCTTATCCAAACATGGCAAGTTAAGGGACGCCCAACTCTTGAGCACCTCCTCCATATTTTCATGCATGGATCACCAGAAAAGGGTGTACAATATAAATCCTAAAAGCCACAAAAATTCCAAAAAAAATTTGGATAAATTCGATGCAAAATTGAAAGAGTTTTGGATTTCTAAAACTCTATCTCATAGAATTCGAAATCCAAACTTATTCCTTTTAGATTTGATCCAAATCACCTTCCATGTAAGAAAGAAGAGAGGAGACCTTTTGTGAACGTGGGAGAGATCTGGGAGAGGGCTTTTGTCGCACAAAATAAGTGGAGATTGGCGTTGAATAAGAGAGAGGGCATGGAGAAGGTTTATGTGGCGCAAGGTGGAATCCTAGTCCTACTAGGATTCTATCTCATAACTTGTTTTAATTTGGTTTCCCAAACCAAATCAAATCAAAATTAGATCAACCCAATTAAAATAGGTCTTAACCCAATTAAGAATCTAATTTAATCAGATTAAATTATATTTAAATCTGATTTAATTTTCTAATCAAATTAGAAATTAGATTGACCCAAGTCCTAGTTGAACTAGGACTTGTCTTTCCTTGCACTTGGCTTATCCAATAAACCAATTGGACTTGATCCAATCAAGCCCAAACCAAATCTAATTAAATCATATTTAATTAGACTTAATCTCAGCCCATTGGCTTAATCAAATTAAGCCAATTAGCAATCAAATTGCTAATCGATCCTCCTGCAACACTTGCACTGGGTTAAATGTCAATCGTATTGATTATTTAACCCTATAATGATTCTTAATCGTTGATCAACCATCCGATCGGATCATGAACTCTAATGTGTGTGACCTCATAGGTCCGAACCTAAGCCGGTAGCATAGAAATAAATTCCTATACCAATCGAAGTGACCATCTAGCAATGGTACCCGACGTCCGGATAGGTCGAATGTGTAGAACAACATCCTTAGAACCCATGCGGATATAGTTTTCATATAATTCATCCCCTTGACCAAAATGATCATAGGACACCCCAGAGCTCAACTGTCAACTCTGATCAGGTTGTCCACATTGTATTTCAAAATATCAAATCCATCTGATGGATTACCCTGGCCAAGGTTTTGCTAAATTGAAATACAGCAACTCATTCTTCTCCAACTCTTGGAGTGGTCAATCCCATCTCGATCACACTCTTACTTTGCAAGTACTTGACTGTGCCCAGAAGCCTTCCATCCCTGAATTAGAATTTCAGTTAGTCCAGTACCAAAGCACAGTGAGTTGCTTGCAAGTCACTGAGGCGATCTCAAGTCTAAGGGACACTTATACCTATATCCCATCAAAGACATTCTCGACAGCAGAATACTCTGGAGTTGGTCACGTTCAATGATGATGTACCCTTACATCTCACCTGTATGCCATACTAGTGTCTCCACACTCTTTGGTTAAGAGGACAACCAACCCATATGGCCTACAGCGACCTATGCTCGATAGAAGCTGTCGTCCTTATTAACAGCTTATCATTTGGTCGTGAACAGTTTTAAGGACTAATCGATAAATCCTATCTTTATCGATCTTAAATAGTCCTAAGGACTTCATCATAACAACGGAGTTCATTAGAAGATGAAAGCTTATGATGAAGATGCCAAATATATTTTATTTATTAACAAATCAATTACAATACTTGGTTGCTCAACCGTCAACAGCTTGATGATTGGCTTTTTGGGACACATTTCCCAACAACTCCCACTTGTCCTAAAGCCACTCGGCACAGTATCTAATACCCATCTTCGACTTGTGGTTGTCGAACTCCTTTATTGCCAGGGCTTTAGTGAAGGGGTCGGCTAGGTTCTCCTTTCCGTCGATCTTCTGAAGATCGACATCACCTCGATCCACGATCTCCCAGACCAGGTGGAAGCGGTGCAAGATGTGCTTCGTCTGCTGATGTGCTTTGGATTTCTTCACCTGAGCTATGGCACCAGTGCTGTCACAGTAGAGCAAGACTGGACCATCGAGGGAGGGTGCTACTCCGAGCTCGTTGATGAATTTTCTCAGCCACACAGCTTCCTTCGCAGCATCTGATGCTGTGATATACTCCGCTTCACAAACAGAGTTTGCCACAGTATGCTGTTTAGAACTCTTCCAGCAGATGGCTCCACTATTCAAAGTAAAGATATAACCCGACACGCTCCTGCTGTCATCATGGTCAGATTGGAAGCTGGAGTCTGTGAACCCCACAAGTTTCAGATCTCACTCGCCATAAACCAACAATTGGTCCTTAGTATTTCTCAAATACTTAAGGATGGCTTTAACCACTTTCCAGTGATCTTCTCCAGGATCAGATTGGTATCTACTCACTACTCCTAGTGAGTATGCCACATCTGGTCTTGTACATATCATGGCATACATGATAGATCCCACGGCTGAAGCATATGGGACTCTACTCATACGCTCTCTCTCTTCAGGAGTTGTCGGACAATCCTTCTTAGAGAGAGAAATTCCATGGCCTATCGGTAGATAGCCCTTCTTGGAATTTTCCATGCTGAACCTCTTCAGCACAGTGTCTATGTACATGGACTGGGATAACCCAAGCATCCTTTTAGATCTATCCCTATAGATCTTCATCCCTAGGATGTAGGATGCTTCACCCAAGTCCTTCATGGAGAACTGTGATGACAACCAAACTTTTATTCCATGTAGTGCGGGGATGTCATTCCCGATTAAGAGAATGTCATCCACATACAAGACAAGGAATACCACAACTGGACCATTTGCCCATTTATAGATGCAAGGCTCTTCTCCATTCTTAATGAAGCCATACGTTTTGATCACCTTATCAAAATGCATGTTCCAACTCCGAGAAGCTTGCTTCAATCCATAAATGGATCTCTGAAGCTTGCACACCTTGGACTCATCTGTGGATGTAAACCCCTCAGGTTGTATCATATACACCTCTTCAGTCAGCTCTCCATTCAGGAAAGCTGTCTTTACATCCATCTGTCAGATCTCATAATCCAGATGGGCAGCTATTGCAAGTATTATCCGAATAGATTTGAGCATTGCCACAGGGGAAAACGTCTCGTCATAGTCAATACCATAACGTTGACGATACCCCTTGGCAACCAGACGGGCTTTATAGGTCTCCACCTTTTCATCTGCGCCCCTCTTCCTTTTGAAGACCCATTTACACCCAATGGGTTTAACCCCTTCAGGTGGGTCAACCAATGTCCATACATCGTTGACCTTCATGGACTCCATTTTGGATTTCATGGCTTTAAGCCATTTCTTGGAATCAGGTCTCTGCATAGCATCCATATAGGTGATCGGATCCTCATTATTCTCATCAAGTTCGATGGGATCACCGTCCCGGACCAAGAAACCGTAGTATCTGTCCGACTGACACGGTACTCTACCGGATCGCCTTAATGGTGCAGGTATATTGGGCTCCGGATCTGATCTAATCATATCCGACTCAGGTTCAGCTGTTGGTGTCGGTCCTTCTACCTATTGAACTTCATCAAGTTCAACCTTAGAGGCAACGGTTCCTTCACCAAGGAACTCCTTTTCTAAAAAGATTGCCTTAAGGCTGACGAACACCTTTTGTTCATCAGCATGGTAGAAAAAATATCCTTTTGTCTCTTTGGGGTACCCTATGAATGAGCATTTGTCAGACCTAGGTCCAAGTTTGTCTGTAACTAATCGTTTGACATAGGCCGGGCACCCCCAGACCCTAAGGTGTGAAAGTACTGGCTTACGCCTTATCCATATCTCATATGGAGTCTTAATTACAGACTTACTTGAAATCCTATTTAACAGATAATAGGCCGATTCGAGTGCATATCCCCAGAAGGATATCAGCAAGCTAACAAAAAACCCATCATGGATCGGACCATGTCTAACAAAATCCGATTCCTCCTTTCAAACACACCATTATGCTGTGGTGTTCCTGGAGGAGTCCATTGAGAGAGAATCCCATTCTCTCCTAGATATGTGAGAAACTCACTAGAAAGGTATTCTCCTCCTCGATCAGATCGAAGAGTTTTAATACTCTTCCCAGTTTATTTTTCTACTTCACTTCAGAATCGTTTGAACATTTCAAATGAATCCGACTTATGTTTCATCAGATAGACATATCCATATAGGTATAGGTCATCCGTGAAAGCTATGAAGTAGAAATATCCACCTCTAGCACTGGTGCTCATGGGCCCACATACATCAGTATGTACTAGGCCCAAGAGCTCAGTAGCTCTCTCACCTTTTCCAGTAAAAGGTGACTTGGTCATTTTACCAAGAAGACAGAACTCACAGGTTGGAAGTGATTCACAATCACTGACTTCGAGGATTTCCTCTTGAGTCAACCTGTTTATTCTGTTCTTGTTTATATGACCTAGCCTACAGTGCCATAAGTAGATATCTGACACACTATCTAATCTAGGGTGCTTGCCTAGTAGAATAGACTCTTATCAGGCTTGACCTTTTTGGTCTGGCTCTGCACTGATGTCCTAGTCTGAACTTGCACCTTCTTTACTTTCTTCTTTTTGTTCTTCTTTCCTTTCTCAAAAGGTCGAGAACCAGAAGACGAACCTCCCACTAAATTCACCGACTCCTTGTGAAGTTGGTGATCCTTCTCAAAGTTCTGAAGCAACCCCAGTAACCCGTGGTAGTTCTCTTCAGGCTTTGTCATTCTATAATGAGTGAGGAATGGGAGATAAGACTTGGGCAGCGAGTTCAGTATTGCATCTTTCCCAAGCTGCTCATGCAAGGAAAAGTCGAGCTTGCTCAATCATTCCATCAGCTCGATCATGTACAATACATGATCAGTGACAGAGGCATCATCCCGCATTTTGGCGTTGAAGATGGCACAACTAGTCTTGTGCCTCTCCATGTCATCGGGTGTGCCAAAGGCATCCTCCAACACTTGAAGCATGTCCTTTGGCTGAGCCATCTCGAATCTGCGACTGAACTCGTCGCTCATAGCAGCTAGCATGATACAGCGCACCATGGTCCGGTCACTGAGCCACTTCTGGTAAGTGTCTCTGACTGTTCCACGTGCATTAACAGCTGGCTCCTCAGGTGCAGGATCCATTATCACATATAGGATCCGTTCATGCTCCAGGACTATCTTCAACTTTCGGTACCAGCTACCGAAGTTGGGTCCCACCAACTTATCATTGTCCAACAATGATCGGAGCGATAGGGAAGTGGCCATATTTGCACAAAGGAGAACCATAACCTAATTAGTAATTGATTCATTAAACCTAAAGATTTGGACTTTAATCAAAAGGTTTCTCCCACTATTTTATTCGAATTGGTAGCCTCTACCTTCAATTCGAGGAATTACCCTAATTCCTTAGCGGGTACTAGAATCCACTTAGACTGCACACAAGCCCAACTTTGGTTGGCCAACCCATGTACATCTAAGGGTAGGTTCATAACCAATTGTTTCTCTAAACAATTTCTAGTAATTTTAATTTTGCCCCAGAAACCTAATCAGTAGGCTTTGGCCTCCACTGTAAGGATCCGGTTAGGTCCAACCATTAACATGATCATACTTGGTGTATCTTACCAACGAATGATTAAGCCCAACTTTGGTTGGCTCACCTAACCACCATTAGAGAGACACTTCCAAGTCATCATATGATGAGTGATAATTCCATTAGTCAACAAGCACCAGGCCTTTGGGTCTGCAATGATTATTGAGTTCATGGACTCATTATCAAACAACTTAATGGGAGGCTATGACTCAGTTATCTCCATAACTTTATCATTTTAAGGACCTAATAATTTTAGAGGATTAAATAATATAGAGGATGAGGTCAGATGAACCAGCTTATCATGATTCTCCCACTGACTTCACCAAGTCAGCTTAAGGGAGACCATTAAAAGGGCTGGTCTAGGAGCACCTAAATCAGTCACACTGATTTATCTAGCTGACATGGGTCAGCTCGAATAGTCAAGTGATCCGATCAAAACATAATTTCACCAAGAGGCCAGGTAAGTTCGATCAGTGGGAGGGTCTGCCAAAACTTGCCTTAGACACCATCATGAATGGCCAGGTAAGCGGGCTCCCAATTAAAAACCACCGGTCTGGTTTACCTTAGACACCAACTGGTTTAATTAGTTTCGATTAGATCAACCTAACAGTTCGTGCTAGACCGCTTAGCCAAGAATCAAGTCCATTTGGTTCTCGTTAAAGACATGGACTTGACCAACTACAACTATTGTAATTGATCTAGAGAATCCTTGACCTAATCTAAGACAACAATTGATTAGATTTAGTCAATTCTCTAATTAAGTCCATCTTTAATCTAACCATAGGTCTAACCCAATTAATGGACCTAATTTTCACTAACCCATTAACCCAATGTGTTATGATTTGTGTCTTAGGTTCTTCAATTCACAATCCTAGAACCTAATCAAACAACTTCTTAATTCTTAACTAAGTTTTGGGCTGAGGGTTGGGTTCGGCTTTTCAAAAAATCATTTTCATATTTGTAAAACAATTTTACAATATGATTCTACCAATCATATTGCATGTTTGATTCATAATCAAGATGCAAGTGAAATAAATATGAAACTACTTTAGATCTAATCTAAACAGGTTCATGTAATTGAAACAATTTCAACTTTAAATAATTTCTTTGCATAAAAATTATTAACAAAGAGATTTTATTTTAGATTTAAACATCTTTTAAATCTAATAAATCATAAATTTAATCTAGATCATATCTAACAAATTTATGATTAAAGATAGATCTACACAAACTAGGACAGCCTTTGCACTGTAAGGGGTAAACCTTACAGCAGGACAACCTTGCAGTTTATGATTGATCTAAAATTTTAATTTCAGATTTAATAATCAGATTATAAATTAGATCTAATCTAAAAAATAATCTAAGCATGTATAAATAATCATGTAATAAAGAACCTAGGCTCTGATACCAATTGTAGGAACCGGATCTAGGGTTTCAGGGTTAGATCTTGAAACTTTTTCAAGATCATACAGCGGAAGACTAAAATAAATCAAAATTTATTTTCTAAGATCAGAAAATCCCTAGATCTAAGATCTTATTACATGATTATTACATAGCATTAAATCAAAAATATATATAAATATAGTATGAACTACATGTTGATCATATCAACATGTTTCTATACTAGCTACATCTAATGTATGTATTAAATAATAGATCAGATCTATTACCTTGCAAGTTAGACGCTCTAACCTCGCTGATCCGGGCTTAAGGATGATGTTGCAAGCTGCACACACGTCCGGCCTCTAGGAGTCATCCACACGAGCCCACGAATCTCGATCAGAAGTCCTGCTTCAGGAAATCAACACAGTATGCTAGTACTGCACTGATCCTTCTTTGATGGTTGATCAGGTGCCTCCTTCTTCTTGATTTGGACTCTTCTAAAGATGGAAAGTAGAAGGAGGAGTTTCAGATCTGAGACGCTCTCAGGAAACTCAAGATGGAAGGAGGAAAGATATGAAAATAAAAACCCTAGAAGAAGACCCTCTTCTTCTTCACGTTTTTCTCTCTAGACACCCAAACTTGCGTCTTTTATATCTCCATGACCCAAAGGTATTTCTCTCTGATTTTTGGATGGTAGAAAGGCATCTCAAAATCCTATCTCTCCTGAAAATTTTACGAAGAAACTCATCTTATATAGAGAGATATGATAGAGTCCTTGTCTAGGTCAAACACCTAGTCAAGGCTTATCCAAACATGGCAAGTTAAGGGACGCCCAACTCTTGAGCACCTCCTCCATATTTTCATGCATGGTTTACCAGAAAAGAGTGTACAATGTAAACCCTAAAAGCCACGAAAATTCCAAAAAAAATTTGGATAAATTCGGTGCAAAATTGAAAGAGTTTTGGATTTCTAAAACTCTATCTCATAGAATTCGAAATCCAAACTTATTCCTTTTAGATTTGATCCAAATCACCTTCCATGTAAGAAAAAAGAGAGGAGACCTTTTGTGAACGTGGGAGAGATCTGGGAGAGGGCTTTTGTTGCACAAAATAAGTGGAGATTGGCGTTGAATAAGAGAGAGGGCGTGGAGAAGGTTTATGTGGCGCAAGGTGGAATCCTAGTCCTACTAGGATTCTGTCTCATAACTTGTTTTAATTTGGTTTTCCAAACCAAATCAAATAAAAATTAGATCAACCTAATTAAAATAGGTCTTAACCTAATTAAGAACCTAATTTAATCAGATTAAATTATATTTAAATCTGATTTAATTTTCTAATCAAATTAGAAATTAGATTGACCCAAGTCCTAGTTGAACTAGGACTTGTCTTTCCTTGCACTTAGCTTATCCAATAAACCAATTGGACTTGATCCAATCAAGCCCAAACCAAATCTAATTAAATCATATTTAATTAGACTTAATCTCAGCCCATTGGCTTAATCAAATTAAGTCAATTAGCAATCAAATTGCTAATCGATCCTCCTGCAACACTTGCACTGGGTTAAATGTCAATCGTATTGATTATTTAACCCTATAATGATTCTTAATCGTTGATCAACCATCCGATCGGATCATGAACTCTAATGTGTGTGACCTCATAGGTCCGAACCTAAGCCGGTAGCATAGAAATAAATTTTTATACCAATCGAAGTGACCATCTAGCAATGGTACCCGACGTCCGGATAGGTCGAATGTGTAGAACAACATCCTTAGAACCCATACGGATATAGTTTTCATATAATTCATCTCCTTGACCAAAATGATCATAGGACACCCCAGAGCTCAACTGTCAACTCTGATCAGGTTGTCCACATTGTATTTCAAAATATCAAATCCATCTGATGGATTACCCTGGCCAAGGTTTTGCTAAATTGAAATACAGCGACTCATTCTTCTCCAACTCTTGGAGTGGTCAATCCCATCTCGATCACACTCTGACTTCGCAAGTACTTGACTGTGCCCAGAAGCCTTCCATCCCTGAATTAGAAATTCAGTTAGTCCAGTACCAAAGCACAGTGAGTTGCTTGCAAGTCACTGAGGCGATCTCAAGTCTAAGGGACACTTATACCTATATCCCATCAGAGACATTCTCGACAGCAGAATACTCTGGAGTTGGTCACGTTCAATGATATCTCACCTGTATGCCATACTAGTGTCTCCACACTTCTTGGTTAAGAGGACAACCAACCCATATGGCCTACAGCGACCTATGCTCGATAGAAGCTATCGTCCTTATTAACAGCTTATCATTTGGTCGTGAACAGTTTTAAGGACTAATCGATAAATCCTCTCTTTATCGATCTTAAATAGTCCTAAGGACTTCATCATAACAACGGAGTTCATTAGAAGATGAAAGCTTATGATGAAGATGCTAAATATATTTTATTTATTAACAAATTAATTACAATACTTGGTTGCTCAACCGTCAACAGCTTGACGATTGGCTTTTTGGGACACATTTTCCAACACGTGCGGTACCCCTACACGTCATAAGAACACCCCATTGAATGAGAAGAAAGGGTCTTAAAATCCTACTTCATTCTTATGACCGAATGGCCATAAGAAACATCTTAATCAGAAATATAAATTTAACTACAAAACTAGATAGATCTAAATTTACATATCTCATATACAATTTAAGATCTAACTAATACATGTTTTGCATACATCTCATGTATCAAAAATTGATCCAATTAATATGCTTTCAGATCTGATGCATCACATGTAATATCTAAAAAATAAAATTTAAATTAAACTATTCAAAATTAAATCTATTCTAGACAAGTTACTGAAATAATTCTACAACTAGTCTAGGCATGCAACAAATCAATTTTATGAAAAAATTAAAATTTTATTTTTTATTTTTTGATCTGATTATAATACTTATAATATTAGAAAAATAAAAAATAAATTAGATTTAATTTATATTTTAATCTCATTAAAACATAGAACTTAAGATTGTTCATGGATTCAACTAATCCTAGTCTAGTTATGCATCTCATGCATGTTAAATCTTCCTAGATTTAATTTTAAATATTTTAATTTTAGATTTTATCACATATGATGTGATATCTAAAATTTTTTAAATATTAAATAAATAAATATAAAAAAATTAGATCTAAATTAGATCTGAAATAGAGCTAAAAACTTGGCTCTGATACTAGTTGAAGGAAAAATCGTCTTTTTCTTTTGTAGGATCTTTCAGATTTCATCAAATCTGGGGTGAAATAATTTAAAAATTTTATCCTATGCTATTTTAAATTTAATATCTATTAGATTTAATTTTATTATCTAATATTTAAAATCTAAAATTAAATCTAAAAATATGAGAAGTATAGACATACCTCAAGGGTAATCTGATTATCCTGTAGATGATCTCAGCACAGCCCGAGGTTCTGATGTAGCCACGCAAGCACCTAGCCTTTATCAATATCCACTCAGGTAGGACCTGGAATGTTTTCTCTTCATAAATCTATGCTCCAAAAATCAGATCTCTATCTAATTTAAAAGTGCTTCAGAACTCCTTCTGAAGTTGGAGCAGCAGCCTTTCGAAGATGTCCTGCAGCCTTCCTGTTCCAGGTGTCACCACGCCTTTTCCTTGCACTAGATGAATGTCCAACTCCTTGGATGTGAAGAGGGGAGATAGGAGAGTAGGGGAGGATGTGGAGAAGAAGAGAGGTGGCAGCAGCTATTGGGTTTTGTGCATAAAGCAACTTCATCTTAAAACCCTAGGCGAAGAAGGGTTTATACAAACCCTGTATGCTGCGCAGTGCCACATCATTCAACCAATCAAAAAATTCCAATAAATTTTGAAAAAAAATTTATTGGTTTCTTGATGTCATTTGATCACATCAGATAAAAACTCAAGCCTTTATCTCAAAGTTGGTGCCAACACTGGATAAGGACAAAGAGAGGTTGGCGCCAAAGAGTCCAATCTTATCAAGACTCTCCAACCTTATCCACTTGGGAAGCCCACTTAATCTATTTGGGCTTGTGCCATAATCTGATTATGGCACCCAATTTGATATGGTTTAGCTCCACAAAAATCTTCCAATAAGCTCTTGCTAAGTGGCCTTCAATTTAAGACCCATATGTCAACTTTTGACAAATATTCTAAAATAAAATTGGCAGGTGACAGAAATTAGCAGGTGCTTGTCTTAAATTCATCTCATGAATTAAGACAAGCCTTTTCTGAGCTGGACAAGCTTCATTTAGACTGAGAGAAATCTTGTCAAGATTTTTTGGATGAGTCAAATCATATTTGGCTCAGTAGAGACAGAAAATATTACACGAGGAGAAAGTTAGGCTCAATCGTGTGCTAGCACAATTTCTTTGAACCTAATTGGATCTTATCCAAATCAATTTGGTTAGCCCAATTGATGACATTCAGACCCTAACCTTTATTTGTGTAACCTAGTTAGGTTCAATTCTATATGGTTATAAGATATGTCATGATCTCATCATCGACATCATCGAAACTCTTTTCGATGGACCAGAACTCTTCTGATTCAGACAATTAGAATGATCGATCATCAAGATGATTCTAATTGCTCCCAAAATCCATCAGTGACACCTAGCAGTATATGATGGCAACTCATCAGAACTGAAGATGAACCTCTCGGTGCAGCTACCTGTGTGATTGAGTTTCTCTATCATGAGTTCCGATTGAATTAAGGTTAAGGTGAACTCGTCAAACCCAACATCAGTCATATGAATCAATCGATCGATTCGAGTCCAATATGAAACCCCAATGAAAAACTCTTTTTTCATTATTTCACTCTGTCATGGCCATGGACTTAAGGACTCGATCTTTCAATCGTCATAGGACTACTCCTCTCATCAACCGAGGTTGATAGATCCCATCTTGGTGCGACCTAGTTCCTACAATGAATACGCTACAGCCAACATATACCTCAGGATTTTGAATGGCTAGAAGATCAAGTTATGGTGTAGTCAAATTATAACACACTCAAGGTGAACTATCGATGCACCTCAGGTCAAAGAACTAGACACACAACTACAGCATCGAGCTAGTCATCGACGAGAAGGTAGACTTCCTTATGACTGCTCGATATGGTCATGCTCAGTACTCTCATTCTCAATGAATATCTGTACTCTTGCTTCGGTGTCTCCATACCGTAAACTCAAGACACATCTATCCTAAGAAAGCGATCGTACACCAACCTTCCAAATCGATCACCATCCTCATGATGATCCTATGGTCAGGAGCTATTTATAAGTTAGTTATGTAAATTCATGCCTTAAATTTTTAACTCTTGAAAATATGAATTGACATTCCTACTAACTCAAAGGATGTATCACAGACACAATGTACACAATGTGATAGAAGAATAACCTATTTATTGATTTATAGTTAAAATTATAAATTTGCCTTTAGATTTGTACAGAAATGTGTCAGCCAATCTGGCATCTAGGACACACATCTAACAGATTAGTTATCCATATTGTATTTCAATCTTTTTCAAATCTTATGACATATCATATAGATTGTCCTGATCGAGGTCTTACTCAATTAAAATATAGTAATGAATCAACTCCTAAAATATGGAGGGGTTAATTTCATCTTGATCCATTCACAGACTACCACAAGTACTTGACTGTGCCCAGAAATCTTCCATCATTGAATTAGAAATTTAGATAGTCCAGCATCAAAGCATAGTGAGTTACTTACAAGTCACTATGGTGATCTCAGGTTTGAGAGACACTTATATCCATATTCTTCACAAGTTGCTCTTGATAGCAAAGCATTCCATAGGTGAGTCACTTATTCAGTGATGATGTACTCTTACATCTCACCTATATGCCATACTAGTGTCTCCACACTCTTTGGTTAAGAGGATGACCAACCTATATGGCACACAATGATCTGTACTTGATAAACATTATCAGTTCTTAATAACGTATCATTTGGTCGTGAATATGTTTAAGAACTATTGGATAAATCTTCCATTATCGATTATCATATAGTTCTAAAGACTTCATTACAATACGAGTTCTCATCAAGAAAGATGTAAACTTATGATAAATATGACGAATAATTTTTATTAATTTATAATTTATATATAAATTATAAAAAATATAATCATCCAAATAATTGACTTTAGGACATATTTCTTAACAACTCCCACTTAGATTGAAGCCAATTAGTACAGTATCTAATACCCATCTTCTATGTGTTCAATGAACTCTTTGAATTTGAAGATGTTTGCAAATGGGTCGACCAAATTCTTCCTTTAATTGACCTTCTGAAGATCTATGTCACCTCGATCCATGATCTCTCGTACAAGGTGATTGCGATGCAAAGTGTGTTTGGTTCTCTGGTGGGACTACTATTCATTAGCTTGAGCTATGATTTTAGTGCTATTACAACTCAAGGACTGGACTATTGATGGAGGGTGCCACTCTAAGCTCGTTAATGAACTTTCATAACCAAACTTCTTTTTTTGTAGCATCGAATGTCATAATGTACTCTGCCTCGCACACAAAATCGGCTATAATGAACTGGCTGGAACTTTTCCAGCATATCGCTCCTCCATTTAGAATAAACACATAATCTGACATATTTTTGCCATCATCATGATTTGACTGAAATTAGAATCAATATATCTCATAAGTTTCAAATCAATATCTTCATAAATTAGCCATTGGTTCTTTTAGTATTTCTCAAATACTTAAGGGTTATTTCTACAACCTTCCAATGATTTTCATTCGGATCAGAATGATACCTACTCACTATCCTTACTAAGTATACCACATCCAGCCTCATACATATCATGATGTATATGATAGATCTCACTCTCAAAATATATGGGACTGTACTCATACATTCTCTCTCTTGAAGAGTTGTCGGACAATCTTTCTTAGAGATAGTAACTCCATGATCTATCGAGAGATAGCTTTTCTTGAAATTCTTTATGCTGAATTATTTCAGTATCTATATATATAGATTGGGACAATCCAAGCAGCCTCTTAGATCTATCTCTATAGATGTTCATCCCTAGGATGTAGGATGCTTCTCCCAAATCTTTCATGAAAAACTATGAAGATAGCCAAAATTTTATACTTTGTAAAATGAGAATATCATTTCCTTTCTACAGTATATCATCCACATATAGTATAAGAAAGATGACTATAGAACCAATAGCTCACTTATATATGTAGGGTTCTTTTTCGTTCCTAATGAAGCTATACATTCTAATCTTATCAAAATACATGTTCCGACTCTGAGCATTGCCATAGAAAAAATATCTCATCATAGTTAATACCATAATACTGACGATACTCTTTGATAATCAAATAGACTTTATAGGTCTCCACCTTTCTATCTATGCCATTTTTCTTTTTTGAAAATCCATTTACACTCTATAGTTCTCAATACTTCAAGTGGATTAACTAATATCCATACATCATTGATCTTTACAGACTCCATCTTAGATTTTATGGCACTAAGCCACTTGTTAGAGTTAGATCTCTACATAGCATCCATGTAGACGATCAAATCATTGTTGTTCTTATCTAGTTCAATGGGATCACCATCTCAGACCAAAAAACTATAGTATCTATCCGACTGATGTTGTACTCTACCAGATCTCCTTACAGGTGCCTCAATAATGGGCTTTGAATTTGATCTAATAAAATTCGATTCTATAATTCTACTTGTCTGTGTCGGTTCTTCTACTTGTCAGACCTCCTCAAGTTTAATCTTAATGGTATCAGTTACTTCTATAAGAAACTTTTTTTCTAAAAAAAAAGCCCCAAGACCCATGAACACTATTTATTCATTAGGAAGGTAGAAGTAATATGCCCCAGACTTGTAAGGGGTACCCTATAAATAATCACTTATCGGACTGAGGTCCAAGCTTATCAATCTATAGATATTTGACGTAAGTCAGACAATCCCAAACCCTAAGGTGAGAGAGTGTCGATCTACGTCCAGTCTATATCTCATATGATATTTCTGTGATTGATTTGCTTGGAACATTGTTCTAAACACAGCACGTAGTCTCAAAGGCATAAATCCAAAAATAGATCGACAGACTCGCAAATCCCATTATGGATCGAACTGAAAGCTTGCGTTAGGGGTTTCATGCATCCATTTCAAAAATTTTTAGCAAAAAAATATTAGATTAAACTATTTAATCTATAAATACATGCATAAGATCTGATCATAAAACTTCTACAAATGAATCTATGACAAGAATTTATATGCATAAAAATTTGAATCTAAAATGACAAGCATGTGAATCAAAAAACTGCATTTAGTAATAGATCTAATCTACCACTTCTAGGATTTTGAATCCAATATCTGAGCATGGATAGTCAAACTCCATGATCAAGAATATAGATCTAGAAGTCTTCTCTGATTGCTCACAGCCACATAAGCATCCAGCCTCTATGGATGGTCCACACAAAGTCCTCAGACCGATCAGCCCTCCAGTAGAGTGCTAGCTTGTGCAGTCAGCTTCCGATGGTAGATCGGATTTGATCTCTTCCTTTAATCACCTCCAACCTTTTTGATGTTGAAGATGGATTAGAGGAGGATGCTAGATAGTGAAGAAAAACCTGATGAAGATACTCTTCTCTTTGATTTTTTCTTCACCCAAAAATCTTAGAATAGTTCTAGATCTCTCACCTGAGAGGAGATTGGTCTCCTCCTTTGTTCATGCCAAGGAAGATAGAAGCCCACCCAAACCTCATGCCCTAAAGAAGGTTTTTGGCCCCTCTTTCCCTTTGGTATCTAACGATGAAAAGTTCTCTCTAGTTGGCACACAAAATTATGGCCTTTTTATGATTGTCACATAAACCAGATTAGATAGGATAAAAGCTAGAGTTTGTTGAAATTCAAACCATTTTGAATTTCAATTTGACTCTAACTTTTTCTTATCCTTATCTGACTTAAAGAGGGACTTACCAAAAAAATTTAGATATGGAAAACAATAAAAAATACTTCCTTTTCTCACACACAATGGGCACCTTCAAAGAAGCCAATGTGTGGAAGGATAGGGATAGGGTTTTAGGTTGAAATTCAAACTATTTTGAATTCAATTCAAAACCAACCAAATCCTATCCTTAATGGGAGAAAAAAGAAGGTTTAGCTTCTAGTTTTCTCATGCATAAATTAATTTTGTACAGTGAGAAAAGGTGTGAGACCTTTTGGGTGGCGCAAGGGAGAGAGTCTCAGTCATCTGGGACTCTAGGATTTAACCAATTAGATTTCTTTCAAACCCAAACCAATTAGATCCAAATAAAACATAATGAACCTAATCTAATTAGGCTCCTATAACCTTAATTAAATCTAATCAAATTAATGAATTAATTGAGTCATAGACCTAATCAAATCAGGATCATTTCTCTCTTATCGATTAGGTCATCTCATAACCTAATCAGACCTGACCTGATTGAATCCAATTCAATCAGACTTGATCCAGACTTTAATGCTCCATCAAATTGAGCTAATTAGTGATCTAATCACTAATTAATTCTCTATTAACAATAGAGTTCAAGTCCAACGGAACTCTTCACCAGAGTCCCTGTCTAGTGGGACTCTTCTGCAAAATCTCCGTCCAGTGGAACTCTTCAAATTAACTATGTGATCGGAGAGAAACTTCTAATGTTTGTAATCCCATAGGTTCGAACCTAATTCAGTAGCATAAGAATAGATTTTTGTACCAATAAGAGTAACCATCTAGCAATGATACCCGACATTCGGATAGATCAAATATATGTAAAGCAACACTCAAGAACCTAATTGGATATAGTTATCATATAATTTATCTCTTTGACCCATGATACTAGGATGACTTAGAGTTTAAATTGTCAACTCTCAACAGTACATCCATTATGTGTCTTAACCTAATAAATCTTGTGACTCCTCACAAGGATTGCCCTGGCCAAATTCTTACTAAATTGAAACACAAAGCATTCTCTCCAATCTTTTAGAGTACTCAATTCCATCTTGATTCACGCACCGACTTCACAAGTACTTGATTGTGCTCAGAAATTTTTTGATTCTGAATTAAAAATTTAGGTAGTCCAGCACCAAAGCATAGTGAGTTGCTTGCAAGTCACCGTGGTGATCTCAGGTCAGAGGGACACTTATACCCATATCCCTTTGAAGTAACTCTTGATAGCAGAGTACTTCGAAGTTGATCACACTTAGTAAAATATACTCCTACATTTTACCTGCATACGCTCCTTGATTAAGAGGACAACCAACTTATATGGCACACAATGACCTACACTTGATATGTCTATCGTCCTAATAATAGCATATCATTTGATCGCGATCTCATTTAAGGACTAAATGATAAATCCTCTTTTATCGATTTAAAATAGTCTTAAGAACTTTAATCATAGTATAGAAGTTTGATATAGAAGATATACAAGCTTATGATAAAAAATTATCAAATAAATATTTTATTAATTAATTTATATACAATTATATCAATAAGCTCAACCATCAACAGATTGAAGATTGACTTTGGGACATAATTTTCAATAACTCTCACTTGGACTAAAGCCAATCGGTACAATATCATATACTCATCTTTGATTTATAGTGTTCGAACTCCTTAACATTGAGGGTTTTAGTAAATGGGTCGGTCAGATTTTTTTTTTTTCATCGATCTTCTAAAGCTCGATGTCACCTCGATCCACGATCTCTCAGACCAGGTGGTAGCAGTGCAGATGTGCTTGATCTGCTGATGTGACTTCGATTCCTTCGCTTGAGCAATGGTGTCAGTACTGTCATAGTACAACAAGATGGAGCCATCAAGGGAGGGTGCCACTCCGAGCTCGTTGATGAATTTTCATAACCACAGCTTTCTTCACAGCATTGAATACCGCGACATATTCCATCTCACAAGTAGAGTTGGCCACAGTGTGCTACTTGGAACTCTTCTAGTAGATTGCCCCACTGTTCAGGATATAAATATATCCTAATATACTCTTGCTGTCATCATGATCCAACTGAAAATTGGAGTCTGTAAACCCCACAAGTTTTAAGTTGGATTCTCTATAGATAAGCTACTGATTCTTAGTATTTCTCAAATACTTAAGGATGGACTTTACGACCTTCCAGTGGTTCTCACCTAGATCGGACTGGTATCTGCTTACTACCTCTAGTGAGTATGCCACATCCGGTCGCATACATGTCATAACATATATAATAGATCTCACTGTCAAAATATATAGAATTTTACTCATACGCTCTCTCTTGAGGAGTTGTCAGATAATCACTCTTCGAGAGAGAAATTTCTTGGCCTATCAGAAGATAGCCTTTTTTGAAATTCTTCATGCTGAATTTTTTTAGTACAGTATCAATGTATATCGATTGAAATAATCTAAGCAATCTTTTAGATCTATCTCTATAGATTTTCATCCCAAAAATGAAGGATGCTTCTCCCAAGTCCTTCATAGAGAACTGTGATGACAACCAAACTTTTATTCCTTGTAATGCAGGGATGTCATTTTTGATTAAGAGAATATCATCCACATACAAAATAAAAAATACTATCTTCGAGTTATTAACCCACTTGTATATGTAGAGTTTCTCTCCATTCTTAATGAAGCCATATATTCTGATCACTTTATCAAAATATATGTTCCAACTTTGAGATACCTGTTTAAGTCCATAAATGGATCTCTGAAGCTTACACACCTTAGACTCATCTATGGATATGAAACCTTCAGATTGTATCGTATACACCACTTCTTTCAGCTCTCCATTTAGGAAGGCTATTTTCACATCCATTTGCCAAATTTTATAGTCCAGATGTGCTACTATCGCAAGTATAATCCGAATGGACTTGAGCATTAGCACAGGAGAAAATATCTCATCATAGTCAATACCATAATGCTAATGATAATCCTTAGCAATCAGATGGACTTATAGGTCTCCACCTTTCTAACTATGCCCCTCTTCTTTTTGAAGATCCATTTACACCCTATGGATTTTATCCCTTTAGGTGAGTCAACCAATGTCCATACATTATTGATTTTCATGGACTCCATTTTGGATTTCATAGCTTTCAGCCACTTTTCAGAGTCAGACCTTTGCATCGCATCTATATAGGTGATCGGATCATCATTGTTCTCATCGAGTTCAACTGGATCATCATTTCAGATCAAGAAACTATAGTATCTATCTGGTTGACGTGATACTCTACTGGATCTCCTTAAAGATATTTCTATGACAGGTTTCAAATTTGATCTAATCAAGTCCAACTCTATGGGTTTACTAGATTGTGTCGGATCTTCTATCGATCGAACTTCATCAAGTTTAATCTTTGAGGCATTAGTTCCTTCCCTAAGGAACTCATTTTTTAGAAAGACTGCTCTATTGATGATGAACACTTTCTGTTCGTTAGCAAGGTAGAAGTAATATTCCTTGATCTCTTTTGGGTACCTTACAAATAGACACTTATCAAATCTAGGTTCAAGCTTGTCAGTTTTCAAATATTTGACATAAGTCAGACATCTCTAAATCCTAAGGTGAGAGAGTGCTGGCTTATACCCTATCCACATCTCATGTGATGTTTTACTTATGGACTTACTCAAAATTTTATTTAAAATATAATAAGTCAACTAGAGTGCATATCTCCAAAAAAAGATCGACAGACTTGCAAAATCCATCATGGACCGAACCATGTCTAACAGAGTTTGATTACTCCTTTTCTTTACACCATTATGCTGTGGTGTTCTAGGAGGGGTTCATTGTGAGAGAATCTCATTCTCTTCTAAGTATGTCAGAAACTCACCAGAAAGGTATTCTCCTCCTCAATTAGACTAAAGAGTTTTAATACTCTTCTTAATTTATTTTTCTACTTCATTATGGAATCGTTTGAATATTTTAAATGATTCTAACTTATATATCATTAAGTAGATGTGCTCATATCTCGATAGGTCATATGTAAATATAATAAAATAATAATATCCATCTTTGGTACTAGTATTCATCGATCCACATATATTAGTATGTATCAGACTTAGAACTTCACTAGTTCACTCATCTTTTTCAATAAAAGATGATTTGGTCATTTTTTCAAGGAGGCAAGACTCACAGGTTGGAAGTGATTCACAATCACTGACTTCAAGGATTTTCTCTTGTATTAACCTATTTATTCTATTCTTATTAACATGACCTAACCTACGGTTCCAAAAGTAGATATTGAAGATATCACTAATTCTAGGATATTTGCTGGACGTGTACATTATACTAACAGATTGTGACAATATGTAAATACTATTATTCAGCTATCCATTGATCACATTAACACCATTCATAGTGATATTAAAATTATTTTTTTTTATTAGAATTTCATAACCATATATTGTTGGGAATAGTATCCCAAAGCCAATCGTCAGTCTGTTGACGGTTGTGCTCTTTCTTGTATTAGTATATGAATTATAAATTAAATAAAAGTTATTTTAGTATTTTTCATCATAAATTATTTCATCTTCTAATGAACTCTTGTGTTGTGGTGAAGTCCTTAGGACTATTTAGACTCGACAAAGGAGGATTTGTCGTTTGTCCTTAAACTTGTTTGCGATCAAATGATATGTTGTTACCAAGGATGACAATATTTATCAAGCATAGGTCATTGTGTGCCATATGGGTTGGTTGTCCTCTTAACCAAGGAGTGTAGAGACACTGATATGGCATACAGGTGAGATATAAGGGTACATCTGCACTAAATGTGACCGACTTCGGAGCATTTTCTGTTGTCAAGATTTGCTCCGATGGGATATAGGTATCAATGTTCCTCCGATCTAAGACTGCCACGGTGACTTGCAAGCAACTCACTGCACTTAGGCACTGGACTACCTAAATTTTTAATTCAATGACGGAAGGCTGCTGGGTGTAGTCAAGTACTTGACTTGTCGGTGCGTGTGTCAAGATGGGATTGACCACTCCAGTTCAGGAGCTGTGTACAGTCGTATTTCAATTTAGCAAAATCTTGACCAGGGTAGTCCTAGTGAGGAGTCACAGGACTGTTTGAGTTGAACATGATTCGGATGATCTGATCAGGGTTGACAATTTAACCCTGAGTCGTCCTAACATTGGGGTCAAAAGGGATGAATTATACAGTAACCATATTCGCGTAGGATCTGAATATTGCGATTGTGACTATTCGACCTATCCGGATATCAGATACCATTGCTAGATGGTCACTTCGATTAGTACAAAAATTGGTTCCTGTGCTACCGGCTTAGGTTCGAACCTGTGGGGTCACACACATTAGAGGTTCCTATCTGATCTGATGGCTGGTGAAGAGTCTCACTGGACTGGGACTCTTCGACCAAGAGTCCTAATGCTCAGGGACTCTGAGTCCTACATATCTGGGACTCTATGATCGAGAATCAAGATTCTCTGATCATGAGTTCCACATATTTTGGGTACTGGGGTCAAGAGTCTCACTGGTTTGGGACTCTTCGATCAGGGTTTCATATCGATGGACTTTGATGCCCGATTGCCCATCGGATTTGGACTCAATATTTATGAGAGATTTAATTAATAATTTGATCACTAATTAATTCATTTTGATTGAATTATTATTTTTGGATCAAATTTAATTGAATTGGATTCAGTTGGGTTTGACCCGATTAGGTTAAGAGTTGACCTAATCGCCAAGGTGGTTTGGTCCCTGATATGATCAGGGGTTGGGCTTAGTCAATTCTTCATTTGATTAAGATTTTATTGAGCTTAATTAAGCCTAATGTTGTTAGATTTAATTTAGTCTGGTTGTGCCTAACCTATTTTAATAAGGTTGGTTCAATTAGATTTGAAACCACCTTGACTTATCTCCCTGCGCCACCTCACTCACCTGCGCCTATTTGAATTCACGAGAAACAAGTTCTTATGAATTTTCTCCCACATAGAAGCCTTTCCATGCCCCACATGTGTGCATCATCTGAGTGGATAATGATAAGGTTGGTTGGCCATTCAAATTCAAAGGATGTTTGAATTTGAATGGGCAACAAATCCCATGTGCCACCCCTTTCTTTTGTGCACCATTTATTCTACACGAGAAAAGGTTTCTCGTGAAAACTCTCCATGCACAAAGAAGCCTACACCCCTCTCTTCTGACATCAAGAGTGGATAAAGATTGGTTGGTTGGTATTTGAATTCAAATTTGATTTGAATTCAAGTGAGCAACCACCTAGCTTTATCCTCTCACGCTGTAAAAATGCTGTAAAGATGCATCTTGCACTATTTTAAAAGAAATGAGAAGGTGGGGCATGCGACATCTGATCTGAGAGAGAAAAGGGGATGTCAGATAGACCCTCTACGTGAGAAAAGAAAAGAAAAGAAGAGAAAAGAAAAGAGAGAGTGGGTGCAAGGTTTTTCTTGTGTACCCTAGGGTTTCTGCCTAGGGTTCAGGAAGTGAAAAAGTGAGCTACGAGTGTCGTGAGCCGACCAGATTTTAGGGAGAGCTTCATCAACCTCTCAAGTATATTTGTTGATGATCTAAAGTATTCAAAGAGTCAGCAGATCAAGATCGAAGGAGTTCGATCAGCATCAGCCATCGAAAGGGTTTTGCAACGAACTAGCATTCGTGAAGAGCCGATTAGATCGGGAACTTGGTGTGGATGATTCATAGAGGCTAGACATATTGTGTGGCTATATTTTGATGATCAGATCTTTTCGACAGTGATCAGACTGCAGCGATCGACTACCTGCACGAAGGTAATGTGTTCTGAACATAAAACAGTAAAATGTTTGCTGTAGAAGTTTAAATTTCAAATTTAAATGCGTGCTATATATATCATATTTAGATCCTTGTATAGGGTTAATATATGTTAATTAATTAGATTAATTAATAATTTTTATTATAAAATTATAATTTTAAAAAAGTTTTAAAATTATCGTTTTACCCCTGCACTGAAATTCACAATAAATGGTATCAGAGCTAGGTTCTAAAATATGATATACATTTACATGCGTAGATTAAGTAGTAATCTAAAAGTTTAAATTTAAAATTTAAATTTGAAATTTAAAATTCAAAATTTGAATTTTGAAATTTGAAATTTGAAATTCAAAATTCGAAATTCAAAATTCAAAAATTTAAAATTCAAAATTCAAAATTTAAAATTTATTTGAAATTTCAAATTTAAAATTTAAATTTTGAAATTTATTTGTAATTTCAAATTTAAAATTTGAAATTTAAAATTCAAATTTTGAAATTCAAAAATTTGAAATTTAAAATTTATTTGAAATTTTAAATTCCAAATTTAAAATTTGAAATTTGAAATTTAAATTTAGAAATTGATATATTTAGATATACTTGATCCAACTAGCAAGTAGTCTAATTGGGTTGATTGCCATGGTCGTCCGGTCATAGGAGAAAAGTAGGGTTTAAAGGCCCTCTCCTCCCATTCGATGGGGTTCTCCTATGGCAATAGAGATGCCGATACGATTATATTTCATGCAGACGAAGCAGCAAAAAGACTTAATTGTAAAGGTTCAATTATAAAATTTATCATGAATGTGTTAGATTAGATCTAAAGGAATATTCATGATTTATTTTGATTGAGTAATTTTCTGTTATGTAATTAGCAATAGGATTGCTGTTTATGAAATGTGCTGATCCGTTTGTGAAATGAGTCAACACATTTGATGAACAGAAAATAAAATCTTTTAAATTTGAAAATTATTTTCGAAATATCAAACCCTGACCCATCAGCCCAAATACTTAATTAAAAGAATTAAGTGTTGTCTAGTTGGTCTAGAATAGTGAATTAAGACCTAAGACAATTGCATAAACTTGTGGGTCAATGGGTTAGATGGATTAGGTCCATAATTGGGTTAGACCTAAAATTAGTTTAAAGAAATAGACTAAACTAGAGTAATTGATCAAATCTAATCAAAAATTGAATTAGATTAGGTCAAGGACACTCTAGATTCAACTCCAATAGTTGTAGTTGAATGGGTCCATGTCTTTAACTAGACCAAGATGGACTTAATTCATGGCTACGCGGTGGAACCCTATTTACTAAGTTGATCAAATTAAAACTAATGAACTGGTTGGTGTCTAAGGTAAGTTCGGCAGTCTGACCAGTGGTTTTTAAGTGGGAGCTACTTGCATTGATTCGATCTCTGATGAGTTAATGGTATATCCCCACCACCGATCTCACTTACCTGGCCAACCTGGTGAGTTAGATTTTGATTAGATCACTTGGTGATTAAGGCTCACCCATGTCATTAGGTAAATCAGTGTGACTGATTTAGGTGCTCCTAATGCCGACTTTAATTAAATCTTTTTTTAATCTGACTTGGTGAAGTCAGTGGGAGGATTGAAATTGACTGGATAATTTTTTCTCTTCTATCCTTTAATAAAATCCTCAAAAATTATTAGGTCCCTAAAAATGATTAAGTTATAGTGATAACTAAGTCATAGCCTCCCATTAAGTGAGTGATAATGAGTCCATTAGTTTAATAATCACTGAAGGCCCAAAGGCCTGGTGCTTATTGACTAATGAAATTATCATTCATAATATGATAATTTGGTTGAGTTTTTTTTATGGTGGTCAGGTTGGCCGGCCAAAGTCGGGCCTGATCATTTATTGGTCCGATTCACCAAATCAAGTCATGTTAATGGTTGGACCTAACCAAATCTTTTTAGTAGAGGCCAAAGCCTACTGATTAGGTTTTGAGGTAAAATCAATTACTAGAAGTTGTTTAGAGAAACAACTGGTTATGAACCTACCCATAGATGCACATGGGTTGACCAGCCAAAGTTGGGCTCATGTATAGTCTGTGGATTCTAGTACCCACTAAGGAATTAAAGTAATTCCTTGAATTGGAGGTTGAGGCTACCAGTTCGTAAAAATACTGGGAGAAACTTTAGACTAAAGTCCAAGTCTTTAGTATTAATAATTTATATACTAATAAAGGTCTGATTTTCTTTTATGTAGCTATGGCCACTATCCTGTCGCTTCGATCATTATTAGATAATGACAAGCTTATGGGACCTAATTTCGATAGCTGGTATCGAAAATTGAAAATCGTCCTTGAGTATGAATGGATCCTTTATGTAGTAACGGATCCGACACCTGAGGAGCCAGCTCTGATCACTAGAGGGACGGTCTGAGATACTTATCAGAAGTGGTTCAACGACCGTACCACTATTCGGTGCATAATGCTGGCGGCAATGAATGATGAGTTCAGCCGCAGATTCGAGAACGCCCACCCACAGGAGATGCTTCAAATGTTGAACGACTCCTTTGGCATGCCTGACGATGTTGAAAGGCACAAAACTAGTTGTACCACTTTCAATGCTCGGATAAGGGATGGGGCCTCAGTCACTGATCATGTACTGTACATGATCGAAATAATTGAGCACCTAAGTAAACTGGGCTTTCCCTTGCATGAGCAGCTCGTTAAGGATGCGATCCTTAATTCTTTGCCCAAGTCCTTCCTCCCCTTCCTTACTCATTTTCGGATGACAAAGCCTGCAGTGAATTACCATGGCTTGTTGGAATTGCTGCAGAACTTTGAGAAGGACCACTAGCTCCATAAGGAGTCGGTGATTGTTGTGGGAGGGTCTTCTTCTAGTCGTCGATCCTTTAAGAAAGGGAAGAAGAATAAGAAGAAGAATAAGAAGGTGCGACCGCATGCTGGGATGTCTGCACAGGATCAGACCAAGAAGTGCAAGCCCGACTTGAGCCAGGCGGAGTGCTTCTTTTGCAAGAAGCAGGGGCACTGGAAGAGGAATTGTTCTCTATACATTGCCTCCCTAGACCCGAATAGGCTGAAGAAGAAGCAAGGTAATTATATGATAACACCTTGCAACTTTTTCATTTGTGATACTACTGCCTGGGTATTGGATACCGAAAGCCCTTATCATGTATGTAATTCGATGCAGAGTCTGCAGGTCAGTAGGAGATTTGATGAAGGCGAGAGGTTCCTGAACGTTGGAGATGGAAGCAAAGTTCCAGTTCTAGCTTTAAAAATCATGAACCTTGTAATCAACTCTCATAATGTAATTCTGAGTGAATGTCACTATTGTCCAAGCTTTTTATTAAATATTATTTTTGTAGACCTTTTGGCCATGTACAGTTATGAATTTTTAATAAAAAAAATATTTATAATATCATTTTGAATGGTGTTACAATGTTTGTTGGACAACTAAATAATGGAATTTACTTACTATCACAGCCTGTTAATGTGGTTCAAACCTCCGGTAAATGCCCTAGAATGAAAAATATGTCAGAAGTCTATCTTTGACACTGTAGGCTAGGTCATATCAATAAGAACAGGATAAATAGGTTGGCTTAAGAAGGAATTCTTGAAGTTGGTGATTGTGAATCACTTCCAACCTGTGAGTCCTGTCTTCTTGAAAAGATGACCAAATCACCTTTTACTGAAAAGGGTGAGCGAGCCAGTGAACTCTTGGGTCTGGTACATTCTGATGTATGTGGACTTATGAGCTCAAGTATAAGATGTGGATATTTCTACTTCATAACCTTCACAGACGACCTATCGAGGTAATGGGTATGTCTACTTAATGAAGCATAAGTTGGAGTCATTTGAAATGTTCAAACTATTCCGAAATGAGGTAGAAAAATAAACTGGGAAGTGTATTAAAACTCTTCGATCTAATCGAGGTGGTGAATATCTTTCCAATAAGTTTCTAACATATCTTGGAGAGAATGGAATTCTCTCTCAGTGGACTCCTTCTGGAACACCATAGCATAATGGTGTGTCTGAAAGGAGGAATCGGATCTTGTTGGACATGGTTCGATCCATGATGGGGTTTGCTAATTTGCTGATCTCCCTCTGGGGATATGCACTCGAATCGGCTTGTTACCTTCTAAATAGGGTTCCGAGTAAGTCTGTAACCAAAACGCCATATGAGATATGGATAGGACGTAGGCCAGTACTCTCGCACCTTAGGGTTTGGGGGTGTCCGGCTTATGTTAAACGTTTAATTATGGATAAGCTTGGACCTAGGTCTGACAAATGTTATTTCATAGGATACCCAAAAGAGATCAAAGGGTATTATTTCTACCTAGTTGATGAGCAAAAGGTGTTTGTCAGCCTTAAGGCAATCTTTTTGGAAAAAGAGTTTCTTGGTGAAAGGACTGTTGCCTTTAAGATCGAACTTGAGGAAGTTCGACAGGTGAAAAAACTGACATAAGTTGCTGAACCTGAATCGGATTTGGTTAGATCAGATCTGGAGCCCATTGTTCCTGCACCCTTAAGGCGGTCTGGTAGAATACCACGTCAACCGGATAGATACTATGGTTTCTTGATCCGGGACGGTGATCCTGTCAAACTTGATGAAAATGATGAGGATCCGATCACCTACATGGATGCAATGCAGAGACCTGACTCTGAGAAATGGCTAGAGGTCATAAAATCCAAAATGGAGTCCATGAAGATCAACGATGTGTGGATATTGGTTGACCCACCTGAAGGAGTAAAACCCATAGGGTGTAGGTGGGTCTTCAAGAGGAAGAGGGGCACAGACGGAAAGGTGGAGACCTATAAAGCCCGTCTGATTGCCAAAAGATATCGTCAATGTTATGGTATAGACCATGATGAGACATTTTCTCCTATGGTAATGCTCAAATTCATTCAGATTATGCTTGCGATAGCTGCCCATCTGGATTATAAAATCTGGCAGATACATGTGAAGACAGCTTTTCTAAATGGAGAGCTGGACGAAGAGGTATATATGATACAACCTGAAGGATTCACATCCACAGATGAGTCTAAGGTGTGCAGGCTACAGAGGTCTATTTATGGACTTAAGCAGGCATCAAAATGTATGGCTTCGTTAAGAACAGAGAAGAGCCCTACATTTATAAATGAGCTAATGGTCCAGTAGTGGTATTTCTTATATTGTATGTGGATGATATTCTCTTAATCGAATGATGTCCCAGCATTATAGGGAATAAAGATTTGGCTGTCGTCACAGTTCTCCATGAAGGATCTGGGAGAAGCTTCCTACATCCTAGGGATGAGGTGCTATAGGGATAGATCTAAAAGGTTGCTTGGCTTATCTCAGTCCACGTACATTGATACTATGCTGAAGAGGTTCAGCATGGAGAATTCTAAAAAAAGCTATCTACCAATACGCCATGGAATTTCTCTCTCGAAGAGGGATTGTCCGACAACACCTCAAGAGAGAGAGAGCGTATGGGTAGAATTTTATATACTTCGTTAGTGAGATCTATCATGTACGCCATGATATGTACACGACCAGATGTGGCATACTCACTAGGGGTAGTGAGTAGATACCAATCTGATCCAAGGAAAAATCACTGGAAGGTTGTTAAAACCATCCTGAAGTATTTGAGAAATACTAAAGACCAGTGGCTTGTTTATGGTGAATCAGACTTGAGACTTATAGGGTTTACAGACTCCAATTCAGTCTGATCACGATGACAGCAAGAGTGTGTCGGAATTTATTTTTACCCTTAATGGTGGGGCTATCTACTGGAAGAGTTTCAAGTAGCACACTGTGGCTGATTTAGTTTGCGAGGCAGAGTATGTCGCTCCGTCAGATGCTGCCAAAGAAGCGGTGTGGCTAAGGAAATTCATCACCGAGTTTGGAGTAGCACCCTCCCTTGTTGGTCCAGTTCTGCTCTACTGTGACAGCTCTGGAGCCATTGCTCAGGTGAAGGAACTGAAGGCACACCAGCAGACGAAGCATATTCTATGTCGCTACCATCTCATTAGGAAAATTATGGATCGAGGTGACGTCGACCTTCAGAAGATTGATGAAAAGGAGAACCTAACTGACCCATTCACTAAAGCCATTGCGGTGAAGGAGTTCAATGACTTCAAGTCGAAGATGCGTATTAGATACTGCACCGATTGGCTTTATGCCAAGTGGGAGATTGTTGGGAATAGTGTCTCAAAGCCAATTGTCAATTTGTTGATGGTTGTGCTCTTTCTTGTTGTTGGTGCAGAATTCCATCGATGCCAGAGAAGCTGGAGTCGAGGGGATCACATCCGCCACTGGGACCTGCAAGCGAAGTCTAAACTGGAGTTGGGGTGCTCCGGCAAGACTCTTCGATGCTCAAGTCAGTACTCTACCTCAACAAAAATGGAGCACTCGAATGGGATTTTAGCAGAGTTTTGGGATAGAGTCTAGAGCTTAGAGAAGAACGTATCTAGAGGTCCCTTTTTATAGATGGAGAGCGTAACTGATTGACAGCGATGTTTGTAACCGCCTGGTAGTGGGCTATTCAGGATCATGCAGAGTTTGCTACAGAGAGTAGTGGCATTAGGGGGCTGTTTAGGGCCACGTGGAGTTTGTTATGAGAGTGGAGTGGTGTCCGTTATCGTGACTTGCCAGAGAGTAGTGGGGCCACATGGAATCTGTTACAGAGAGTGGAGTAAGGTAGTGGCCATTGTCGTGACTTGCCAGAGAGTTCGGGCCTGACGACTGAAGCTCGTTGAGATGTCTGATGGAGCGGAATGACTCTCTGTCTCAGCAATCCAGGAGAAGTTTGGATGTTTCTGAGGTTGCTGACGAGCCTATTGTTGTCGCATGCCTTGGGTGCTGATGCTATAGGTGGAAGTCATCTGTTGTAGAAGCTCGGACGGAGACTTTCTATTGAAGAAGTTCGGTAAGAGTCCAGTTGCTAAGAGAGCCCGTCTGGAATTTGCCTGATGTGGAAGCTCATCCGTAGATTGTCCACCGGAGAGGTCCGGTTTCATGAAGAATCGGGCAGAGGATCATCCGATAGTGGAGTTCGGACGGCGCTGTGGAGGTTTGTCCGCTGGAGGAGTCTTGAGGACACTGTAGAAGGTCGAACATTGGAGGAGTCTGAGATTCAATTCTACTGTACTCCAGCTTTTGTAGGAGTCTGAAAGGAGTCCGCTTATTGCAGAAGCTCGGATGAAGATCGGTTGTCGTGGAAGCTCAGATAGAGACTTCTTATTGTAGAAGTCCCACTGCTGGAGAAGCTCGATTGTTGACGAAGTTCGAAAGAGGTTCGGAGTAGAGATCTGACTGGTGGAGCCCGTCTGTTGTAGAATTTCATCTGTGATCCATCCACTGTAGAAGTTCGGATGGAGTCTGACTCTTGTAGGAGCTCGGATGGAATTTGAAAGGTAGTCGACCATCGTAGAAACTTGGATGGAGTCTGGTTACTATAGAAGTCCTGCTGTTGGAGAAGCTCGGATATTGACGAAGTCTGAAAGAGGTTCATTGCTCGTGGCAGGAGGAAGTTTGGAAGAGATTTAGAGGGCAGCCAATCACTGTGGAAAGTCGGCTGATAATGAAGTCCAGAGAGTATTTGGAGCAGTCCGGTAGATGAATGGGGGAGCTCATTATTGGAGTGTCTGGATGGCATTATGGAAGCTCAAACGGTCGAGGGAGTTCAGAAAGACGTCACACAAGGTCGGAAGCCGAAAAAGCCCTAGAAGGGTTGGCCTTTTACGAATTTTGGCTGGGGATATTTTATACCCAACACCAGTCCCCCTACTTTCGAGTTTGGATTCCGAATGAAGTACAAAAAAATTTTTACAGCCGAAGTTGCCTCCCTCAATTTTCATACTTGGTTGTTTCCAGATATTTTGGCATTTGGCGTGTTGGTGCTGGAGCCTTTTCGAATCGAGACGATTCGAAAAGATTGTTTTGGGATTTTTGCTGGAGCATTGCTCTAAGTATGGTGCAATAATAGTTCTGTCAGTTGTCGGCCATTTTCAGCCACCTGCCATGATGAGTGGGACACGTGGCGGTTGTAGATCGGCCAGAGGAGATCCGCGATCATTATTCCATCGGACCTCATCACCTATTTAAACCCACCCTCCTCCTTCAGGGGCTTCACTTTGCCTGGAAGCTTCTTCGGTCCCTCCTTCTTCCTGAGAGTTTCGTTCTTCCCCAGCATCCTTCTCAGCCTTAGGCATTCTCCGAGTCATCCCCATCTCTGCATCTCTGCATCCTTCAGACCAGCCTAGGTTAGTTCCAGAACTCTCCTCCTGTATTTTTTCTTGTTGTTCTTCTTTTGTTTTTCTTCCTTTACATTCCGTCTATTCGGTTTTTCGCGAGCACCCCGTTTCTTATTTTTCTCAATTTTTTTGGGATTTTTAGGATTTTCACTTGATTCAAAATATCCTCCAACACTTCCTCCTTTAGCAGTTCTAGGAGTTCGTTGGTTCCAGCCCCTCAGAATTCCAGTTCTGTAGATAAACCTCATTCGATCTTTGTACCAGACACCATTTCCAGCTCTCTGACTCCAGAGAAACTCTCACTGATTAGGATTCAGTATGGGATTCTTCCAGAGTACGAGCTGGAGCTTCCTGGGCTGACTGGTCGGGCTAGCATCCCTCCCCCCGACTGCTTCTGTTTATACCAAGAAGCTTTTCGCACCAGACTTCGACTTTCGCTTCCACCTTTTATTATTGCTCTCTTTCGCTTCTTAAACATCTCTTTAGTTTCTGTAGCTCCGAACTCCTTTAGATTTCTGATAGAATTTTTTTTCCTCTGCAGTTTAGCTGAAGTTCGGCCAACCCTTTCTTTGTTTAAAAATTTTTATACCTTCAAGCGTCATCCCTCAGTAAAGGACTGGTGGTACTTCTCCTCTCAATTCGATAGAAAGGGGTTACTGAAAGGTGCCCCCTCTTCTATTCACTACTGGAAGGAGAGGTTCTTCTACGTCCGATGCCCGTCTTTGGAGCTGGGGTTGCCCCCCTGGGGCTCCCTGAGGGATTCCATCCATCGGGCTTCTAGCTTGGGATAGGATGACCTTGAAGCCTCTAATAAACTCGAGGCTTATCCAGCCTCTCTTCTCTCCAACCTCCTGAAGGAACAACTCTTGTTCAACATCGGCCTAAGCCCTCTCAACCCCGTCGGTATTGATATATATATATATATATATATATATATATTTTTTTTTTTTTTTTTTTTTTTTCTTTGTCGTTCGCTGCTTCCCCTTTTTTCTTGTTCTTTTGTTAAGCTGTGTCGATCCTCATTCACTGTAGATATGGATACTGACACAACTCGAATGCTAGCCCAGGGTCTCAAGACCCACAAAAGGAAAGGCGCAGCATCTTTGGGGGCGGCGAAGAGGGCAAGGGCAGAAGAGACCAGCTCGACCGTGCCTGCCCAGGCGGCCATTGCCATCGACTCTCCCTCCGACATCGAGCTCGCAGTCCCCCGGGCCTCTTTAAAGAGCCCCTCGATCGAGGTTCCTGCTCTAGAGGCCCGATCCGAGGAGGCACCGGGGGCCGAACAAAGAAGAAGAAAGAAGATATTGGCCTGCATGAGCCGCAGCAGTAGGGCTACCATCGAGGAGGCCGATGGCTCTGAAGCAGATCCGAGAGAAAATTCTTTCAACAATAGGGATATAATAAAGAGATTGGTCGATGGGTGCATCCTGCCCGAGGTTGTCCACAGGATCGTTCATGCCGATCCTGAGCAGCGTGTCTGGGACTCTCTGGGGTCCTTTCTCGAGGTTAATCAATTTACTGCTTTCTTCTTCTTGCCTCTTTGCTTAGCTTATTCCTCAGTTTTTATATTGACTCCCTGGCCGCTCTTGTAGATTGGACACCAGCTCATCGCCAACATCGAGGCGATGAACAATGCTAGGAAGGAGGCCACCCAGGCGGAGGAAGGTCACCTGACCGAGGCCGCTCACCTCAAGGAGAAGATCATTGAAGTCGCGAGTCTCCAAGAGGCACTGCAGAAGGAAGAGTAGACCTTGACAGACTTGAGAGCCACCTTGGAGGAGGAGAGAAAGAAAGCAGAGGCCGAGGTCTCTTAGTTGAAGGTGCAGATCCCGACCCTGGTCTTGAAGGCAATGGTCCGGGTAGTGGAGGAGTTCAAAGTCTCCTCTGAGATGAGGGATCTGAAGGTCGAGTTCGGCCAAGCCACCTTCATCAAGGGCTTTGAGCTCTGCCAAGAGAAGGTGGTCAGGAAGTTTTTCGAGCTGGACCTCGGCTTCCTGGATGAGGCGTCCGATGATGAAGCTGGACCTTCTGAAGCTGCTGCCGATCTTCCTCCAGTTGAGACTTCCTCGACTACCGTGGCTACCACGGCCGACCTTCCGAGGGTGTCGAGCTCCCCCACTTCTGCTCCAGAGGTCCGAAACCTCTAATTTTGTATTCTCTCTCTTTTTTTTTTTTTTTTGCAACTTTTTCTCATTCTCTTGTACTTAAAAACTACTTAATCAATGAAATTGGGTTCTTCTTTATAGAGGGCTCCTCTTTTTTACTCTGCATTCTTTTTCTTCTCTTTTATTTTCTGGTATTGATTTGCATTGTGGCACTCTTGTCTTCCAACGATAGTGCCTCATCGAAGCTCTTCCCCTACCATAGGGGATTCCTCTGAAGTCGATGGTCCGAGACCTCAGAAGGGAAGTTTATCACCTGACGAAGAAATCCAAGAAGCTAGATGACGAACTTCACCGACTGAGGAAGAGCCATTCGAAAGTCACTGTAGAGGCTGCTCACTTTCGGGACCTCCACAAAAAGGGCTTCATGGACTACACCCGGAGGAAGGCTGACTTCGTGAAGGAGCTTGAGGAACTCCAAAAATATGTCAGTGACTGATCTTGGACTCAGGCTTCCAAGATCAGCTCTCTTGAGGTCGAGCTGGCGGCTGCACGGGAGAAGATTGATCAGTTGGAAGGGAGCTCGTCCTAGCTCACAACTCAGGCCGACCGCGATCGAGACTGATCGAAGAAATTCTCTGACCTTCAAAAATAGCTACAGGATGCCGAGGTGAACTACAACACCTACCGAGTCAGTTGGTGTGGGCAAATAGACGACTACAGAAGGAAACTCAAGACGACAACCAATGAGGTTACCCACCTTCAGAGGCAGTTATCTGAGAGAGTCCAGGCCGTCTCTACACAAGGCTCCAACGAGCTCCGCTCCTTGAGGGAGACCATGGAAGAACTGTCTATGGCCCTTGGGCAGGAGAAGGTCGGACTGCAGCAGCTGAACATTCAGCTGGCCTACGAGCAGCAGATAGTCAAAGATGCCGAGGTGGAGTCTAAAGTTCTGAAGAAGAGGCTTTGGGAGTCGGAGGGCGAGAGTCGATGGTTTCACCAAATGTATCGGGAGATGCTGTTAAGAAAGAAAGAACTGGAAGAAGAAGTCAAAAATTTAAAGCAATCCCTGACGATGACTGGAATCGAGAGTTCGAAGTCAGAAGAAGCTGAGCTTCCTTAGAGCTTCTTTTATCTTTTATTCTTCCATGTATTCTTTTTTTTTTCTTGTCGTTTTTTTTTTTTGGCCTTCAAAGGCTTTATAATGCACACTTTACTAATGAAATGAAAAGAAAATTTTCTGTTACCTTGTCCATTCTTGCATTAAGTTGTCGTTTATCGAACTTCTTTTATCTTTTGTCTTGTTCAATATCAACATCGTTTGAAGATTCCTGATCATCATCTATTGATTTGCCCCTTTTATTCATGATCGAAGGTCTTTTCGAGGCCACTCGAGTTTGATGCTTCCTCCCGATGCTCGAGCTTGGGGGTCTGAACTTTTCGTTACCTTGAGGAAGTCGATTTTCTCCTGCCAGTGCTGGGTTCCCTCTTAGAGACTGAGGGTTTTTGACAAGAGTCTCCTTCCTCATTGAGACGAGGTTCCTTGTGTCTTCGATGTAGTTTGTTTTTTCCTTGTCACTGGCATGGCTCGTCGCTTTTCCTTTTTCTCTCCCTTTTTTTTTTGTGTTCGAGTGAGGGTTTTCTCTTTGCTCTTAATGGGGTCGAAGGAGTGTAGAGGAGCCATTGAGGAGTCTTTCCTCCTCATCCAGTCTTGAACGATCGGGTCTTCATTTGTGTCAGAAGGAGGTTCTCCTCTTTTTCTCAACACAGTCAATTTTAGCTTATGTTAGGATGAGGTCGGCTATGGGGGTACGTAAGGACTGTTGTAAGAGCCTCTCCCCTCCATCCGATCTCTAAACAACCAGGCCTTTGACTTTGCTCATGTTAGGATGAGGTTCTCCTCCTGTTCCTAATATGGCTGTGGGGGCACATAAGGATCGTTGTAAGGGCCTCTCCCCCCATCCGATCTTTAAATAACCGAGCCTTCGACTTTGCTCATGTTAGGACAAGGTTCTCCTCCTATTCCTAACATGGCTGTGAGGGCACATAAGGGCTATTGTAAGGGCCTCTCTCCCCATTCGATCTTTAAATAACTGGACCTTCGACTTTGCTCATGTTAGGATGAGGTTCTCCTCCTGTTCCTAACATAGCTGTGGGGGCACATAAGGGCTGTTGTAAGGGCCTCTCCTACCATCTGATCTTTAAATAATCGAACCTTCGACTTTGCTCATATTAGGATGAGATTCTCCTCCTGTTCCTAACATGGCTGTGGGGGCACATAAGGGCCGTTGTAAGGGCCTCTCCCCCAATCCGGTCTTTAAATAATCGGACCTTCGACTTTGCTCATGTTAGGACGAGGTTCTCCTCCTGTTCCTAACATGACTGTGGGGGCACATAAGGGCCGTTGTAAGGGCCTCTCCCCCCATTCGATCTTTAAATAACCAGACCTTCGACTTTGCTCATGTTAGGATGAGGTTCTCCTCCTATTCCTAACACATTTAGTTTCGATCTTTGGAAGGAGCTACTCCCTGTCATTATGAGCTCATGCCAAAAGAAAAGATATGCAAATATGAAAGAAACTTTTATTTAAGGCAAAGTTATTGGTAATACATTCGTAGATTTTTTGAATCCCATAGTCGTGGAAGGTCTGCTCCCCATCGGGGTCCTCCAGAGATGGAGTTGATGATCTCAATTGGAGGTCGATCTTCAGGCTGCTCCTTCCTCCTTAGCAGCTCTAGTTGTGGCAAGGCCCTCGGCCGATCTTCCCTACCTTCAGGTCGGCATCGAATGAATCTGTCGAGTCAACCTCGTCTGATGAGCTCCTTGATCTCATCTCGGAGCTGGATGCACTCCTCCATGTTGTGGCCGTGGTCACGATGACAGAGGCAGAACTTATTGGGGTTGTGCTTCTCAGGATGTGTGCGCATCCTTTCCAGCCTCGGCAGCTGCTCCTTGACCTCCATCAGCATTTGGGTTTTCGATGCATTAAGAGGGGCCTAGCTGTGGAATCTTCCTGGGGGAGAGCCCCATCGAACTCTACGGTCCGAGCTTCTCTGCCTATGAGCTCGGGGAGGAGTCTGGACATGCTTGTGTCCGGAGGGAGTTCAAGAATGTGGTCGAGCTTCACTCGGCCCTTTTTCAACTGCGGGCTTGCTGGAGTCTCCCGTTTGCCGCTCCTTCGCAGCCTCCTCGTCCTTCATCTTGAAGGCTTCTTCTACTTGAGCATATCCTTTGGCCCGAGCTAGTAAATCAGCGAAGTCCCTGGGATACTTCTTTTTCAGGGAAAACAAAAGATCATTCTTTTGAAGACCGCCCTTCAGGGTGGCCATCACAATCGATTGGTCCAAGTTCTAGACCTCCAACATGACTGGTGGCTCATCTGATTAAAGAAAAAGATAGTACCTGACTTCAGTATCGAGTACCAATTTCTTACTGCTCCTTTTAAGGTAGATGAAAAAGCTCGACACAGGATGGCGTCTGGTAAGCCATGGAACAGCATCATTGTCTGGAAGACCTCCAGGTGATCAACCGAATCTGAGCTCCCATCGTAGCTCTCGAATTGGGAGAGCTTGAAGTTCGGCGGGATTGGTTCCTACATGATCATTTGAGAGAAAGGAGGGTCAGTGCAGATGTCCTCACCGTAAGCAGTGGGAGCATGGCGGAGCTCTTCGATCTGTCAGTTCATCTCCTAGAATCTTTGATCCAGGAGGTCCTCTCGACTGTGAGTCTCGAGGGTCTTCTGGTGGAATGGAAGTAGGGACTCTCCGGGGGTGGAATCATGATCGGACGGTGGGCTCTCCACCTTCTGCTTCTCCTTTTCGGGGAAGACAGGGCGACTTGCCCAAGTGGCCCGCCCGGTCGCTGGATTTTGGAACTCCGATGATGCTCTTTCCAGCCGTACTAATGCCTGCGGCTGCTGTGGCTGCTGCTGCATGACCTACACCACTTTGGTGAGGCCCCTGACCTGCTGAACCAGCAAGTCAAACTGTTCCATGCCGACTGTCGTTACCGAAAGAGGAGCCTGAGAAACTGGAGATGAGGTCGGAGCTTGCGGAGCTCGCTGAGATCTGGCCGCGGACGCCATGGATCGCCTGGTGGATGCTTTTCGGGGAGGCATCAGGTGGAGATCTGGCAGGAGAAGGAGAAGAAAATATCGGAGAAGATGACTGGAGACAGTCCCATTGAGCACTCCTTTAAGAACAAGGGTACTGCGAAGATACAGGACCCTTCCTCTAGCACCAATTCTATTGGTGCAGAATTCCACCGACGTCGGAGAAGCTGGAGTCGAGGGGATCGCATCCGTCGTCGGAACCTGCAAGGAAAGTCTAGACCAGAGTTGGGGTGCTCCGACAAGACCCTCTGACTTTCAAGTCAGTACTCTGCCTCAACAGAAATGGAGCACTTGAATAGAATTTTAGCAGAGTTTCGGGATAGAGTTTAGAGCTTAGAGAAGAACGTATTTGGAGGTCCCTTTTTATAGATAGAGAGCATAACTGATTGACAGCGATGTTTGTAATCGCCTGGTAATGGGCTGTTCAGGGCCATGCAGAGTTTGTTACGGAGAGTAGTGGCATCAGGGGGCCGTTCAGGGCCACGTGGAGTTTGTTATGAGAGTGGAGTGGTGTCCATTATTGTGACTTGCCAGAGAGTAGTGGGGCCGCATGGAATCTGTTACAGAGAGTGGAGTAAGGTAGTGGCCATTGTCGTGACTTGCCAAAGAGTTCGGGCCTGACGGCTGAAGCTCAGTTGGGATGTCTGATGGAGCAGAATGGCTCTCTGTCTCAGCAATCCAGAAGAAGCTCGGATGTTTTCGAGGTTGCTGACGAGCCTATTGTTGTTGCATGCCTTGGGTGCTGATTGGGCGCTGAAGCTGTAGGTGGAAGTCATTTGCTGTAGAAGCTTGGATGGAGACTTTCTGTTGAAGAAGTCCGATAAGAGTCCAGTTGCTAGGAGATCCCATCTGGGATTTGCCTGATGTGGAAGCTCGTCCGTAGATTGTCCGTTGGAGAGATCCGATTTCATGAGAAATTTGATAGAGGATTGTCCAACAGTGGGGTTCAGACGGTACTGTGGAGGTTTGTCCGTTAAAGGAGTCTTGAGGATACTGTAGAAGGTCGAACATTAGAGGAGTCCAGAATTCAATTCTGCTGTACTCCAACTTTTGTAGGAGTCTGAAAGGAGTCCGCTTATTGTAGAAGCTCAGACGAAGACTGGTTGTCGTGAAAGCTCAGATGGAGACTTCTTATTATAGAAGTCCCACTGCTGGAGAAGCTCGATCATTGATGAAGTCTGGAAGAGGTTCGGAGTAGAAATCTGGTTGGTGGAGCCTGTCCATTATAGGAGTTCGTCTGTGATCCATCCACTATAGAAGTTCAGATGGAGTCCGACTCTTGTAGGAGCTCGGATGGAATCCGAAAGGTGGTCAACCATCGTAGAAACTTGGATGGAGTCTGGTTACTGTAGAAGTCCTGCTGTTGGAGAAGCTCGGATATTGATGAAGTTCAAAAGAAGTTCGGAGTAAAGTTGCTCGTGGCAGGAGGAAGTCTGGAAGAGATTCAGAGGGCAGCCAATCACTGTGGAAAGTTGGCTAATAATGAAGCCTAGAGAGCATTTGGAGCAGTCTGGTAGATGAATGGGAAAGATCATTATTGGAGAAGTTCGGATGGCATTATGGAAGCTCGGACGGTCGAGGGAGTTCAGAAAAATGCCACACAAGGTCGGAAGCCAGAAAAGCCTGGGAAGGGTTGGCCTTTTACGAACTTCGGCTGGGGGTATTTTATACCCAACACTTGTATTAGTATATGAATTATAAATTAAATAAAAGTTATTTTGGTATTTTTCATCACAAATTGTTTCATCTTCTAATGAACTCCTGTGTTGTGGTGAAGTCCTCAGGACTATTTAGACTCGACAAAGGAGGATTTGTCGTTTAGTCCTTAAACCTGTTCGCGACCAAATGATACGTTGTTACCAAGGATGACAATGTTTATCAAGCATAGGTCATTGTGTGCCATATGGGTTGGTTGTCCTCTTAACCAAGGAGTGTGGAGACACTGGTATGGCATACAGGTGAGATATAAGGGTACATCTGCACTGAACGTGACCGACTCTGGAGCATTTTTTGCTGTCAAGATTTGCTCCGATGGGATATGGGTATAAATATCTCTCCGATCTGAGATCACCATGATTACTTGCAAGCAACTCACTGCACTTAGGCACTGGACTATCTGAATTTCTAATTCAGTGACGGAAGGCTGCTGGGTGTAGTCAAGTACTTGACTTGTCGGTGCGTGTGTCAAGATGGGATTGATCACTCCAGTTCAGGAGGTGTGTACAGTCGTGTTTTAATTTAGCAAAACCTTGGCCAGGGTAGTTCTAGTGAGGAGTTACAGGACTGTTTGAGTTGAGTACGATTCGGATGATCTGATCAGGATTGACAGTTTAACCTTGAGTCGTCCTATACACAAGGGTCAAAAGGGATGAATTATATAGTAACCATATTCGCGTAGGTTCTGAATGTTGCGATTGCGACTATTCGACCTATCCGAATGTCGGGTATCATTGCTAGATGGTCATTTCGATTAGTACAAAAATTGATTCCTATGCTACCGGCTTAGATTTGAACCTGCGGGGTCACACACATTAGAGGATCCTATCTGATCTGATGGCTGGTGAAGAGTCCCACTGGATTGGAACTCTTCAACCAAGAGTTCTAATGCTCAGAGACTCTATACCTACGTGTCTAGGACTCTGTGATCAAAAATCAGGATTCTTTGATCATGAGTTTCACACATTTTGGGTACCGGGGTCAAGAGTCCCACTGGTTTGGGACTCTTCGATCAGGGTTTCATATCGATGGACTTTGATGCCCGATTGCCCAATGGATTTAGACTCAGTATTTATGAGAGGTTTAATTAGTAATTTGATCACTAATTAATTTAATTTGATTGAGTAATTATTTTTGGATCAAGTCCAATTGAATTGGATTCAGTTGGGTTTGACCCGATTAGGTTAAGAGTTGACCTAATCGCCAAGGTGGTTTGGTCCCTGATATGATCAGGGGTTGGACTTAGTCAATTCTTGATTTGATTAAGATTTTATTGAGCCTAATTAAGCCTAATTATGTTGGATTTAATTTTGTCTAATTGTGCCTAACCTATTTTAATAAGGTTGGTTCAATTAGATTTGAAACCACCTTGACTTATCTCCCTGCGCCTCCTCACTCACCTGTGCCTATTTAAATTCACGAAAAATAAGTTCTCATGAATTTTCTCTCACACAGAAGCCTTCCCATGCCCCACATGTGTGCACCATCTGAGTGGATAATGATAAGGTTGGTTGGCCATTCAAATTCAAAGGATGTTAGAATTTGAATGGGCAACAAATCCCATGCGCCACCCCTTTCTTTTGTGCACCACTTATTCTACACGAGAAAAGGTTTCTTGTGAAAACTCTCCATGCACAAAGAAGCCCACGCCCCTCTCTTCTCATGTCAAGAGTGGATAAAGATTGGTTGGTTGGCATTTGAATTCAAATTTGATTTGAATTCAAGTGAGCAACCACCTAGCTTTATCCTCTCACGCTGTAAAAATGCTATAAAGATGCATCTTGCACTGTTTTAAAAGAAATGAGAAGGTGGGACATGCAACATCTGATCTGAGAGAGAAAAGGGGGTGTCAGATAGACCCTCTGTGTGAGAAAAGAAAAGAAAAGAAGAGAAAAGAAAAGAGAGAGTGGGCGTAAGGTTTTTCTTGTGTACCCTAGGGTTTCTGCCTCGGGTTCGGGAAGTGAGAAAGTGAGCTATGAGTGTTGTGAGCCCACCAAATTTTAGAGAGAGCTTCATCAACCTCTCAAGTATATCTACTAATGATTCAAAGCATCCAAAGAGTCAGTAGATCAAGATCAAAGGAGTTCGATCAGCATCAGCCGTCGAAAGGGTTCTGCAACGAACTAGCATTCGTGAGGAGCCGATTAGATCGAGAGCTTCATGTGGATGATCTGCAAAGGTCAGACATACTGTGTGGCTGTATTACTATGATCAAATTTTCTCGATGGTGATCAGACTGCAACGATCGACTACCTGAACGAAGGTAATGTGTTCTGAACACATAACAGTAAAATATTTACTATAGAAGTTTAAATTTTAAATTTAAATGCATGCTATATATATCATATTTAGATCTTTATATAGGGTTAATATATATTAATTAATTAGATTAATTAATAATTTTCACTATAAAATTATAATTTTGAAAAAAATTTAAAATTATCATTTTACCCCTGTACTGAAATTCACAACATATATGGCCAAGAAGCCTACAGAAATAATGTTCAATAAAAAGGAAGGACAAAAGTGATATTCACTAAAAATAATTATATTCGACTTGAATATAAGCTTAATAATTCTTAATGCTAGAACTAGAACTGATCTTCCATCTTCAATATTAAAGAATCTTTCACCTTCTTTAAATCTCCTACTAACCTGCAGATCCTACAATGAATTATAAATATTAAAAAAGCTTCCGATATATAATACCCAGGTAGTAGAATCATAAATTGAGAAATTATAAGGTGTTATCATATAATTACCTTGTCCAGCATAATAACTTACTTCTTTCTCGGCCTATTTGGATCCAAGGAGGTAATATACTGAGGATAATTTTTCTTCTAGTACCCCTGCTTCTTACAGTAGAAGCATTCCACCTGACTTTGATCGAACTTGAGTTTCTTGATCTGACTGGGCTTGGGTGCCCTAGCACTTTGCACCCTTTTCTTGTTCTTCTTTCCTTTCTTAAAATATCGACATCTAGAAAAAGATCCTCCCACTACATTCATCGACTCCTTATGGAGTTGATGATCCTTCTCAAAATTTTATAGCAATCCCAGCAAATCATGATGGTTGACCGTAGGCTTTGTCATTTAAAAATGAGTAAGAAAAGGGAGATAGAACTGAGGCAAAGAGTTCAGAATAGAATTTTTCTCCAGCTGCTCATGCAGAAAAAAGTCGAGCTTGCTTAAGTACTCAATCATCTCGATTATGTACAGTACATGATTGGTGATTGACTTTTCTCCATCATTCGAATGTTGAAGATGGCATAACTAGTCTTGTGCCTCTCAACATCATCGGGTGTGCCAAAAAACTCATTCAATATTTGCAACATATCCTGTAACTGAGCATTCTCAAAATGATAGCTAAACTCATCATTCATTGTTGTTAGCATAATACAACGAACCATAGTTCGGTCATTGAGTCACTTTTGATAAGTATCTCTGATCGTGCTACGTGCATTCGGAGCTGGCTCCTTAGATGTCAGATCTGTCAATACATACAAGATCCATTCATGCTCTAGAAATATTTTATACTTTTGATATCAGCTATCAAAATTTGATCCCATCAATTTATCACTATCTAATAGTAATTGGAGTGATAAGGTGGTGGCCATAACTGTAAAAAAAAATTAAAACCTAATTAGTATATGAATTGATTAAGCCTAAAGATATAAATTTTAGTCTAAAAGTTCTCCCACTATTTTAGTCGAATTGATAGCCTCTACCTCCAATTCAAAGAATTACACTAATTTCATAGTGGGTACTAGAATCCATATGGACTGCACATGGGCTTGAGTGTGGCTCGGCCAACCTCTATGCACCCATGGGTAGGTTCTTAACCAATTATTTCATCAAATAATTTCTAGCATTCAATTTTGCCCCAGATACCTTTTCAGCAGGCGCGTGGCACCTCTGCTGAAAGTTCTGGTTAGGTCCAATCATTTGTTAAGATTTGACACCTTAAGATTCGATCTATATTAAACCCATAGTGTGGTTTGCGATGAAAAATGAAGTCCAACGAGACCAAGATCACTCCAAACAGAGTTCGAATGGAAGAGATACGAGCGATCAAAGTGATGGCACGATGCATGAGGTGATGGCAGGCCAGTGGCGATCGATGGAGCACTGCCCAGCCTGGTGGAGACACGCCCAGCGTGCATCCACATGTGGCCCAATGCACAAATAGGCCCAGCACAGGCATGCACGGCCCAGGCACGGTTGGGCCTAGGCGCAGGTGAGCGTGCGGGCTGGCCCAATGCATGCGGGCAGGCTAGCCCAAAGTGTGTGGGCGGGCTAGCCCAGTGCTCACACGATCCACCATGGACTGCATGGTGCTGGCGGTCTATAGGAGCTACGTGGACCGAAGTTGCGGTCCATGCGTGGTCCAAGGGTCTTTATGCGTGATCCGACGGCCCAGGAAGCTTCCGATCGAGATCCAAAGGTTTTTTGGTGATCTAAGGACTCCTTAACCCCTTCAAACTTGGTTTTAAGCCTTTAAAAGGCTGTGAATGTGGCATAATAAGTGGTATCAGAGCTCGTGTTGCATGGAGGGTCAACGAGACATTAGAAGGTGAAGATCTTCAAAGGGTGAAATTTTAGCAAGATCCCTATCAAGGTATTTCTCAAATCTCTTGGAGTTTTCTATTGTGATTTGGTTTGGATCCATCCATGGCAAGCAACATGAAGGTTGATTTTGAGAAGTTTGATGAGAAAGAAAATTTTTCTATATGAAAAGTGTTAGATGTGTGCCTTAGATGCTTGATTGGCCGATACATTCCTGTACAAATGTAAGGACAAATTTATAATTTTGACTATAAATAAATAAAAAGGTTATTCTACTATCACATTGTGTACATTATGTCTGTGATACATTCTTTGAGTTAGTAGGAATGTTAATTCATATTTTCAAGAGTTGAAAATTTAAGGTATGAATTTACATAACTCATAAACAGCCACTGACCATAGGATCATCACGAGGATGGTGATCGATCTGAAAGGTTGGTGTACAATCATTTTCTTAGGATAGATGTATTTTGAGTTTACGGTATAGAGACACCAGAGCGAGAGTATAGGTATTCGTTGAGAATGAGAGTACTGAGCATGACCACCTCGAGCAGTCATAAGGAAGTCTACCTTCTCGTCGATGACTAGCTCGATGCTGCAGCTGTATATCTAGTTCTTTGACTAGAGGTACATCGACAGTTTATCTTGAGTGTGTTATAGTTTGACTATACCATAACTTGATCTTTTAGCCATTCGAAATTCTGAGGTGTATGTTGGCTGTAGCATATTTATTATAGGAACCAAATCATACCAAGAAGGGATCTATCAACCTCGGTAGATGAGAGGAGTAGTCCTATGATGATCGAAAGATCGAGTCTTTAAGCCCATGGTCATGGCAGAGTAAAATAATGGAAAAGAGATTTCCATTAAGATTTCACATCGGACTTGGAACGATCGATTGATTCATATGACTGATGTTGGGTTTAACGAGTTCACCTTAACCCTAATTCAGTCGGGACTCATGATAGAAGAACTCAATCACACAGGTAGCTGCACCGAGAGGTTCATCTTCATTTCTGATGGGTTGCCATCATATACTGCTAGGTATCACTGGTGGATTTTGGGAGCAATTAGAATGATATTGATGATCGATCATTCTAAATTATCTGAATCAGAAGAGTTCTGGTCCATTGAAAGGTGTTTCGATGATGTTGATGATAAGATCATGACATGTCTCATTACCATATGAAAATGAACCTAACTGGATCACACAAATAAGAGTTAGAGTCTGAATGTCATCAATTGAGCTAGCCCAGTTCGATTGATTTGGATTAGATCCAATTAGGCTCAAGAAAATCATGCTAGCACACGATTGAGCCTAACTTTCTCCTCGTATAATCTTTTATATCTCGACTGAGCCAAATGTGATTTGACTCACCCAGAGAACCTTGAGAAGGTTTTTCTCAATCTGACTGAAGCCAGTTCAGCTCAGAAAAGACTTATCTTAATTCATGAGATGAATTTAAGACAATACCTGCTAATTCCTATCACCTACCATTTCTATTTTAGGACATTGGTCAAACATTGACCCATGGACCTTGGACTGAAGGCCACTTGGCAAAAGATCATTGGAGAATTTTTATAGAGTATCCACCTACTAATTTTATCCTCAAAGTGGGTGCCATAATCAGATATGGCGTGCGCCCCAAGTGGATAAGGATAGAGTCCCATGAGATGAGGACTCTATGCTTTGATCGACTCAAACTGTTGGGCGCCAATCTCACCGTGTTTATCCAGTGTTGGTGCCAATAGTAGGAGGGTTTGGTGGGGTTCTTATCTGATATGATCAGATGACATCACTCCATCAATCAAAATTTTTTTAGAATTAATTAAAATTTTTTGATTGGTCGAATGATGTGGCACTGAATGGCGCAGCAGGGTCTATTTAAACCTTGTCTGCGCCTAGGGTTTAGAGACTCTACTCAATACCTAGTAAAAACATAAAATCCCTCCACTTATTCATACCCCCTCTACTCATCTACCTCCCCTCTTCACGTCCAAGAGGTTGGGCATCCATCTGGTGCTTGTCCAAGGTGTGGTGGCTCCCTGATCAGAAGGCTGCAGGAATTTGTCGAGAAGCTGCTACTCCAGCTTTAGAAGTTCTTTTGAAGATCTTGCAGATCAGATCTAGATCTAATTTTTGGAGCAAAGATTTATGAGGAGAAGACAATCCATATCCTCTTGAGTGGATATCGGTAGAGGCCAGACAACTGCATGGCTATTTTAGAACCTCGGGCATTGCTGCGATCATCTACAAGGTAATCTAGTTACCCTAGAGGTATTCCTCTAATCCTCAAGTTTTAGATTTAATTTTAGATTAAATATCAAATAATAAAAATTAAATCTAATAGACTTTAGATCTAAAATAAAGTAAGATAATTTTTTTTTAAATATTTCACTTCAGATCTCTTTAGATCTGTAAGATCCTACAAGGAAAAAGCTAGTTTTTTCCTTCAACTGATATCAGAGCCAGGTTGATGGCTTTATTTCAGATCTAATTTAGATCTAATTTTTATTTTTATTTATCTAATATTTATAGATTTCAGATATCACATCAGATGTGATAGGATCTAAAATCAAAAAAATTTAAAATTAAATCTAAGTAGATCTAACATGTATGAAATACACTAGACTAGGAATAGTTTAAACTATGAATAGTCTTGAAGTTTTATATTTTAATGTGATTAAAATATAAATTAAATCTAATTTATTCTTTAATTTTTTGATATTATAAATATTATATTCAGATTAAAAAATAAAAAATAAAATTTTAATTAATTCATAAGATTGATCTGCTACATGCCTAGACTAGTTGTAGAATTGTTCTAGTAACTATCTAGAATAGATTTCATATTGAATAATTCAATTTAAATCTTATTTTTCAAATATTACATGTGATGTATTAGATCTGAAAGTATTCTAATTAGATCAGATTTAATACATGAGATGTATACAAAGCATATATAAGTTAGATCTGAAATTATATATGTGATATGTAACTTAGATCTAACTAGTTTTGTAGTTAAATCAATATTTCTGATTAAGGTGTTCCTCATAGCCGTCTGGTCATAAGAACAAAGTAGGATTTAAGATCCTCTCCTCCCATTCAACGGGGTGTTCTTATGGCGTGTAGGGGTGCTGCTCCTTAATTAGAAATCAAACTTACTTTTCTGCAAAATTCTGGATCCTGAAATCCTAAGATTTATTTTATATATTTTATTTATAAACCCAAGACTTAATTAATAAATTAAGCTTATAAAATTAAATTAGATCTCAAATTGAGAATTTCAGATCTAAGTCATTTTCATAAAATTGGGTTTGGGCTTGAGTAGCTCAATTAGGTTTAGCGGTTGATCAAATCGAATCAAAAGTTGGTTAGGTAGGATCATGAAAGCTAATAATTGACCAATCTAATAGGATTAAGTCTAGATCAAGGTCGAATCACATTTAGATGTGACTCGATCAAGTTAAGACCTAATTTGGCTTAGTGGTTAGAACCTGGATTGTAGGCTAACCCAATTGATTCTGGTTCGATAATTTGGTGTCTAAGGTAAGTTGGGCAGATGCAATCGAATGATTTTTAATTAGGAGCTACTCGACTCGAATGCATTCTTATCGAGTTAATGGCATATCCTTTCCATCGATCTCACTTACCTGGCCATATATGTCGACCCAGTTCTGATTTGAGGTGGCTAATAATTTGAGCTAACCCATGTCACTAGGTTAGTCATAATTGTTATGACTATGTCAAGTCAAGTTTAATGAAACCTAAATCAAATCTCCCTAAGAAAATATTAAGTCTAAGATCTTCCACCATTGTGAATGTGCGGGCCTTTCCCGAGATTGATTGTTCTCGACTGGTTACAGTGGTTCAGTTTCACCGGAAAGATGCAACCATGTCCATTAGGCATTGGATGCTACGGATAAGAGGATGGGTTGTGCTCAATATTCTAGATATAGTGAGGGATGCAATCAGGAATCTAGTTCGTGCAAATGGTGGGTCTGACTTTAACTAAGGATTGGAGCAATATTCTGGGCATGGTGAGCTTCATGAATTAGAGATCAAGTTTTGGGTGCACCATGATTAGAGAATCATTGGACAAGAGTTGTCCACTCATTGGTTGACCCATCACCAATAACTATTAGATGAGGTGATAAGCCAGTCGGTGAGACCGCACCACCCACTAGAAATCACTAATCATGGAGATTTTCACATCTCTACCTAGGGAGTGTAGGGATCTAAAAAAATAGTGGGAGCTTAATTTATTTAAAAATGAAACTCCTAAATAAATTGGTTAAGTCTGATTACAAAATCTAACTAGAAATATCTGACTCTCTACAGGAAACATGTCTGCATCCAACCCCCTGACCAAAATACTAGACACCCATAGATTGACTTGACCTAATTTCAAAGACTGGTTGAGGAACTACAGAATTATTCTGGGTTCTAAAAAATTGACTCATGTCTTGGACCAGGACCCACCTGCCATGCCAGCACATCCGACTGCTGAACAGAGAGCGTCTCTGAAAAAGTTGATAGATGAAGATAACAAAGCCAGGTACTACATGTTGGATGCAATGTCTAATGACTTGCAGCACCAGCATGAGAATATTATGACTACCCACCAAATGTTGGCTCACCTACAAGAGTTGTTTGGTGAACAAAGTCGTGCAGCCAAGTATCAAGTCTGCCAAAGACTTTCTAAGGCTAAAATGCGTGATGGACAGTCAGTCCAAGATCATTGTTTGACAATGATCAAAGACCTTGAGAAGCTTGAGAAGCACGGTATAATCTTAGACAAGGATTTTTAGATTGATGTGATCCTTCAGTCCTTATTCGATGCATATGGTCAGTTCATCATGAACTTCCATATTCATAAGATGCAGTGTACCTTGGCTAAGTTAATGAACATATTGTTTACGGTTGAGCTTTCTTTGAAGAGTTCAAAAGGCTCAGTCCTTACTATAGAGCGGACTTCTTCCAAGAGAAAGTCTTTAGGAAAGAAGAAGTCTATGAAGAAGTAGAAGATGGAGGGAAAAAAGAAGATGACAGAATCGAAGAAGAAGGCTGCTGAAAAGAAAAAATATTTCTACTACAATTCAGACGGCCATTAGAAATGGAACTGTCCTCAGTACCTAGCCACCCTGAAGAACAAGAAGGATGGTCCTTCTGGAGCTATGCTCGTTATAGAATCTAATCTTACAGTTTCCACTACATCTAGTTGGGTACTTGACTCTGGTTCTAGTGCTCATTTGTGCACTTCTATGCAGGGTCTTAAGGAGAGCAGGAGGCTGAGGGATGGGGATATGATCGTACACGTCGGGAATGGAGCAAGAGTTGCTGCTGTGGATGTGAAAATCTACACTCTGTGATTACCATTATGATTAGATTTAGTTCTTAGGGACTGTTATTATGTGCCTGCAGCAAGCAGGAATTTGATTTTTGTTTCATATTTAGCAAAAGAAGGCTATGTGATTAGCTTTCATAAGGACCATTGTAACATATTTTATAAAAATAATAAAGTTATAAATAGTTTTTTTATCAATGGTCTCTATCAGCTATATATTGATGTATCTGTATTTCATATCAAGCAAAATATGAATGTCATGGGAATTAAAAGGCCTAGAGATAGTCTAAATGATAAGTATCTGTGGTACCTAAGGCTAGGTCATATAGCGGAAGACAGGGTTAACAAATTGGAGAAATCTGGGCTATTGAGTTCGTTGACTTTTGAGTCATATCCAGTTTGTGAATCATGCCTTCAAGGCAAAATGATCATGCTTCCTTTTGTGGGACATGGGGAAAGGGCCATAGACCTACTTGCCCTAGTACATACGGATGTGTGTGGCCCATTTGATGTGCCGGCTAGAGGCAACTATGTCTACTTCATTATCTTTACCGATCATATGTCTAGGTACAGATATATGTTTCTAATGAAACACAAGTCTGAAGCCTTTGAAAAGTTCAAAGAATTCAGGCATGAGGTAGAAAGACAAACAGGAAAGCCCATTAATGTGTTAGATGTATGCCCTAGATACCAGATTGGCTGACACATTTCTGTACAAATCTAAGGGCAAATTTATAATTTTGACTATAAATCAATAAATGGGTTATTCTTCTATCACATTATGCACATTGTGTCTGCGATACATCCTTTGAGTTAGTAGGAATGTCAATTCATATTTTTCAAGAGTTGAAAATTTAAGGCGTGAATTTACATAACTAACTCATAAATAGCTCCTAACCATAGGATCATCACGAGGATGGTGATCGATCCAGAAGGTTGGTGTATGATCGCTTTCTTAGGGTAGATGTGTCTTGAGTCTACGGTTTGGAGACATCAGAGCGAGAGTATAGGTATTCATTGAGAATGAGAGTACTGAGCGTGACCACCTCGAGCAGTCATAAAGAAGTCTACCTTCTCGTCGATGACTAGCTCGATGCTGCAGTTGTGTGTCTAGTTCTTTGACCTGAGGTGCATCAATAGTTTACCTTGAGTGTGTTATAGTTTGACTACACCATAACTCAGTCTCCTAGCCATTCGGAACCCTGAAGTGTATGTTGGCTGTAGCATATTCATTGTAGGAACTAGGTTGCACCAAGATGGGATCTATCAACCTCGGTAGATGAGAGAAGTAGTCCTATGATAATCGAAAGATCGAGTTCTTAAGCCCATGGCCATGGTAGAGTGAAATAATGAAAAAAGAGTTTTCCATTGAGGTTTCACATCAGACTCGGATCGATCGATTGATTCATATGATTGATGTTGGGTTTGATGAGTTTACCTTAACCCTAATTCAGTCGGAACTCATGATAGAGGAACTCAATTACACAGGTAGCTGCACCGAGAGGTTCATTCTCAGTTCTGATGGGTTGCCACTATATACTACTAGGTATCATTGGTGAATTTTGAGAGCAATTAGAATGATATTGATGATCAATCATTCTAATTGTCTGAATCAGAAGAGTTTTGATCCATCGAAAGGAGTTTCGATGATGTCGATGATGAGATCACGACATGTCTCATTATCATATGAAATTGAACCTAACTAGGTCATACAAACAAGGGTTAGGGTCTGGATGTCATCAATTGGGCTAATCCAATTGATTTGGATAAGATCCAATTAGGTTCAAGGTGTTGGGAATAGTGTCCCAAAGCCAATCATCAGCCTGTTGACAGTTGTGCTCTTTCTTGTATTAGTATATGAATTATAAATTAATAAAATAATTTTGATATTTTTTCATCATAAATTATTTCATCTTCTAATGAACTCCTGTGTTGTGGTGAAGTCCTTAGGACTATTTAGACTCGACAAAGGAGGATTTGTCGTTTAGTCCTTAAACCTGTTCATGACCAAATGATACGTTGTTACCAAGGACAATAATGTTTATCAAGCATAGGTCATTGTGTGCCATATGGGTTGGTTGTCCTCTTAACCAAGGAGTGTGAAGACACTGATATGGTATACAGGTGAGATGTAAGGGTACATTTGCACTGAACGTGACCGACTCTAGAGATTTTTCTGCTGTCAAGATTTGCTCTGATGGGATATGGGTATAACTGTCCCTCCGACTTGAGACTGCCATAGTGACTTGCAAGCAACTCACTGCACTTAGGCATTGGACTATCTGAATTTCTAATTCAGTGATGGAAGGCTACTGGGTGTAGTCAAGTACTTGACTTATCGGTGCGTGTGTCAAGATGGGATTGACCACTCCAGTTTAAGGAGCTGTGTACAGTCACATTTCAATTTAGCAAAATCTTGGCCAGGGTAGTCCTAGTGAGGAGTCACAGGACTATTTGAGTTGAGCATAATTCGGATGATCTGATCAGGGTTGACAGTTTAACCCTGAGTCGTCCTATACACATGGGTCAAAAGGGATGAATTATATAGTAACCATATTCGCGTAGGTTCTGAATATTGCGATTGCGACTATTCGACCTATCTGGATATCGGGTACCATTGCTAGATGGTCACTTCGATTAGTACAGAAATTGGTTCCTGTGCTACCGGTTTAGGTTCGAACCTGCGGGGTCACACACATTAGAGGTTCCTATCTGATCTGATGGCTGGTGAAGAGTCCCACTGGACTGAGACTCTTCGACTAAGAGTCCTAATGCTTAGGGACTCTGAGTCATATGTGTCTGGACTCTATGATCGAGAATCAGGATTCTCTCATCATGAGTTCCACACATTTTGGGTACCAGGGTCAAGAGTCCCATTGGTTTGGGACTCTTCGATCATGGTTTTATATCAATGGACTTTAATGCCTGATTGTCCATCGAATTTGGACTCAGTATTTATGAGAGGTTTAATTAATTATTTGATCACTAATTAACTCAATTTGATTGAATAATTATTTTTGGATCAAGTTCAATTGAATTGGATTCAGTTGGGTTTGACCCGATTAGGTTAAGAGTTGACCTAATCGCCGAGGTGGTTTGGTCCCTGATTTGATCAAGGGTTGGGCTTAGTCAATTCTTGATTTGATTAGAATTTTATTGAGCCTAATTAAGCCTAAATGTATTGAGTTTAACTTAGTCTAATTTTGCCTAACCTATTTTGATAAAGTTGGTTCAATTAGATTGGTTTAAAATTTCAAACCACTTTTGACTTATCTCCCTGCGCCACCTCACCCACCTACGCCTATTTGAATTCATGAGAAACAAGTTCTCATAAATATTCTCCCATGCAGAAGCCTTCTCATGCTCCTCCCTTGTGTGCCATTTGAGTGGTTAAAGATTGATTAGTTGGCCATTCAAATTCAAATGATGTTTGAATTTGAATGAGCAACTAATCCAATGCACCACCTTATCCACTTGTGCGCCACTTACTCTACACGAGAAAAAGTTTCTCATATAAATTCTCCACACACAAAGAACCCACGCCCCTTCTCTTCTCACACCTTGAGTGGATAAGGATAGGTTGGGTGGTATTTGAATTCAAATTTGATTTGAATTCAAGTGAGCAACCACCTAGCTTTATCCTCTCACGTGGTGAAAATGCTGTAAAGATGTGGTCTTGCACCATTTTAAAAAGAAAGAGAAGGTGGGGCATGTGATATCTGATCTGAGAGAAAAAGGATGGTATGAGAAAGGTCTTTTGCATGAGAAAAGAAAAGAAAAGAAAAGAAGAGAAAAAGGGTGCAGGGTCTTTTGTGAGTACCCTAGGGTTTTTGTCTAGGGTTTGGAAAGTGAGAAGGTGAGCTACGAGTGTTGTGAGCCCACCAAACTTCAGAGAGAATTTTATCAATCTCTCAAGTTTCTTTGCTGACGATCCAGAGCATCCGAAGAGTCGGCAAACACCGATCGAAGGAGTTTGATCAGCATCGGCCATCGAAAGGGTTCAGCAACGAACTAGCATTCGTGAGGAGCCGATCAATCGAAAACTTCGTATGGATGATCCACGAAGGCCAGACTATTAGATGTGTGCCCTAGATGTCAGATCGGCTGACATATTTCTGTACAAATCTAAGGGCAAATTTATAATTTTGACTATAAATGAATGAAAAGGGTTATTCTTCTATCACATTGTGTACATTGTGTCTGTGATACATCCTTTGAGTTAGTGGAAATATAAATTTATATTTTCAAGAGTTAAAAATTTAAGGCATGAATTTACATAACTAACTCATAAACAGCTCCTGATCATAGGATCATCACGAGGATGGTGATCGATCTGGAATGTTGGTGTACGATCGCTTTCTTAAGATAGATGTGTATTGAGTCTACGGTGTGGAGATACCAAAGAGAGAGTATAGATATTCATTGAGAATGAGAGTACTGAGTGTGACCATATCAAGCAGTCATAAGGAAGTCTACCTTCTCGTCGATGACTAGCTTGATGCTGCAGTTGTGTGTCTAGTTCTTTGACCTGAGGTGCATCGACAGTTTATCTTGAGTGTGTTATAGTTTGACTATACCATAACTTGATCTCCTAGCCATTCAAAACCCTGAGATGTATGTTGGCTGTAGAATATTCATTGTAGGAACTAGGTCGCATCAACATGGGATCTATCAACCTCAGTAGATGAGAAGAGTAGTCCTATGATGATCGAAAGATCAAATCCTTAAGCCCATGGCCATGACGGAGTGAAATAATAGAAAAAAATTTTTCATTAAGATTTCACATCAGACTCGGATCGATCGATTAACTCATATGACTGATGTTGGGTTTGACAAGTTCACCTTAACCCTAATTCAGTCGGGACTCATGATAGAGGAACTCAATCACATAGGTAACTGCATCGAGAGGTTCATCTTCAGCTCTGATGGATTGCCACCACATACTGCTATGTGTCACTGGTGGATTTTGAGAGCAATTAGAATGATATTAATGATCGATCATTCTAATTATCTGAATCAGAAGAGTTCTGATCCATCGAAAGGAGTTTTGATGATGTCGATGATGAAATCATGACATCTCTCATTACCATACAGAATTGAACCTAATTGGGTCACACAAACAAGGGTTAGGGTCTGGATGTCATCAATTAGGCTAACTCAATTGATTTGGATTAGATCCAATTAGGTTCAAGGAAATCGTGCTAGCACACGATTGAGCCTAACTTTCTCCTCATGTAATCTTTTCTGTCTCTACTGAGCCAAATATGATTTGACTCTTTCAGAGAATCTTGAGAAGATTTCTCTCAGTTTAAATAAAGTTTGTCCAGCTCAGAAAAGGCTTGTCTTAATTCATGAGATGAATTTAAGACAACACCTGCTAATTTCTAGCACCTGCCAATTTTGTTTTAGGACACCTATCAAAAGTTGACATATGGGTCATAAAATGAAGAGAGCTCATTGGAGGATTTTTGTGGAGTGTCCATATGCCAAAACCCAATTGAATTGGGTGCCATAATCAGATTATGGTATGAGCCCAATTGGATTAAAGTGGGCGCCCCAAATGGATAAGAACCAAAGAGTCCTGATAAACATGAACTCTTTGGCGCCACCTTGATTGAGCTTATCCAATGTTGGCGCCAACTTAGGAGAGAGGGTGGAGTTTTTATCTGATGTGATTAGATGACATCACTCCATCAATCAAATTTTTTTCAAAATTTATTGGAATTTTTTGATTGGTTGAATGATGTGGCACTGCACAGCATACAGGGTCTATATAAACCCTGCTGCACCTAGGGTTTCATGAAAAAAATTATTTTATGTACAAAACCCAATAGCTACTGCCCCCTCCACTCTTCTCTATATCTTTCCTGCTCTTCTTCCTCTCCTCTTCACATCCAAAGAGTTGGACATCCATCTGGCAAAGATCCAAGGCGTGGTGACGCTTGGAACAGAAGGCTGCAGGACATCTTCGACAGGCTGCTGCTCCAACTTCAGAAAGAATTCTGAAGTACTTTCAAATCAAGTAAAGATCTGATTTTTGGAGCATAGATTTATGAGGAGAAAAAATTCTAGATCCTACCTGAGTGGATATCGGTAGAGGTCAGGCACTTACGTGGCTACATCAGAACCTCAGGCTGTGCAGAGATCATCTACAGGGTAATCAGATTACCCTTGAGGTACTTCTTCTTTCATCATAGATTTAGATTTAATTTTAAATTTTAAATATCAGATAATAAAATTAGATCTAAAAAATTAGATCTAAAATATGTAGGATAAATTTTTTAAAAATTATTTCATCTCAGATTTGATGAAATCTAGAAGATCCTACGAGGAAAAGCGGTTTTTCCCCCTTCAAGTGGTATCAGAGCCAGATTGTTGGCTCTATTTTAGATCTAATTTAGATCTAATTTTAATTTTTATTTATCTGATATTAAAAGATTTCAGTTGTCACATCAAATATGATAGAATCTGAAATCAAAATATTTAAAATTAAATCTAAGAAGATCTAATATGCATAAGATGCATGACTCGACTAGGATTAGTTGAATCCATGAATGGTCTTAAGTTTTATATTTTAATGAGATTAAAATATGAATTAAATCTAATTTATTCTCTATTTTTCTGATTTTATAAGTATTATAATCAAATTAAAAAATAAAAAATAAAATTTTAATTTTTTCATAAAATTGATCTGTTACATGCCTAGACTAGTTGTATAATTGTTCTAGTATCTTGTCTAGAATAGTTTTTATTTTGAATAGTTCAATTTAAATTTTATTTTTTAGATATTACATGTGATGTATCAGATCTGAAAGCATGTTAATTAGATTGATTTTTGATACATGAGATGTATGCAAAGCATGTATTAGTTAGATCTTAAATTGTATATGTGATATGTTAATTTAGATCTAGCTAGTTTTGTAGTTAAATTTATATTTCTGTTTAAAGTGTTCCTCATGGCCGTTCGATCATAAGAACAAAGTAGGGTTTTAAGACTCTCTCTTTTCATTCAATGGGGTGTTCATATGATGGTAGGGGTGCCGCACGTTCATCCTTAATCACAAATCAAAACTTACTTTTCTGTAAAACCCTAGATCCTGAAACCCTAGGATTTATTTTACATGCTTTGTTTATGAACCCAAACTTAATTAATGAATTAAGCTTATAAAATTAAGTTAGGTCTAAAATTGAGAATTTCAGATCTAAGATATTTTCATAAAATTGGGTTTGGACTTGGGTAGCTCAATTAGGTCTAGCGGTTGATCAAGCCGAATCAAGAGTTGGTTCGGTGAGATCATGAAAGTTAATAATTGACCAGCCTAATAGGATTAAGTCTGGGTTAAGGTCAAATCATATTTAGATGTGACTTGATCAAGTTAAGACCTAATTTGGCTCAGTGGTTAGAGCCTGGATTGTAGGCTAACCCAATTAGTTCTGGTTTGATAATTTGGTGTCTAAGGTAAGTTGGGCAGATACGACCGACTAGTTTTTAATTGAGAGCTACTCGACTCGAATGCGTTCTTATCGAGTTAATGGCATATCCCTCCCACTGGTCTTACTTACCTGGCCATATGTGTCGATTCAGTTCTGATTAGAGGTGGCTAACAATTTGAGCTAACCCATGCCACTAGGTTAGTCATAATTGTTATGACTATGTCAAGTCAAGTTTAATGAGACCTAAATAAATCTTCCTAAGAAAATAGTAAGTCTAGGTCTTCCACCATTGTGGATGTGCGGGCCCTTTCTAAGGTTGATTGTTCTCGACTGATTACAGTGGCTCAGTTGCATCGGGAAGACGCAACCATGTCCATTAGGCATTGATGCTACGGATTAGAGGATGGGTTGGGCTCAATATTCCAGATACGGTGAGAGACCCAATCAGAAATCTATTTCGTGTAAATGGTGGGTTTGACTTAACTAAGGATTGGAGCAATATCCTGGACATGGTGAGCTTCATGAATTAGAGACCAAGTTTTGGGTGCACCTGAAGTGAAATTTGAGTGCAGGGGTAAAATAGTAATCTTAAAACTTTTTCAAAATTATTATTTTACAGTGAAAATAATTAATTAATCTGATTATTTAAAAAATATTTATCCTACACTAGGATCTAAATATGATATACAACATGCATGGATTTAAATTTGAAATTCAAATTTGAATAGTAAATAATTTACTGTTCTATGTTCAGAACATAATACCTTTGTGTGGGTAGTCGATCACCATAATTTGATCACCATCAAAAGAGTTTGATCATCGTGATGTAGCCACATAGTACGTCTGACCTCTGCAGATCGTCCACACGAGGCTCCCGATCTGATCGGCTCCTCACGAGTGCTAGCTCGTTGTAGAGCCCTTTCAACGACCGATGCTGATCGAACTCCTTCGATCGATGTCTGTCGATTCTTTGGATACTCTAGATCATCAACAAATGTGCTTGAGAGGATGTTGAAGATCTTCCTAAAATTTGGTGGGCTCACGACACTCGTAGCTCACCTTCTCACTTCCCGAACCCCAGGCTGAAACCCTAGGGAACTCACTGGAAACCCTGCACCCACTTGTTTTTTCTTTTCTTTATTTTTCTCTCGAAAGGATATGGACTTCCTACTTGTGCACAAGGCTTCCTCATGCCCCACTCCTTTTCTCCAAAAAATTCTATACACACCCCACTTTTCTCCTCCTTTTAAAACAACATCGAACGTATCTTGTCCGCATGAGAGGATAAAGATAAGTGGTTGCACATTTGAATTCAAATCAAATTTGAATTCAAATGGAAAATCAACTCATCCCTATCCACTTGAGCATGAGAAGAGAAGGGGCATGAGTTGATTTGTGCATGGAGAGTTTACATGAGAAACACTTTCTCGTGTAAAATATGGGGCGCACAAGATAAGAGCATGGCGCATGGATTAGTTGGTTGCTCATTCAAATTCAAACTTTCTTTTGAATTTGAATGGCCAACCAACTTATTTTTATCCAGATAATTGACACACAAGGGTGGGCATGGGATGCCTTCTGTATGAAGAAAATTTATGAGAAGTTGCTTCTCGTGAATTTAAATATGCCCAGAAGAAGTGAGGTGGCGCAGGGAGAAAGGTCAAGGTGGTTTGAACCTAATTGAGCCAACCTAATCTAAATAGGTTAAACACAATTAGACTAAATTAAATCCAACTTAATTAGACTTAATTAGACTCAATAAAATCTTAATCAAATCAAGAATTGATTAAGCCCAACCCCTGATCAAATCAGGGATCAAACCATCTCGACGATTAGGTCAACTCTTAACCTAATCGGGTCAAACCCAACTGAATCCAATTCAATTGGACTTGATCCAAAAATAATTACTCAATCAAATTGAGTTAATTAATGATCAAATTATTAATTAAATCTCTCATAAATATTGAGTCCAAATCTGATAGGCAATCAGGTATCAAAGTCCATAAATATGAAACCTTGATCGTAGAGTCCCAAACCAGTGGGACTCTTGACCCCGGTACCCAAAATATGTGGGACTTGTGATCAGAGAATCCTGATTCTCGATCATAGAGTTTCAGATATGTAGGACTCATAGTCCATGAATATTAGAACTCTTCATCAGCCATCAGATCAGATAGGAACCTCTAATGTGTGTGACCCCGCAGGTTCGAACCTAAGCCGGTAGCACAGGAACCAATTCCTGTACTAATCGAAGTGACCATCTAGCAATGGTACCCGATGTCCGGATAGGTCGAATAGTTACAATCGCAACACTCAGAACCTACGTGAATATGGTTACTGTATAATTCATCCCTTTTGACCCCTGTGTTTAAGACGACTCAGGGTTAAACTGTCAACCCTGATTAGATCATCCGAGTCATGCTCAACTCAATCAGTCCTGTGACTCCTCACTAGAACTACCCTGGTCAAGGTTTTGCTAAATTGAAATATGACTGTACACAGCTTCTGAACTGGAGTGGTCAATCCCATCTTGACACACGCACCGACAAGTCATGTACTTGACTACACCCAGCAGCCTTCCGTCACTGAATTAGAAATTCAGGTAGTCCAGTGCCTAAGTGCAATGAGTTGCTTGCAAGTCACCGTGGCGGTCTCAGGTCGGAGGGACATTTATACCCATATCCCATCGGAGCAAATCTTGACAGCAGAGATAGCTCTGGAGTCGGTCACATTCAGTGCAGATGTACCCTTACATCTCACCTGTATGCCATACCAGTGTCTCCACACTCCTTGGTTAAGAGGACAACCAACCTATATGGCACACAATGACCAATGCTCGATAAACATTATTGTCTTTGGTAACAACGTATCATTTGATCGCAAACAGATTTAAGGACTAAACGACAAATCCTCCTTTGTCGAGTCTAAATAGTCCTAAGGACTTCACCACAACATAGGAGTTCATTAGAAGATGATAATTTGTGATGAAAAATACCAAAATAATTTTTATTTATTTATAATTTATGTACTAATATAACAAAGAGCACAACCATCAATAGGATGACGATTGGCTTTGGGATACTGTTGGGTATAAAATACCCACGGCCGAAATTCCCACCAGAACGGCTCCGCCCGGACTCCTACGGGAGCCGGGCTCCATCTTCGACATCAGCACAGTTCCGCCCGGACTCCTACGGGAGCCGGGCTCCACCGCCATCAGCAAGTGCAGCTCCGCCCGGACTCCTACGGGAGCCGGGCTCCATCTTCGACATCAGCACAGTTCCGCCCGGACTCCTACGGGAGCCGGGCTCCACCGCATCAGCAAGTGCAGCTCCGCCCGGACTCCTACGGGAGCCGGGCTCCATCTTCGACATCAGCACAGTTCCGCCCGGACTCCTACGGGAGCCGGGCTCCACCGCCATCAGCAAGTGCAGCTCCGCCCGGACTCCTACAGGAGCCGGGCTCCATCTTCGACATCAGCACAGTTCCGCTCGGACTCCTACGGGAGCCGGGCTCCACCGCCATCAGCAAGTGCAGCTCCGCCCGGACTCCTACGGGAGCCGGGCTCCACCGCCATCAGCAAAAACAGCTCCGCCCGGATTCCTATGGGAGCTGGGATCCACCGCCATCAGCAAGCGCTGCTCCGCCCAGACTCCTACGGGAGCCGGGCTCCGCCGCCAACATCAAAACAGCTCCGCCCGGACTCTTACGGGAGCCGGGCTCCGCTCTCAATATCAATCGCTGGTAAGCTCAATCCGGACTCCTATCAGAGCCGGACTTCACCCTTGACTTTGTTTGCAGCAGCACCTCCCGGACTCCTACGGGAGCCGGGCTCCACCTCCGACATCAGAACGGCTCCGCCCGGACTCCTACGGGAGCCGGGCTCCACCTCCGACACCAGAACAGCTCCGCCCGGACTCCTACGGGAGCCGGGCTCCACCTCCGACATCAGAACGGCTCCGCCCGGACTCCTACGGGAGCCGGGCTCCACCTCCGACATCAGAACGGCTCCGCCCGAACTCCTACGGGAGCCGGGCTCCACCTCCGACACCAGAACGGCTCCGCCCGGACTCCTACGGGAGCCGGGCTCCACCTTCGACATCAGAGCGGTTCCACCCGGGCTCCTACGGAGGTCGGACTTCAACCGTGGCCGAACCTCAATCGACAGATCCGCACCCCCTCGACAGATCGCGACAACAATCATGATCCTATTCCAGGTCCTACAGCGGATTCTACGTGGCTCCAGCAACGGACCCATTACTCCCTGACAGGCTGTAGCAAACGGCCACGATTCTGTCCCACTCCCTGCGGCAGGTGCTGCACGATCCCACTACTCACTGACAGCTAGCGGCAACGGACGCCGCCCCACTATCCGCAACAGGCCATACGTGGCAGACTATGACAACAGCCACGAGTCTACCCCACCACTCTCCACAATTAATTTCCCTGACCGTGGGCGGCCCACTACCAGACGGTTACACACGTCGCCATCAGTCCGCTGCCTCCCCCGCCTATAAAAAGGGGGGACTCAGATACGTTATTTTTTAAGCTCATTTCTCTTATCTCAAAACTCTGCTAAATTCTCCGTTTGAGCACTCCATTCTTGTTGAGGCAGAGAACTGACTTGAGCGTCGGAGGGTCTTGCCGGAGCAACCCCACCTCCGGTTTAGACTTCCCTTGCAGGTCCCGGCGGCGACCGCGGCCTCCTCAACTCCAGCTTCTCCGGCGCAGGCGAATTTTTGCACCAACAGGATTGGCGCTAGAGGAAGGGTGCGAATCTTCGCAGCACCCTTGTTCTTAAAGGAGTGCTCAACGGATCCACTTCCGGCCATCCTTTCCGGCACCCAAGCCTCCTTTCCCTGTCCGATGCCTTCTCGCGGGGTTTCTACACAACTACCTGGCTATGACCGCCGATAAAAGGTGGTCGGGCGACCAGTCTCCGCGGGATTCCGTTAATGTCGTCTCGGGGGAATCCCAGCAAGAGGCGATCGGCGAATCAGCTGCACCCCCCAAGCGGCAAAAAGTCGAGGAACCCATAGCCTTCACTGAAGAAGACGCCCAGGGAGTCCAATTCCCTCACAACGACGCGGTCGTAGTTTCCTTGAACATAGCAAATTATGATGTCCGTCGCGTTCTCGTCGACAATGGAAGTTCGGCTGACATCTTGTTCTACAACGCCTTTTCAAGAATGACCACTCTTGGCGGTCATCTAAAACCGATGTGCTCCCCCTTGATAGGGTTTACTGGTGACGCCGTTCCTACGGAAGGAACGATAGCTCTAACTGTGACCGCGGGTCAGCATCCAAAGCAGTCCAGGGCTCTGGTGAATTTCCTGGTGGTAAAAGCGCCATCTGCCTACAATGCAATTCTTGGCCGTCCGGGCCTCAATGCCCTCAGAGCCGTTGTTTCAACCTATCATTTGAAGTTGAAGTTCCCCACTGACAAGGGGATTGGAGAAGTTCGGGGAGACCAGGCGCTGGCCAGGCACTGCTACAATATTGCCCTGCAAAGAAGCGATCAAGCGGATCTTTGTCCAGTCGACGGGTTGGATGCGCGCGACGACCTCACTGAAGAGAGGGGCGGCCCGATCGAGGACCTGATACCAATTCCTTTGAATGATGGGAACGCGGAGCACGTGGTGTTGATTGGCTCCAACCTGGAGGAGGAGGTGCGGACGCATCTCGTGGACTTTCTCCGAAGAAATGCGGACGTTTTCGCATGGGTCCCGGCGGACATGCCGGGGATCGAAACAGAGGTCATGGAACATCATCTGACGGTCGACCCTAAACATCGGCCAACAAAAGAAAAAATCCGGAGTCATGCCCCAGAGAGGCAGAAGGCGATAGCCGAGGAAGTGGATAAACTTCTCAAGGCCGGATTCATCAAGGAGGTCAGTTATCCAGAGTGGATCTCCAATGTTGTCTTGGTCAAGAAAGCAAACGGCAAGTGGAGGATGTGTATCGACTTCAAAAAGCTGAATAAAGCTTGCCCAAAGGACAGCTACCCCCTGCCCAGGATCGACCAACTGGTGGACGCTACCTCGGGCCACGAGGTTCTCACTTTTATGGACGCATTCTCCGGTTATAACCAGATTAGGATGGCATCGGAAGATGAAGAAAAGACTGCTTTTATCACTAGTCGCAGCCTTTACTGCTACAGGGTTATGCCGTTCGACCTCAAGAACGCAGGCGCAACCTATCAGCGGTTGGTAAACAAAATCTTCAAAGAACAAATCGGCCGAAACATGGAGGTGTACGTGGACGATATGCTCGTGAAAAGTAGATCTTTCGGAAATCATGTTGCCGACCTCGAGGAAGCTTTTGGCGCTCTTCAAAAATACAGAATGAAGCTGAACCCGACCAAATGTGCTTTTGGGGTAACCTCAGGAAAGTTCCTGGGCTTCATCGTGTCGGGGCGTGGGATTGAGGCCAATCCGGAGAAAATTCGCGCCATCCAGGAGATGGCCGCCCCGCGATCGATCAAGGAGGTTCAGTGCCTCACTGGGAGGATCGCAGCTCTTAATCGCTTTGTCGCGAGGTCGGCTGAGCGATGTTTGCCCTTCTTCCAAACCCTCAAACAACCGAAGAACTTCTGTTGGACCCTTGAATGTCAACAGGCATTCGAGGAATTAAAGAGCTACCTTAGCTCACCTCCACTACTGGCAAAGCCCGAACCTGGGGAGGAGTTATTTTTGTACCTGGCAGTCTCTCCCACATCCCTCGCGGCAGTCCTTGTCAAGGAAGAAATAAAAATACAGCGGCCGGTCTACTACATTAGCCGCGTGCTAAGGGACGCCGAGACCAGGTACACTAAATTAGAGAAACTGACCTACGCTTTGTTGATTGCAGCTCGGAGACTCCGACCTTACTTTCAAGAGCACACGATGACGTTGCTCACCGACCAACCGATCAAAGCGGTTTTGCACCGAGCTGATATTTCTGGGAGAATGGCGAAATGGGCAATCGAGCTCATAGAATTCGACATCAACTACCAGCCTAGGCCGGCAATAAAGGCCCAGGTATTGGCGGATTTCATAGTAGAATGCACCATCCCTGAGGAGGCCGAACCTGAGCAAAGCAAAATTGACGACCTGAAGACTCAACCGGACTCCTCCGATGAAGAAGCCAGTTCCTTCGATGGCTTTTGGACCCTCCACGTGGACGGATCTTCCAACATGGCGGGCGCTGGTGCAGGCCTGATCTTGACCAGCCCGGAGGGAGTCGTCGTGGAGTACGCTCTGCGTTTCGGATTCTCCGCAACAAACAATGGAGCAGAATATGAAGCTCTAATCGCAGGATTGAGGGTCGCTAAGGAGCTTGGAATAAACCAACTCCGGGTGCACAGCGATTCCCAACTTATAGTGGGACAAGTCAGCGGGAGCTTTGAAGCGCGGGAGGACAGTATGGCCAAATATCTTGAGAAGGTGAAGGAATTCACCCCCGCCTTCAACAATTTCGACATCAAGCAAATTCCAAGATCGGAGAATGCCAGAGCTGATTTTCTCTCCAAGCTAGCAACATCGGCTCCGGCCGAATTGCCCAAAGGCGTCCTCTTTGAAGTTTTAAAGCACCCAAGTACGGAAGAACCGCAGCTCGTAATGGATATTGACCACGAGCCCAGCTGGGTCGACCCGCTGATAACCTATCTTAGAGATAGGATTCTCCCCCAAGACGCGAAAGAGGCCCGGAAACTCCGAAATCAGGCATCCCGGTACATCCTCTATGAGGGCAAATTGTACAAGAGATCGTACTCCTTGCCTCTCTTGAGATGTCTCCGACCCTCAGAAGCCGACTACGCTTTATGGGAAGTGCACGAGGGAGTTTGCGGAAGCCATTTGGGTGCCAGATCTCTATCCCACAAACTTCTCCGCCAAGGGTACTACTGGCCCACAATGCATCATGATTCAATCGAATATGTCAAAAAATGCGATCGATGCCAAAGGTGCGCCAACGTCCAGAGACAACCTGCTACCGAGCTCACACCCCTGAGTGCCCCATGGCCTTTTGCGCAATGGGGGATGGATATTCTTGGCCCCTTTCCCATGGCGTCTGGTCAAAGGAAATTCCTCCTTGTGGCAATCGACTACTTCACCAAATGGGTCGAGGCCGAACCACTAGCCAAAATCACAGAAGCGAAAGTGCAGGATTTCGTCTGAAAATCAATAGTGTGCAGGTTCGGTTTACCTCGAACACTGATCACTGATAATGGACGGCAATTCGCGGGAGCCAGATTTGCTGAATTCTGTGAAGACCTAAACATCTCCTACAAGTTCACATCAGTGGCCCATCCCCAGGCAAACGGTGAAGCCGAGGTAACGAACAGAACCCTTTTGCAGGGAATCAAGACAAGGCTTGAAAAAGCGAAAGGAACTTGGGCGGACGAGCTTTATCATGTGCTATGGGCGTACCGAACTACCCGGAGGTTGCCTACGGGAGAGACTCCCTTTGCTCTAGCCTTTGGTACAGAAGCCGTCATCCCGATCGAACTTAAACTCCCATCGGCACGAGTCATGGCGTTCGACGAACCTCAGAATGCACAAGATCTCAGGGCCAACCTCGACCTACTAGAAGAAAGGCGGGAGATCGCTCAGGTCTGAGTGGCGGCCTACAGACAGAAGGTTGCCCGATATTATAACGCCCGAGTCAAGAATAGGACATTTAGAGCGGGGGATCTTGTACTCCGACGAGCTGCTGTTTCACAGCCGCAGGCCCAGGGGAAGCTAGCCCCAAATTGGGAAGGACATTATGAGATCAAAGAAGTAGTCCGACCTGGGACTTATTATCTTAAGGAGCTCGGAGGGGCCGACCTCCCACGACCATGGAACTCAGAAAACTTACGGATATACTACCAGTGATTTCATCCTAATCGAAAAATGTGTGCCCACTTGTCTAGGGACAATTCAAGCAGACGATATCAAAAACGAGAACGCAATCTTACAAAAGTCGAAGGCCCGGTTCCTTTAGACCGGATGGGAGGAGAGGCCTCACAACGCCCATATGTGCCCCCACAGCCCTGTTAGGGACAGGAGGAGAACCTCGCCCTAACTTGAGCAAAGTCGAAGGCCCGGTTCCTTTAGACCGGATGGGGGGAGAGGCCTCACAACGCCCATATGTGCCCCCACAGCCCTGTTAGGGACAGGAGGAGAACCTCGCCCTAACTTGAGCAAAGTCGAAGGCCCGGTTCCTTTAGACCGGATGGGGGGAGAGGCCTCACAATGCCCATATGTGCCCCCACAGCCCTGTTAGGGACAGGAGGAGAACCTCACCCTAACTTGAGCAAAGTCGAAGGTCCGGTTCCTTTAGATCGGATGGGGGGAGAGGCCTCACAACGCCCATATGTGCCCCCACAGCCCTGTTAGGGACAGGAGGAGAACCTCGCCCTAACTTGAGCAAAGTCGAAGGCCCGGTTCTTTTAGACCGGATGGGGGGAGAGGCCTCACAACGTCCATATGTGCCCCCACAGCCCTGTTAGGGACAGGAGGAGAACCTCGCCCTAACTTGAGCAAAGTCGAAGGCCCGGTTCCTTTAGACCGGATGGGGGGAGAGGCCTCACAACGCCCATATGTGCCCCCACAGCCCTGTTAGGGACAGGAGGAGAACCTCGCCCTAACTTGATCAAAGTCGAAGGCCCGATTCCTTTAGACCAGACGGGGGGAGAGGCCTCGCAGCGCCCATACGTGCCCCCGCAGCCCTGTCAGGAACAGGAGGAGAACCTCGTCCTGACATGAGCAGAGAGTAAGGCCCGGACTCCTACGGGAGCCGGGTTCCGCCACCAAAAGGTTTCGCCCGGACTCCTACGAGAGCCGGGTTCCGCCACCAAAAGGTTTCGCCCGGACTCCTACGGGAGCCGGGTTCCGCCACCAAAAGGTTTCGCCCGGACTCCTATGGGAGCCGGGTTCCGCCACCAAAAGGTTTCGCCCGAACTCCTACGGGAGCCGGGTTCCGCCACCAAAGGGTTTCGCCCGGACTCCTACGGGAGCCGGGTTCTGCCACCAAAAGGTTTCGCCCGGACTCCTACGGGAGCCGGGTTCCGTCACCAAAAGGTTTCGACCGGACTCCTACGGGAGCCGGGCTCCGCCACGAAAAGGCTTCGCCCGGACTCCTACGGGAGCCGGGCTCCACCTTCGACATTAGAGCGGCTCCACCCGGACTTCTACGGAAGCTAGACTTTACTTATGACTTTGATTACAGAAAAACTCTGCCCTACTTCTTATGAAAACTATGCTGCTTCAACTTCCAGGAGCTTCTTCGAACCTAGCCCCAACTCCAGCGGAGAAAGATCCCAGCAAACCCGACAAGTGGACATCTCCCAACAGCAGAAAAAATCGAAAAGAAGCCCGGCGAAAGACGACCCCACATAAACTGAAAAGGTCGCCGACGGTCTTGGAACGGCATGACACAGGCAAAGAGAAGGAAAGAAGTTCGACAGACAATTATTTGACACGAGAGGTAAACAAGGTACTGAAATCACTATTTTATTTGATAGAAGCACACGTTACAGGACCCGGCGGGTCAGGAAAGAGAGAAAAAGAAAATACATGTCTCGCAAAGCATGGTTCAGGCAGGATGAACCGGAGGCCGATCCAAGCTGCAAATTCCTCTTCCCGTCTCTGTTCTTCTCAGTCGCATTCTCCAGTGCGTGTAACATCTCTCGCCCCACCTCTCCTCATTCTGTCCCCAAAGTTCCGACCTTAGCGAGAAAGGGGTGGGATTGATCTCCGAAGGAGGCGGGGGTAACAACGGCAGTAACGAAGACCTGTTTCAAGAAGAGCCGTAGCCATGACGGCCGCCACCTGAGACGCTCCGGCAAGGTCGGCATGCGCTACTTCCACCGTCTCCGCAACAAGTTCTACCGCCCCGCCGTCGACCGTCTCTGGTCCCTTGGCCCCGACGGCGTCAAGGATCCCGTCATGACTTGTGACGTCTATTCTGCCCTCTTGACCGGTATTGCCCCGCCTTACTGCTCCGAAATTTGCGGGCAGAATAGCTTCTACAACAGCCCCCGATATTAAACCCCTGTTGTTGAAGGAATTCTTCCTTGGGCCCCCTCTGAGATGACAGAGATTCTCACCGACCGTCGTCCTCCTCCTCACCTTCCTCCAAGCCCTAACAATCCCCTCAAGAACAGCCTCCAGAGTTGAGGACATGGTGTGGAAACCCTACGAGAAGGATTGATGGGCAAAAGGCGGCGAGAATTGGCACGAGGGGAGCAAGACTCTCAGGGGAAAAGAAGAACGCCGGGATGAGACCGTGAATGGATCGAAGGGTTTAAATAGCCGGCGGATCCTGGCGCAGTTATGACGGCGAGAATTCCTGGGCCAGATGGTGTGTGCCCTGTGTCGCGCTTATCCGCTTCATTGCTATCGAGGGTTGACCGCTCACAGATTCCCACAGGGCGACGCCTGGGATCGCGTTTCAACGGGGGTTTCGAAAAGACTTTTCAAGTCGCCTTTGCCAAAAAATGAATTCTGACACGCGCACATTAAGTGGGGGCAGCTGTGCACTGGGATCGAGGAGGCAATTTCGGCTGCGCATCTCTCTCTGTGTACTTCCTTCGCTTGAAATTCAAACTTGGAAGTAGGGGGACTGGTGTTGGGTATAAAATACCCGCAGCCGAAATTCCCACCAGAACGGCTCCGCCCGGACTCCTACGGGAGCCGGGCTCCATCTTCGACATCAGCACAGTTCCGCCCGGACTCCTACGGGAGCCGGGCTCCACCGCCATCAGCAAGTGTAGCTCCGCCCGGACTCCTACGGGAGCTGGGCTCCATCTTCGACATCAGCACAGTTCCGCCCGGACTCCTACGGGAGCCGGGCTCCACCGCCATCAGCAAGTGCGGCTCCGCCCGGACTCCTACGGGAGCCGGGCTCCATCTTCGACATCAGCACAGTTCCGCCCGGACTCCTACGGGAGCCGGGCTCCACCGCCATCAGCAAGTGCAGCTCCGCCCGGACTCCTACGGGAGCCGGGCTCCATCTTCGACATCAGCACAGTTCCGCCCGGACTCCTACGGGAGCCGGGCTCCACCGCCATCAGCAAGTGCAGCTCCGCCCGGACTCCTACGGGAGCCGGGCTCCATCTTCGACATCAGCACAGTTCCGTCCGGACTCCTACGGGAGCCGGGCTCCACCGCCATCAGCAAGTGCAGCTCCACCCGGACTCCTACGGGAGCTGGGCTCCACCGCCATCAGCAAAAATAGCTCCGCCCGGACTCCTACGGGAGCCGGGCTCCACCGCCATCAGCAAGCGCTGCTCCGCCCGGACTCCTACGGGAGCCGGGCTCCGCCGCCAACATCAAAACAGCTCCGCCCGGACTCTTACGGGAGCCGGGCTCCGCTCTCAATATCAATCGCTGGTAAGCTCAATCCGGACTCCTATCAGAGCCGGACTTCACCCTTGACTTTGTTTGCAGCAGCACCTCCCGGACTCCTACGGGAGCCGGGCTCCACCTCCGACATCAGAACGGCTCCGCCCGGACTCCTACGGGAGCCGGGCTCCACCTCCGACACCAGAACGGCTCCGCCCGGACTCCTACGGGAGCCGGGCTCCACCTCCGACATCAGAACGGCTCCGCCCGGACTCCTACGGGAGCCGGGCTCCACCTCCGACATCAGAACGGCTCCGCCCGAACTCCTACGGGAGCCGGGCTCCACCTCCGACACCAGAACGGCTCCGCCCGGACTCCTACGGGAGCCGGGCTCCACCTTCGACATCAGAGCGGTTCCACCCGGGCTCCTACGGAGGCCGGACTTCAACCGTGGCCGAACCTCAATCGACAGATCCGCACCCCCTCGGCAGATCGCGACAACAATCATGATCCTGTTCCAGGTCCTACAGCGGATTCTATGCGGCTCCAGCAACGGACCCATTACTCCCTGACAGGCTGTAGTAAACGGCCACGATTCTGTCCCACTCCCTGCGGCTGGTGCTGCACGATCTCACTACTCACTGACAGCTAGCGGCAACGGACGCCGCCCCACTATCCGCAACAGGCCATACGTGGCAGACTATGACAACAGCCACGAGTCTACCCCACCACTCTCCACAATTAATTTCCCTGACCGTGGGCGGCCCACTACCAGACGGTTACACACGTCGCCATCAGTCCGCTGCCTCCCCCGCCTATAAAAAGGGGGGACTCAGATACGTTATTTTTTAAGCTCATTTCTCTTATCTCAAAACTCTGCTAAATTCTCCGTTTGAGCACTCCATTCTTGTTGAGGCAGAGAACTGACTTGAGCGTCGGAGGGTCTTACCGGAGCAACCCCACCTCCGGTTTAGACTTCCCTTGCAGGTCCCGGCGGCGACCGCGGCCTCCTCAACTCCAGCTTCTCCGATGCAGGTGGATTTTTGCACCAACAGATACTATTCCCAACAATCTCCCACTTGGCCTAAAGTCAATCGGTGCAGTATCTAATACCCATCTTCGACTTGAAGTCGTCGAACTCCTTCACCGCAATGGCTTTAGTGAATGGGTCGACCAGGTTCTCCTTTTCATCGATCTTCTGAAGGTCAACATCACCTCGATCCACGATTTCTCGGATGAGATGGTAGCGATGCAGAATATGCTTTGTCCACTGGTGTGCCTTCAGTTCCTTCGCTTGAGCAATGGCTCCAGAGCTGTCACAGTAGAGCAGAACTAGACCAATAAGGGAGGGTGCTACTCCAAGCTCGGTGATGAATTTTCTCAGTCACACCACTTCTTTGGCAGCATCTGATGCAGCGACATACTCCACCTCGCAAACTAAATCAGCCACTATTTGCTGCTTAGAACTCTTCCAGCAGACAGCCCCACCATTAAGGGTAAAAATAAATCCCGACACATTCTTGCTATCATCGTGATCAGACTGAAAACTAGAGTCTGTAAACCCTATAAGTCTCAAGTCCGATTCACCATAAACAAGCCACTGGTCCTTAGTATTTCTTAAATACTTCAGGATGATTTTAACAACCTTCCAGTGATTCTCCCCTGGATCAGATTGGTATCTACTCACTACTCCTAGTGAGTACGCCACATCTGGTCATGTACATGTCATGGCATACATGATAGATCCCACTGCCGAAGCATATGAAATTCTATCCATACACTCTCTCTCTTGAGGTGTTGTCGGACAATCCCTCTTTGAGAGAGAAATTCCATGGCCTATCGGAAGATAGCCTTTCTTGAAATTCTCCATGCTGAACCTTTTCAGCATAGTATCAATGTATGTGGACTGGGATAAGCCAAGCAACCTTTTAGATCTATCCCTATAGATCCTCATCTCTAAGATGTAGGAAGCTTCTCCTAGATCCTTCATGGAGAACAGTGATGACAGCCAAATCTTTATTCCCTGTAATGCAGGAATATCATTCTCGATTAAGAGAATGTCATCTACATACAATACAAAAAATATCATTGCTGGACCATTAGCCCACTTATAAATGCAGGGCTCTTCTCCATTCTTAATGAAGCCATACGTCTTGATCGTCCTGTCAAAATGTATGTTCCAACTCCAGGATGCCTGCTTAAGTCCATAAATGGACCTCTATAGCCTGCACACCTTAGACTCATCTGTGGATATGAATCCTTCAGGTTGTATCATATACACCTCTTCGTCTAGCTCTCCGTTTAGGAAAGCTGTCTTCACATCCATCTGCCAGATTTCATAGTCCAGATGGGCAGCTATCGCAAGCATAATCCGAATGGATTTGAGCATTGCCACAGGAGAAAATATCTCGTCATAGTCTATACCATAATGTTGACGATATCCCTTGGCAACCAGACGGGCTTTATAGATTTCCACCTTTCCGTCTGTGCCCCTCTTCCTCTTGAAGACCCATTTACACCCTATGGGTTTTACTCCTTCGGGTGGGTCAATCAATGTCCACACATTGTTGACCTTCGTGGACTCCATTTCGGATTTCATGGTCTCTAGCCATTTCTCAGAGTCAGGTCTCTGCATTGCATCCATGTAGGTGATCGAATCTTCATCATTTTCATCAAGTTGGATAGGATCTCCATCCCGGACCAAGAAACCATAGTATCTGTCCGGTTGATATGGTACTCTACCAGATCGCCTTAAGGGTGCATCAACAATGGGCTCCGGATTTGGACTAACCAAATCCGATTCAGGTTCAGCTACTTGTGTCAGTTTTTCCACCTACTGAACTTCCTCAAGTTTGACCTTAGAGGCAATAGTCCCTTCACCAAGGAATTCCTTTTCTAAAAAGATTGCCTTAAGGCTGACAAACACCTTTTGCTCATCAGCTAGGTAGAAATAATATCCTTTGGTCTCTTTTGGGTACCCTATAAAATTACACTTGTCAGACCTAGGTCCAAGCTTGTCCGTAATTAAACGTTTAACATAAGTCGGACACCCCCAAACCCTAAGGTGCGAGAGTACTGGCTTACGTCCTATCCATAACTCATATGGTGTTTTAGTTACAGACTTACTCGAAACCCTATTTAGAAGGTAACAAGCCAATTCGAGCACATATCCCCAGAGGGAGATCGGTAGACCAGCAAACCCCATCATGGATCAGACCATGTCCAATAAAGTCTGATTCCTCCTTTCAGACACACCATTATGCTGTGGTGTTCCAGGAGGAGTCCACTGAGAGAGAATTTCATTCTCCCCAAGATATGTCAGAAAATCATTGGAAAGGTATTCACCTCCTCGATCAGATCGAAGAGTTTTAATACACTTTCCAGCTTATTTTTCTACCTCATTTCAGAATAGTTTGAACATTTCAAACGACTCCGACTTATGCTTCATTAAATAGACATACCCATATCTCGATAGGTCGTCTGTGAAGGTTATGAAGTAGAAATATCTACCTCTTGCACTTGAGCTCATGGGTCCACATACATCAGAATGTACCAGACCAAGAGTTCACTAGCTCGCTCACCTTTTTCAGTAAAAGGTGACTTGGTCATCTTTTTAAGTAGATAAGACTCACAGGTTGGAAGTGATTCACAATCACCAACTTCAAGAATTTCTTCTTGAGCTAACCTGTTTATCCTGTTCTTATTGATATGACCTAGCCTACAGTGCCAAAGGTAGACTTCTGACACATTATCTATTCTAAGGCATTTACCGGAGGTTTGAACCACATTAACAGGTTGTGATAGAAAGTAAATTTTATTATTTAGTTGTCCAACAAATATTGTAACACCATTCAAAATGATATTGCAAATATTTTTTTTTATTAAAAAATCATAACCGTACATGGCCAAAAGGCCTACAGAAATAATATTTAATAAAAAGCTTGGATAATAGTGACATTCACTCAGAATTACATTACGAGAATTGATTACAAGGTTTATGATTCCTAAAGCTAGAACTGGAACTTTACTTCTATCTCCAATGTTCAGGAACCTCTCGCCTTCATCAAATCTCCTACTGACCTGCAGACCCTGCATCGAATTGCAAATATTATAAGGGCTTCCGGTATCCAAAACCTAGGCAGTAGTATCACAAATGGAAAAGTTGCAAGGTGTTATCACATAATTACCTTGCTTCTTCTTCGGCCTGTTTGGGTCCAGGGAGGCAATGTATAGAGGACAGTTCCTCTTCCAGTGCCCCTGCTTCTTGCAAAAGAAGCACTCCGCCTGGCTCTGGTCGGGCTTGTGCTTCTTGGTCTGACCCTATGCAGACGTCCCAACATGCGGCTGCACCTTCTTATTCTTCTTCTTCTTGTTCTTCTTCCCTTTCTCAAAGGGTCGACGACCAGAAGAAGACCCTCCCACAATATTCACCGACTCCTTATAGAGCTGGTGGTCCTTCTCAAAGTTCTGCAGTAACCCCAACAAGCCGTGGTAGTTCACTGCAAGCTTTGTCATTCAAAAATGAGTAAGGAAGGGGAGGAAGGACTTGGGCAAAGAATTAAGGATCGCATCCTTACCGAGCTACTCGTGCAGGGAAAAGCCCAGTTTACTTAGGCACTTAATCATTTCGATCATGTACAATACATGATCAGTTACTGAAGCCCCATCCCTCATTCGAGCATTGAAAATAGCATAACTAGTTTTATGCCTTTCAACATCGTCAGGCGTGCCAAAGGAGTCGTTCAACATTTGAAGCATCTCTTGAGGCTGGGCGTTCTCGAACCTGCAACTGAACTCATCATTCATTGCCGCCAGCATAATGCACCGAACAGTGGTGCGATCATTGAGCCACTTCTGGTAAGTGTCTCAGACCGTCCCTCTAGCATTCGAGGCTGGCTCCTCAAGTGTCGGATCTGTTACTATATAAAGGATCTGCTCATGCTCAAGGATGATTTTTAATTTTCGATACCAGCTATCGAAATTAGGTCCCATGAGCTTGTCATTATGTAATAATGACCGGAGCGATAGGGTAGTGGCCATAGCTGCATAAAGGAAAATCAGACCTTAATTAGTACACAAATTATTAATACTAAAGACTTGGACTTTAGTCTAAAGTTTCTTCCAGTGTTTTTACGAACTGGTAGCCTCAACCTCCAATTCGAGGAATTACTTTAATTCTTTAGTGGGTACTAAAATCCACACAGACTACACACGAGCCCAACTTTGGTTGGTCAACCCATGTGCATCTATGGGTAGGTTCATAACCAGTTGTTTCTCTAAACAACTTTTAGTAATTGATTTTGCCCCAGAACCTAATCAGTAGGCTTTGGCCTCCACTGAAAAGATCTGGTTAGGTCTGACTTGATTTGGTGAATCGGACCAATAAATAATCAGGCCCGACTTTGGCCGGCCAACATGACCACCATCAGAAAGACTCAAACCAAATTATCATATTATGAATGATAATTCCATTAGTCAATAAGCACCAGGCCTTTGGGCCTCCAATGATTATTAAACTAATAGACTCATTATCACTCACTTAATGGGAGGCTATGACTTAGTTATCACTATAACTTAATCATTTTTAGGACCTAATAATTTTTGAGAATTTTATTAAAGAATAGAAGAGAAGAAATTAACCAGCCAATTTCAATCCTCCCATTGACTTCACTAAGTCAGATTAAAAAAGATTTAATTAAAGCTGGTATTAGGAGCACCTAAATCAGTCAAACTGATATACCTAATGACATGGGTGAGCCCTAATCATCAAGTGATCTAATCAAAACCTAACTCACCAGGTTGGCCAGGTAAGTGAGATCAGTGGTGGGGATATGCCATTAACTCGTCAGAGATCGAATCAATGCGAGTAGCTCCCACTTAAGAACCACTGGTCAAACTGCCGAACTTACCTTAGACACCAACCAATTCATTAGTTTTAATTTGATCAACTTAGTAAATTAGGTTCCACCGCGTAGCCATGAATTAAGTCCATCTTGGTCTAGTTAAAGACATGGACCTATTCAACTACAACTATTGGAGTTGAGTCTAGAGTGTCCTTGACCTAATCTAATTCAACTTTTGATTAGATTTGACCAATTACTCTAATTTAGTCCATTTCTTTAAGCTAACCTTAGGTCTAATCCAATTATGGACCTAATCTATCTAACCCATTGACCCACAAGTTTATGCAATTGTCTTAGGTCTTAATTCACAATTCTAGACCAACTTGACAACACTTAATTCTTTTAATTAAGTATTTGGGTTGATGGGTCAGGGTTTGGCTTTTCGAAAATAATTTTCAAATTTGAAAGATTTTATTTTCTGTTCACCAAATATGTTGACTCATTTCACAAATAGATCAGTACATTTCATAAATAGCAATCCTATTGCTAATTATATAACAGAAAATAACTCAATCAAAATAAATCATGAATATTCTTTTAGATCTAATCTAACATATTCATGATAAATTTTACAATTGAACCTTTATAATTAAGTCCTTTCGCTGCTTCATCTGCATGGGATATAATTGCAGCGGCACCCCTACCACCATAGGAGACCCCATCGAATGGGAAGAGAGGGTCTTTAAACCCTACTTTTCTCCTAAGACCGAACGACCATGGCAACCAATCCAATTCAATTACTTGCTGCTTGGATCAAGTATATCTAAATATACCAATTTTAAAATTTAAAATTTAAATTTCAAATTTCAAATTTTAAATTTTGAATTTCAAATTTCAAATAAATTTCAAATTTTTGAATTTTAAATTTTGAATTTTAAATTTTGAATTTCAAATTTGAAATTTCAACCAAATTTTGAATTTCAAATTTTTGAATTTTGAATTTCAAATTTCAAAATTTAAATTTCAAAATTTGAATTTCAAACTTTTGAATTTTAAATTTCGAATAACTTTCAAAATTCAAATTTTAAATTTTAAATTTTAAATTTAAACTTTTAGATTACAACTTAATCTATGCATACAAATTCATATATCATATCTTAGAACCTGCTCTGATACCATTTGAGGTGAAATTTGAGTGCAGGGATAAAATAGTAATTTTAAAACTTTTTCAAAATTACTATTTTACAGTGAAAATAATTAATTAATTTAATTAATTAATATATATTTATTCTATACTAAGATCTAAATATGATATACAGCATGCATGGATTTAAATTTGAAATTCAAATTTGAACAGTAAATAATTTACTATTTTGTGTTCAGAACACAATACCTTTGTGCGGATAGTCGATCACCATAATTTGATCACCACCGAGAGAGTCTGATTATCGTGATGTAGCCACACAGTACGTCTGGCCTCTACGGATCATCCATATGAGGCTCTCGATCTGATCGGCTCCTCACGAGTGCTAGCTCGTTGTAGAGCCCTTTCAACGATCGATGCTGATCGAACTCCTTTGATCTATGTCTGTCGATTCTTTGGATGCTCTAGATCATCAACATATATGCTTGAGAGGATGTTGAAGATCTCCTTAAAATTTGGTGGGCTCACGACACTCGTAGCTCACTTTCTCACTTCCCGAACCCCAGGCTGAAACCCTAGGGAACTCACTGGAAACCCTGCGCCCACTTGTTTTTTCTTTTCTTTCTTTTTCTCTCGAAAGGATATGGACTTTCTACTTGTGCACAAGCCTTCCTTAGGCTCCACTCTTTTTCTCCAAAAAATTCTACTTATGCCCCACCTTTCTCCTCCTTTTAAAACAACATCGAATGTGTCTTATCCGCGTGAGAGGATAAAGATAAGTGGTTGCACATTTGAATTCAAATCAAATTTGAATTCAAATGCAAAACCAACTCATCCCTATCCACTTGGGCATGAGAAGAGAAGGGGTGTGAGTTGATTTGTGCATTGAGAGTTTACATGAAAAATACTTTCTCATGTAAAATATAGGGCGCACAAGATAAGAGCATGGCACATGGATTAGTTGGTTGCTCATTCAAATTCAAACTTTCTTTTGAATTTGAATGGCCAACCAACTTATTTTTATCTAGATAATTGGCACACAAGGGTGGGTGTGGGATGCCTTCTGTATGGAGAAAATTCATGAGAAGTTGCTTCTCGTGAATTCAAATATGCACAGAAGAAGTGAGGTGGCACAGGGAGAAAGGTCAAGGTGGTTTGAACCTAATTGAGCCAACCTAATCTAAATAGGTTAAGCACAATTAGACTAAATTAAACTCAACTTAATTAAACTTAATTAGGCTTAATAAAATCCTAATCAAATTAAGAATTGATTAAGCCCAACCCATGATCAAATCAGGGATCAAACCATCTTGACGATTAGGTCAACTCTTAACCTAGTCGGGTCAAACCCAACTGAATCCAATTCAATTGGACTTGATCCAAAAATAATTACTCAATAAAATTGAGTTAATTAGTGATCAAGTCACTAATTAAATCTCTCATAAATATTGAGTCCAAATCCGATAGGCAATCGGATATCAAAGTCCATCAATATGAAACCTTGATCGTAGAATCCCAAACCAGTGGGACTCTTGACCCCGGTACCCAAAATGTGTGGGACTTGTGATCAGAGAATCCTGATTCTTGATCACAGAGTTTCAGACATGTAGGACTCATAGTCTACAAATATTAGGACTCTTCATCAGCCATCAGATCAGATAAGAACCTCTAATGTGTGTGACCCCGCAAGTTCGAACCTAAGCCGATAGCACAGGAACCAATTCTTGTATTAATCAAAGTGACCATCTAGCAATGGTACCCGACATCCAGATAGGTCGAATAGTCACAATCGCAACACTCAGACCTACATGAATATGGTTACTGTATAATTCATCCCTTTTGACCCCTGTGTTTAGGATGACTCAGGGTTAAACTGTCAACCCTGATTAGATCATCCGAGTCGTGCTCAACTCAATCAGTCCTGTGACTCCTCACTAGGACTACCCTGACCAAAATTTTGCTAAATTGAAATACGACTGTACATAGCTCCTGAACTGGAGTGGTCATTCTCATCTTGACACACACACCGACAAGTCAAGTACTTGACTACACCCAACAGCCTTCCGTCAGAAATTCAGGTAGTCCAGTGCCTAAGTGCAGTGAGTTACTTGTAAGTCACCGTGGCAGTCTCAGGTCGGAGGGATATTTATACCCATATCCCATCGGAGCAAATCTTGACAGCAGAGATAGCTCTGCAGTCGGTCACATTCAGTGTAGATGTACCCTTACATCTCACCTGTATGCCATACCAGTGTCTCCACACTCCTTGGTTAAGAGGATAACCAACCTATATAGCACACAAAGATCTATGCTCGATAAATATTGTTGTCCTTGGTAACAACGTATCCTTTGGTTGCAAATAGATTTAAGGACTAAACGACAAATCCTCCTTTGTCGAGTCTAAATTGTCCTAAGAACTTCACCACAACACAGGAGTTCATTAGAAGATGATAATTTATGATGAAAAATACTAAAATAATTTTTATTTATTTATAATTTATGTACTAATACAATAAAGAGCACAACCGTCAACAGGCTGACGATTGGCTTTGGGACACTATTCCCAACAGTACCATGATTAGAGAATCATTGGATAAGAGTTGTCCACTCATCGGTTGACCCATCACCAATAACTGTTAGGTGAGGTGGTAAGCCAGTCGGTGAGACCGCACCATCGACTAAAAATCATTGATCATGGAGATTTTCACATCTCTACCAAGGGAGTGTAGGGATCTGAGAAAATAGTGAAAGCCTAATTTGTTTAAAAATAAAAATTTTAAATAAATTGGTTGAGTCTGATTACAAAATCTAACAAGAAACTTTTGACTCTTTACAGAAAACATGTCTGCCTCAAACCCCCTGACCAAAATTTTAGACACCCACAGACTGACTAGATCCAATTTCAAGGACTGGTTGAGAAACTACAGAATTATTCTGGATTCCAAAAAATTAACTCATGTCTTGGACCAGGACCCACCTGCCATACCAGCACATCCGATTGCTGAACAAAGAGCGTCTCTGAAAAAGTGGACGGATGATGATAACAAAGCAAGGTACTACATGTTGGGTGCAATGTCTGATGACTTGCAGCACCAACATGAGAACATTTTGACTACCCACCAAATGTTGGCTCACTTAAAAGAGTTGTTTGGTGAACAGAGTCGCACGACAAAGTATCAAGTCTATCAAAGATATTTTAAGGCCAAGATGCGTGATGGCCAGTCAGTTCAAGATCATTGTTTGACAATGATCAAGGATCTTGAGGAGCTTGAGAAGCTCGGTATCATCTTAGATAAAGATTTTCAGATTGATGTGATCCTTCAATCCTTGTCCGATGCATATGGTTAGTTCATCATGAACTTCTATATGCATAAGTTGCAGTGTACCTTGGCCAAGTTAATGAACATGCTGGTTACGGCTGTGCTTTCTATGAAGGGTTCAAAAGGCTCAGTTCTTACTGTGGAGCAGACTTTTTTCAAGAGAAAGTCTTTTGGAAAGAAAAAGAAGTCTGCGAAGAAGCAGAAGGTGGATGGGAAGAAGAGGAAGCGGAACTGTCCTCAGTACCTGGCCATCCAGAAGAACAAGAAGAATGGTCCTTCTGGAGATATGCTCATTTTGAGGGGAATAGTATCCTAAATCCAATCGTCAGCCTGTTGACGGTTGTGCTCTTTCCTGTATTAGTATATGAATTATAAATAAATAAAAATTTTGAAAATTTTCATCATAAATTGTTTCATCTTCTAATGAACTCCTGTGTTGTGGTGAAGTCCTTAAGACTATTTAGAATCGACAAAGGAGGATTTGTCGTTTAGTCCTTAAACCTGTTCATGACCAAATGATACATTGTTACCAAGGACGACAATATTTATCAAGCATAGATCATCGTGTGCCATATGGGTTGGTTGTCCTCTTAACCAAGGAGTGTGGAGACACTGGTATGGCATACAGGTGAGATGTAAGGGTACATCTGCACTGAACGTGACCGACTCTGGAGCTTTTTTTGTTGTCAAGATTTGCTCTGATGGGATATGGGTATAACTATCCCTCCAACCTGAGACCACCACAGTGACTTGCAAGCAACTCACTGTACTTAGGCACTGGACTACCTGAATTTCTAATTCAATGACGGAAGGCTGCTGGGTGTAGTCAAGTACTTGACTTGTCGGTGCGTGTGTCAAGATAGGATTGACCACTCCAGTTCAGGAGCTGTGTACAGTCATGTTTCAATTTAGTAAAACCTTGGCCAGGGTAGTCCTAGTGAGGAGTCACAGGACTGTTTGAGTTGAGCACGATTCGGATGATCTAATCAGGGTTGACAGTTTAACCTTGAGTCGTCCTAAACACAGGGGTCAAAAAGGATGAATTATACATTAACCATATTCACGTAGGTTCTGAGTGTTGCGATTGTAACTATTCAACCTATCTGAATGTCGGGTACCATTGCTAGATGGTCACTTTGATTAGTACAGGAATTGATTCCTGTGCTATCGACTTAGGTTCGAACCTGCGGGGTCACACACATTAGAGGTTCCTATCTGATCTGATGGCTGATGAAGTGTCTTAATGCTCATGGACTATGAGTCCTACGTGTCTGGGACTCTATGATCGAGAATTAGGATTCTCTGATCATGAGTACCACACATTTTGGGTACCAAGGTCAAGAGTCCCACTGGTTTGGGACTTTTTAACCAGGGTTTCATATCGATGGACTCTGATGCCCGATTGCCCATCAGATTTGGACTCAATATTTATGAGAGGTTTAATTAGTGATTTGATCACTAATTAACTCAATTTGATTGAGTAATTATTTTTGGATCAAGTCCAATTGAATTGGATTCAGTTGGGTTTGACTCGATTAGGTTAAGTGTTGACCTAATCGCCAAGGTGGTTTGGTCCCTGATCTGATCAGGAATTGGGCTTAGTCAATTTTTGATTTGATTAGAATTTTATTGAGCCTAATTAAGCTTAATTGTATTGGATTTAATTTAGTCTAATTGTGTCTAACCTATTTTAAATAAGGTTAGTTCAATTGGATTTCAAACCACCTTGACTAATCTCCCTGCGCCACCTCACTTCACATGTGCCCATTTGAATTCACGAGAAACAAGTTCTCATGAATTTTCTCCCACACAGAAACCATCCCACGCCCCTTTCTTTGTGTGCCATTTTGAATGGATAAGGATGAGATTTGTTGGCCATTCAAATTCAAAAGATGTTTGAATTTGAATGGATAACAAATCTCTACGCCCACCCTTTATTTTGTGCACCCCTTCTTCCACACGAGAAAAGGTTTCTCATGTAAAGTCTCTATGCACAATGATGCCCACACCCCTCTCTTCTCATGCATAGAGTGGATAAGAATGAGTTGGTTGGCATTTGAATTCAAATTCAATTTGAATTCAAATGAGCAACCACTTATCTTTATCCTCTCATGCGAAGAAAATGCTGCAAAGATGCATTTTGCACACTTTTTAAAAGGAAGAGAAGATAAGGCGTGCACTAATCTGATCCCAAAGAGAAAAAGGGGTGTGAGAAAAATCTCGTGCGTGAGAAAAGAAAGGAAAAGAAGAGAAAAGAAACAGAAAGAGGCGCAAGTTTCTTCGATGAGTACCCTAGGGTTTCTGCCTAGGGTTCGAAAAGTGAGAAAGTGAGCTATGAGTGTCGTGAGCCCACCAGATTTTAGGAAGAGCTTCATCATGCTCTCAAGTACATCTATTGATGATTTAAAACATTCAAAGAGTCGGCAGATCAAGATCGAAGGAGTTCGATCAACATCGACCGTCAAAAGGGTTCAGCCACGAACTAGCATTCGTGAGGAGCCGATTAGACCGGAAGCTTTGTGTGGATAATCCGCAGAGGTCAGATATACTATATGGCTATGTTGCAATGATCAGATCCTTCCGACGGTGATCAGATTGCGACGATCGACTATCCGCACAAAGGTAATGTGTTCTGAACATAAAACAGTAAAATATTTACTGTAGAAGTTTGAATTTCAAATTTAAATGCATGCTATATATATATCATATTTAGATCCTTGTGTAGGATTTATACATATTAATTAATTAAATTAATTAATAATTTTTACTGTAAAATAATAATTTTAAAAAAGTTTTAAAATTACCATTTTACCCCTGCACTAAAATTTACTTCAGATGGTATCAGAGCAAGTTTTAAAATATGATATACATTTGCATGTGTAGATTTAGTAATCTAAAAATTTAAATTTAAAATTTAAAATTCAAAATTTGAAATTTGAATTTTAAAATTTGTTCAAAATTTAAAATTTAAAAATTTGAAATTCAAAATTTGAAATTTGAATTTTGAAATTTAAAATTCAAAATTCAAAAATTTGAAATTTAAAATTTGAAATTTAAAATTTGAAATTTGTTTGAAATTTTAAATTTGAAATTCAAAATTTAAAATTTAAAATTTAAAATTTAAAAATTTAAAATTTGAAATTTGAAATTTGAAATTCAAAATTTGAAATTTGAAATTTAAATTTTGAAATTGGTATATTTAGATATACTTGATCCAAGTAGCAAGTAGTCTAATTGGGTTGGTTGCCATGGTCGTCCGGTCATAAGAAGAAAGTAGGGTTTAAAGGCCCTCTCCTCTCATTTGATGGGGTTCTCCTATGGCGGTTGGGATGCCGCTGTAATTATATCCCATGCAGATAAAGCAGCGAAAAGACTTAATTGTAAAGGTTCAATTGTAAAATTTATCATGAATGTGTTAGATTAGATCTAAAGGCATATTCATGATTTATTTTGATTGAGTTATTTTCTGTTATGTAATTAGCAATAGGATTGCTGTTTATGAAATGTGCTGATCTATTTGTGAAATGAGTCAACATATTTGGTGAACAAAAAATAAAATCTTTCAAATTTGAAAATTATTTTTGAAATACCAAATCCTAACCTATTAGTCCAAATACTTAATTAAAAGAATTAAGTGTTGTCAAGTTGGTCTAGAATTATGAATTAAGACCTAAGACAATTGCATAAACTTGTGGATCAATGGGTTAAATGGATTAGGTCCATAATTGAGTTAGACCTAAGGTTAGCTTAAAGAAATGGACTAAATTAATGTAATTGGTCAAATCTAATCAAAAGTTGAATTAGATTAGGTCAAGGACACTCTAGACTCAACTCCAATAGTTGTAGTTGAATGGGTCCATGTCTTTAACTAGATCAAGATAGACTTAATTCATGGCTATACGGTGGAACCCTATTTACTAAGTTGATCAAATTAAAATTAATGAACCGGTTGGTGTCTAAGGTAAGTTTGACAGTCTGACCAGTGGTTTTTAAGTGGGAGCTACTTGCATTGATTTGATCTTTGACGAGTTAATGGCATATCCTCACCACTGATCTCACTTACCTGGCCAACTTGGTGAGTTAGATTTTGATTAGATCACTTGGTGATTAGGTCTCACCCATGTCATTAGGTAAATCAGTGTGACTGATTTAGGTGCTCCTAATGCCGACTTTAATTAAATCATTTTTAATCTGACTTGGTGAAGTCAGTGGGAGGATTAAAATTGACTGGTTAATTTCTTCTCTTCTATCCTTTAATAAAATCCTCAAAAATTATTAGGTCCCTAAAAATGATTAACTTATAGTGATAACTAAGTCATAGCCTCCCATTAAGTGAGTGATAATGAGTCCATTAGTTTAACAATCACTGGAGGCCCAAAGGTCTGGTGCTTATTGACTAATGGAATTATCATTCATAATATGATCATTTGGTTGAGTCTTTCTGATGGTGGTCAGGTTGGTAGGACAAAGTCAGGCCTGATCATTTATTGGTCTGATTCACCAAATCAAGTCATATTAATGGTTGGACCTAACCAGATCTTTTCAGTGGAGGCCAAAGCCTACTGATTAGATTCTGGGGCAAAATTAATTACTAGAAGTTGTTTAGAGAAACAACTTGTTATGAACCAACCTATAGATGCACATGGGTTGACCAACCAAAGTTGGGCTCATGTGTGGTCTGTGTGGATTCTAGTACCCACTAAGGAATTAAAGTAATTCTTCGAATTGGAGGTTGAGGCTACCAGTTCATAAAAATACTGAGAGAAACTTTAGACTAAAGTCCAAGTCTTTAGTATTAATAAATTCATGTACTAATAAAGGTCTGGTTTTCCTTTATGCAGCTATGGCCACTACCCTGTCGCTTCGGTCATTATTAGATAATGACAAGCTCATGGAACCTAATTTTGATAGCTGGTATCGAAAATTGAAAATTTTCCTTGAGTATGAGTGGATCTTTTATGTAGTAACGGATCGGACACCTGAGGAGCCAGCTCTGAATGCTAGAGGGACGGTCCAAGACACTAACCAGAAGTGGCTCAACGACCGCACCACCGTTCGATGCATAATGCTGGCGGCAATGAATGCTGAGTTCAGCTGTAGGTTCGAGAATGCCCAGCCGCAGGAGATGCTTCAAATGTTGAACGACTCCTTTGGCATGCCTGACGATGTTGAAAGGCATAAAACTAGTTGTGTCATTTTCAATGCTCGAATGAGGGATAGGGCCTCAGTCACTGATCATGTACTATACATGATCGAAATGATTGAGCACCTAAGTAAACTGCGCTTTCCCTTGCACGAACAGCTTAGTAAGGATGCGATCCTTAATTCTTTGCCCAAGTCCTTCCTCCCCTTCCTTACTCATTTTCGGATGACAAAGCCTGCAGTGAACTACCACGGCTTATTGGGGTTGCTGCAGAACTTTGAGAAGGATCACCAGCTCCATAAGGAGTCGGTGAATGTTGTGGGAGGGTCTTCTTTTGATCGTCAACCCTTTAAGAAAGGGAAGAAGAACAAGAAGAAGAAGAACAAGAAGGTGCAGCCGCATGCTGGGACGTCTGCACAAGGTCAGACCAAGAAGCGCAAGCCCGACCAGAGCCAGGCAGAATGCTTCTTTTGCAAGAAGCAGGGGCACTGGAAGAGGAACTGTCCTCTATACATTGCCTCCCTGGACCCAAACAAGCCGAAGAAGAAGCAAGGTAATTATATGATAACACCTTGCAACTTTTTCATTTGTGATACTACTGCCTGGGTATTGGATACCGAAAGCCCTTATCATATCTGTAATTCGATGCAGGGTCTGCAGGTCAGTAGGAGATTTGATGAAGGCGAAAGGTTCTCGAACGTTGGAGATGAAAGTAAAGTTCCAGTTCTAGCTTTAGGAATCATGAACCTTGTAATCAATTCTCGTAATGTAATTTTGAGTGAATGTCACTATTATCTAAGTTTTTTATTAAATATTATTTCTGTAGACCTTTTGGCCATGAACAGTTATAAATTTTTAATAAAAGAAAACATTTGCAATATCATTTTGAATGCTGTTACAATGTTTGTTGGACCAATAAATAATGGAATTTACTTACTATCACAGTCTGTTAATGTGGTTCAAACCTCCGGTAAATACTCTAGAATAGATAATGTATCAGAAGTCTACCTTTGGCACTATAGGCTAGGTCATATTAATAAGAATAGGATAAACAGGTTGGCTCAAGAAGGAATTCTTGAAATCGGTGATTGTGAATCACTTCCAACTTGTGAGTCCTGTCTTCTTGGAAAGATGACCAAGTCACCTTTTACTGAAAAAGGTGAGTGAGCCAGTGAACTCTTGGATCTGATATATTCTGATGTATGTGGACCCATGAGCTCAAGTGCAGGAGGTGGATATTTCTACTTCATAACATTCACAGACGACCTATCGAGGTATAGGTATGTCTACTTAATGAAGCAAAAATCAGAGTCGTTTGAAATGTTCAAATTATTTCGAAATGAGGTAGAAAAATAAACTGAGAAGTATATTAAAACTCTTCGATCTGATCGAGGAGGTGAATACCTTTCCAATGAGTTTCTGACATATCCTGGGGAGAATGAGATTTTCTCTCAGTGGACTCCTCCTGGAACACCACAGCATAATGGTGTGTCTGAAAGGAGGAATCGAATCTTGTTGGACATGGTTCGATCCATGATGGGGTTTGCTGGTCTGTTGATCTTCCTCTGGGGATATGCGCTCGAATCGGCTTGTTACCTTTTAAATAAGGTTCCGAGTAAGTCTGTAACCAAAATATCATATGAGATATGGATAGGACGTAAGCCAGTACTCTCACACCTTAGGGTTTGGGGGTGTCCGACTTATGTTAAACATTTAATTACGGACAAGCTTGGACCTAGGTCTGACAAGTGTTATTTCATAGGGTATCCAAAAGAGACCAAAGGCTATTATTTCTACCTAGCTGTTGAGCAAATGGTGTTTGTCAGCCTTAAGGCAATCTTTTTGAAAAAGGAGTTCTTTGGTGAAGGGATTGTTGCCTCTAAGGTCGAACTTGAGGAAGTTCGGTAGGTGAAAAAATCGACACAAGTTGCTGAACCTGAATCAGATTTGGTTAGATCAGATCCGGAGCCCATTGTTCCTACAACCTTAAGACGGTCTGGTAGAGTACCATGTCAACCAGACAAATACTATGGTTTCTTGGTCCGGGATGGCGATCCTGTCGAACTTGATGAAAATGAAGAGGATCCGATCACCTACATAGATGCAATGCAGAGATCTGACTCTGAGAAATGGCTAGAGGCCATGAAATCTGAAATGGAGTCCATGAAGGTCAACGATGTGTGGACATTGGTTGACCCATCCGAAGGAGTAAAACCCATAGGGTGTAAGTGGGTCTTCAAGAGGAAGAGAGGCGTAGATGGAAAGGTGGAGACCTATAAAGCCCATCTCGTTGTCAAGGGATATCGTCAATGTTATGGTATAGACTATGACGAGATATTTTCTCCTATGGCAATGCTCAAATCCATTCGGATTATGCTTGCGATAGCTGCCCATCTGGACTATGAAATCTTGCAGATGGATGTAAAAATAGCTTTCCTAAATGGAGAGCTGAACGAAGAGGTGTATATGATACAACCTGAAGGGTTTACATCACAGATGAGTCTAAGGTGTGCAGGCTACAGAGGTCCATTTATGGACTTAAGCAGGCATCCCGGAGTTAGAACATACGTTTTGATAGAATGATCAAGACGTATGGCTTTGTTAAGAATGGAGAAGAGCCTTGCATTTATAAGTGGGCTAATGGTCCAATAGTAGTATTTCTTGTATTGTATGTGGATGACATTCTCTTAATCGGGAATGATGTCCCTGCATTACAGGGAATAAAGATTTGGCTGTCATCACAGTTCTCCATGAAGAATTTGGGAGAAGCTTCCTACGTCCTAGGGATGAGGATCTATAGGGATAGATCTAAAAGGTTACTTGGCTTATCCCAGTCTACGTACATTGATACTATGCTGAAGAGGTTCAGCATGGAGAATTTCAAGAAAGGCTATCTACCGATAGGCCATGGAATTTCTCTCTCGAAGAGGGATTGTCCGACAACACCACAAGAGAGAGAGCGTATGGATAGAATTCTATATGCTTCAGCAATGGGATCTATCATGTACGCCATGACATGTACACAACCAGATGTGGCATACTCACTAGGGATAGTGAGTAGATACCAATCTGATCTAGGGGAGAATCACTGGAAGGTTGTTAAAACCATCCTGAAGTATTTAAGAAATACTAAGGACCAGTGGCTTGTTTATGATGAATCGGACTTGAGACTTATAGGGTTTACAGACTCTAGTTTCCAGTTTGATCACGATAACAGCAAGAGTGTGTCAGGATTTATTTTTACCCTTAATGGTGGGGCTATCTGCTGGAAGAGTTTCAAGCAACACACAGTGGCTGATTCAGTTTGTGAGGCAGAGTATGTCGCTGCATTAGATGCTACCAAAGAAGCGGTGTGGCTGAGAAAATTCATCACCGAGCTCGGAGTAGCATCCTCTCTTGTTGGTCCAGTTCTGCTCTTCTGTGACAGCTCTGGAGCCATTGCTCAGGTGAAGGAACCGAAGGCACACCAGCGGATGAAGCATATTCTGTGCGCTACCATCTCATCTGAGAAATCATGGATCAAGGTGACGTCGACCTTCAGAAGATCGATGGGAAGGAGAATCTGGCTGACCCATTCACAAAGCCATTGTGGTGAAGGAGTTCGATGACTTCAAGTCGAAGATGGGTATTAGATACTGCACCGATTGGCTTTAGACCAAGTGGGAGATTGTTAGGAATAGTATCCCAAAGCTAATCGTCAGTCTGTTGATGGTTATGCTCTTTCCTGTATTAGTATATGAATTATAAATAAATAAAAATTATTTTGGTATTTTTCATCACAAATTATTTCATCTTCTAATGAACTCTTGTGTTATGGTGAAGTCCTTAGGACTATTTAAAATTGACAAAGGAGGATGTGTCATTTAGTTCTTAAACCTGTTCACGACCAAATGATATGTTGTTACCAAGGATGACAATGTTTATCAAGCATAGGTCGTTGTGTGCCATATGGGTTGGTTGTCCTCGTAACCAAGGAGTGTGGAGACACTGGTATGGCATACAGATGAGATGTAAGGGTACATCTACACTGAATGTGACCGACTCTGAAGCTTTTTCTGCTGTCAAGATTTGCTCTGATGGAATATGGGTATAACTGTCCCTCTGATCTGAGACCACCATGGTGACTTACAAGCAACTCACTGCACTTAGGCACTGGACTACCTGAATTTCTAATTCAGTGACGGAAGGCTGCTGGGTGTAGTCAAGTACTTGACTTGTCAGTGTGTGTGTCAAGATGGGATTGACCACTCTAGTTCAGGAGCTGTGTACAGTCGTATTTCAATTTAGCAAAACCTTGGCCAGAGTAGTCCTAGTGAGGAGTCACAAGACTGTTTGAGTTGAGCACGATTCGGATGATCTAATCAGGGTTGACAGTTTAACCCTGAGTCATCCTAAACACAGGGGTCAAAAGGGATGAATTATATAGTAACCATATTCACGTAGGTTCTGAGTGTTGCGATTGTGACTATTCGACCTATCCGAATATCGGGTATCATTGCTAGATGGTCACTTCGATTAGTACAGGAATTGGTTCCTGTGCTACCGGCTTAGGTTCAAACCTGCGGGGTCACACACATTAAAGGTTCCTATCTGATCTGATGACTGATGAAGAGTCTTAATGCTCGTGAACTATGAGTCCTATATGTCTGGCACTCTGTGATCAAGAATCAGGATTCTCTGATCATGAGTACCACACATTTTGGGTACCGCGGTCAAGAGTCCCACTGGTTTGGGACTTTTTGATCAGGGTTTCATATCGATGGACTCTGATACCCGATTGCCCATCGGGTTTGGACTCAGTATTTATGAGAGATTTAATTAGTGATTTGATCACTAATTAACTCAATTTGATTGAGTAATTATTTTTAGATCAAGTCCAATTGAATTGGATTCAGTTGGGTTTGACCCGATTAGGTTAAATGTTGACCTAATCACCAAAGTGGTTTGGTCCTTGATCTGATCAGGGGTTGGGCTTAGTCAATTCCTGATTTGATTAAAATTTTATTGAGCCTAATGAAGCTTAATTATGTTGGATTTAATTTAGTCTAATTGTATCTAACCTATTTTAAATAAGGTTGGATCAATTGGATTTCAAACCACCTTGACTAATCTCCCTACACCACCTCACTTCACATGCGCCCATTTGAATTCACGAGAAATGAGTTCTCATGAATTTTCTCCAACATAGAAGCCATCCCATGCCCCTTTCTTTGTGCACCATTTTGAATGGATAAGGATGAGATTGGTTGGCCATTCAAATTCAAAAGATGTTTGAATTTGATTGGATAACAAATCTCTATGCCCACCCTTTATTTTGTGCGCCCCTTCTTCCACACAAGAAAAGGTTTCTCGTGTAAAGTCTCCATGCACAAAGATGCCCACACCCCTCTTTTCTCATGTGTAGAGTGGATAAGAATGAGTTGGTTGGCATTTGAATTCAAATTCAATTTGAATTCAAATGAGCAACCACTTATCTTTATCCTCTCACACGGAGAAAATGCTGTAAAGATGTGTTTTACACTCTTTTTAAAAGGAAGAGAAGATAGGGCATGCACTAATCTGATCCCAGAGAGAAAAAGGGGCATGAGAAAAGTCTCGTGCATGAGAAAAGAAAGGAAAAGAAGAGAAAAGAAAAGAAACAGAAAGAGGCGCAAGTTTCTTCGGTGAGTACCCTAGGGTTTCTGCCTAAGGTTCATGAAGTGAGAAAGTAAGCTACGAGTATCATGAGCCCACCAGATTTTAGGGAGAGCTTCATCAACTTCTCAAGTGTATCTGCTGATGATTTGGAGCATTCAAGGAGTCAGCAGATCAAGATCGAAGGAGTTCGATCAACATCAGCCATCAAAAAGATTCAGCCACGAACTAAAATTCGTGAGGAGCCGATCAGACCAGGAGCTTTATGTGGATGATCCACAGAGGTCAGACACACTGTGTGGCTGTATTGCGATGATCAGACCCTCTCGACGATGATCAAATTACGATGATCAACTATCCGCATAAAGATATTGTGTTCTGAACACATAACAGTAAAATATTTACTGTAGAAGTTTGAATTTCAAATTTAAATACATGCTATATATATATATATCATATTTAGATCCTTGTGTAGGGTTTATACATATTAATTAATTAGATTAATTAATAATTTCTACTATAAAATAGTAATTTTGAAAAAAATTTAAAATTATCATTTTACCCCTGCACTAAAATTCACTTCACATTTTAGAGTCTAATCTTACGGTTTCTTCTGCATCTAGTTGGGTGCTTGACTCTGGTTCTCGTGCTCATTTGTGCACTTCTATGCAGGATCTTGAGGAAAGCAGGAGGCTGAGGGATGGGGAGATGATCCTACGCATCGAGAACGGAGCAAGAGTTGCTGCTGTGGCCGTGGAAACCTACCCTCTATGATTACCATTAGGATTAGATTTAATTTTAAGAGACTGTTATTATGTGCCTACAGCAAGCAGAAATTTGATTTCTGTTTCATGTTTAGCACAAGAAGGCTATGTGATTAGCTTTCATAAGGACCATTATAATATTTTTATGAAAATAATAAAGTTGCAGATGGTTTTCTTATTAACAGTCTCTATCAGCTACATATTGATGTATCTGTATTTAATATTGAGCAAAATATGAATGCCATAGGAATTAAAAAGCCTAGAGATAGTCTAAATGATAAGTATCTATGGCACCTAAGGCTAGGTCATATAGCGAAAGACAAGGTTAACAAATTGAAGAAATCTAGGCTATTGAGTCCGCTGACTTTCGAGTCATATCCAGTTTGTGAATCATGCCTCCAAGGCACAATGACCAAGCTTCCTTTTGTGGGACATGGAGAAAGGGCCACAGACCTACTTGCCCTAGTACAGACGGATGTGTGCAGCCCATTTGATGTGCCGGCTAGAGGCAACTACGTCTACTTCATTATCTTTATCGATGATATGTCTAGGTACAGGTATGTGTTTCTAATGAAACACAAGTCTGAAGCCTTTGAAAGGTTCAAAGAATTCAGACATGAGGTACAAAAATAAACAGGAAAGCCCATTAAGGTTCTTCGATCAGATCGAGGAGGTGAATACCTTAGTCAGAAGTTCTTAGACTATCTTAAGGATAATGACATAGTCTCTCAATGGACTCCACCTGGAATGCCTCAACTCAATGGGGTTTCAGACAGAGAAATCGGACCCTATTAGATATGGTCCGTTCCATGATGAGCTTCACGGACCTCTCCGAATTTCTTTGGGGACATTGTCTCACGACAGCAATTTATGTATTGAATAAGATTTTCTCTAAAATCGTTCCTACCACACCATATGAGATATGACATGGTAAGAAGCCAAATCTGAATCATCTCAGAATTTGGGGTTGTCCAGCTTATGTCAAGAGACAGCATGCGAACAAGTTAGAGTTCAGATCTTTTAGAGCTCGATTCATAGAATATCCTAAAGAGTCATTAGGATACTATTTCTATAATCTGAAAGATCACAATGTGATTGTGAGTCAAAATGCTATTTTTCTTGAAAAATAGTTTATTCAAGATGGTGGCATTGGAAGAATAGTTAAGCTCAAGGAGAATGTCTCCCAAGAGTAACGAGCTCAAGAACCTGAGAAACCTAATCAATCAGAACCAGTCCCAACACAACCTCTTCCACCTCATAGATCGACTAGGATTTTTCATCCTCCTGAAAAGTACTTAGGTACCATACAAGAGGAAGTAGAGGAAATATTCCTCATGAAAAATGGGGCTCATGGTGATGATCCCAAGACCTATGATGAGGCGATATCAGATATCGACTCCGAGAAATGGTTAGAGGCAATGAGATTAGAAATTGACTCGATGCACTCAAACTAAGTCTGGACCTTGGTAGATCCACCTGAAGGTATTGTACCTATTGGGTGTAAATGGATCTGCAAGAGAAAAATAGGTGCAGATGGGAATGTGGAGACATTCAAGGCTAGGCTCGTAGCAAAAGATTATAGTCAGCGTGAAGGCATTGACTATCAGGATACCTTTTCGTCCATAGCCATGCTAAAATCCATCCGCACATTGCTTGCTATTGCAGCCTATTTTGATTATGAAATATGGTAGATGGACATGAAAACGGTGTTCTTAAATGGACATCTTGAGGAAGATATCTATATAGAACAGTCGTTTGGTTTCACATCCAGTGATGATGATCATAAGATCTGCAAGCTGCAAAGGTCCATTTATGGACTTAAGCAAGCATCTCGAAGTTGGAATACTCATTTCAATGATGTGATCAAAATATTTGATTTCATCAAGAACAAGGAGGAACCATGTATGTTCAAAAATATCAGTGGGAGTATAGTTGTCTTCCTTATATTGTACGTAGATGACATCCTCCTAATTGGGAATGACATTCCCATGTTGACCTCAGTCAAAGTATGGTTTTCTAAGGAGTTCTCTATGAAAAATCTAGAAAAGGCATCATTTATACTGGGTATTAAGGTCTATAGAGATAGACCAAATAGGATGCTCAGACTTTCACAGAAGATGTACATAGAGAAGGTGCTAAAAAGGTTTAGCATGAAAAACTCCAAAAGAGGTTTATTACCTTTTAGACATGGCATTCATCTCTCCAAGAAGATGTGCCCTAGCACACCTGAGGAGATTGAACGCATGAGCAAGATCCCTTATGCTTCAGCAATAGGGAGCCTCATGTATGCCATGCTATGTACACGACCTGATATAGCCTATGCTGTGAGTGTCACAAGCAGATATCAGTCAAATACAGACGAAGAGCACAGGACTTCTGTGAAATGTATCCTTAAATACTTGAGAAGGACTAAGGATATGTTTCTAGTCTTTGAAAATGGAGAACTCCAGATTTAGGGATATACAGACTCAGACTTTATGTCTGATATAAATGATCGAAAGTCGACATCTGGGAGTCTGTTCATTTGCAATGGTGGTGTAGTTAGCTGGAAGAGTTTCAAGCAGATGGTGATTGCTGATTCCACCATAGAGGTAGAGTATATTGTTGCATCGGAAGCTGCGAAGGAGGCATTCTGGTACAAGAAGTTTGCCGTAGAGCTTGGAGTGATGTCATCGGATGCCATACCTCTTTACTACGACAATAATAGCGCCATAGCCCTAGCTAAGGAGCCAAGATCTCACCAGAAGTCCAAGCACATCGAGCGGTGATTCCATTTGATCCGTGATTACCTCGAAAAGGGTTATGTCAAGGTCAAGAGAGTCAACTCCACAGATAATGTGGCAGACCCCGCTGACTAAGCCATTGGGCCAACAGAAGATCGAAGCCCACCTTGAGAAGATGGGACTTAGATATGTAGCCAATTGGCATTAGGTCAAGTGGGAGTTTGTTAGATGTGTGCTCTAAATGCCAGATCGACTGACACATTCCTGTACAAATCTAAGGACAAATTTATAATTTTGACTATAAATGAATGAAAAGAGTTATTCTTCTATCACATTGTATACATTGTGTCTGTGATACATCCTTTGAGTTAGTGGAAATGTAAATTCATATTTTTAAGAGTTAAAAATTTAAGGCATGAATTTATATAACTAACTCATAAACAGCTTCTGACCATAGGATCATCACGAGGATGGTGATCAATCCGGAAGGTTGGTGTACGATCGCTTCCTTAGGATAGATATTTTTTGAGTCTACAATGTGGAGACACCAGAGTGAGAGTACAGATATTCATTGAGAATGAGAGTACTGAGCGTGACCATATCAAGCAGTCATAAGAAAGTCTACCTTCTCGTCGATGACTAGCTCGATGCTGCAGTTGTGTATCTAGTTCTTTGACCTGAGGTGCATTGATAGTTCACCTTGAGTGTGTTATAGTTGTTGCTCCTAGATTGATTTTGATGATTACAAAGCAGATTGAAGGGATACAAACAATTGAAAAAGTCCTTATGCTCTTCAAGGGCAAAATCATAATTTCACTAAAATCCTGATTTGATAGTACCATTTGGTAGAACAAATGATTTGAAATCTATTGGTGAAAATTTTATTGTGTTTGGACTTATATTTTTGAAGTTATGAAGGTTTGAAGTGCATGAGTCAACTCATGACACTATGAGCTGAATGGCACGCAAAAAATTCCCATGGCACGCTGGATTTTTGACTTGGCACGACCTGTGAGTCGACTCATGAGTCGACCCACAAGGCATGAGTCGACTCATGAGTCGACCTCTGCTGATTTGAGCCTAAAAATCTAGAAATCAGACCTTCTGGTCTGTTGCAACAGAAGTCGACTCATGAGTCGACTCCTGAAGCATGAGTCGACTCATGAGTCGACCCCTGCGACGGGAAATATCAGCAACGGCTATTTTTTGTCCGTTTTAATTGCCATTTATGCTTCCTAAAAATCCTCTAACGGCTCTTTATCTGCCTAAATTGTTTTCTCTTGCTACTAATGCCATAAAATGCTTAAAATGGTGAAAGGAAATTGCAGATTAAATAGCAGATCAAATTGCAAAGAAAAAGTGTGGAAATCGGGAGATCAAACGTGAGATCAAAAGAGAAGAGAGGATCCAAAATCTGAGATCAACGAAATATTCAAGAAGAAGAGAGAGGATCCACAATATTCAAGAGAGTTTGTGAAAAAGAAAAGCAAGAGCATTCAAAGAGAGAATCTTTCAAGTCGATTGTTTTCAACCTTGATCTAGAGATCGTTCAAAGCTTTCAAGAGATCTTCAATCAACAATCAACCTCTTCTCAAGCGTTCAACCGTTCATTCATCTTGAGAAAATCTGAAAAAGGGGTTCTTCATTTGAGTAAAGCTTTTATTGTTATATTTGCTCATTTAAGGAGCTGTTATTGTATTCATCTGTGCTCTAAATATTCTTACTCTTTGTGAGTTTTTGCTCTTGTTTTTGGAGGATTTCCAAAACAAGGAAAGGTTGATCCGAACCTGAAATCGGAGTGTTTTGGGTTTGCTTGTACCCGAGAAACAAGTGTTCTAGCTTGGGATAGCTAGGGTCGGAGTTTCCGACGTCTTGTATTCTAGCTTGGGATAGCTAGTGTCGGAGTTTCCGACGTTTTGTATTCGGGTTGAATACAAAGGATAGTGGATTAAAATTCTCAAGTGGGATCTTGGAGAGTGGACGTAGGTGCAAGGTTAGCACCGAACCACTATAAATCCTTATGTTTGTGGTGTGCTTTATCACTTTATCTTATTTCTTTATTATATCCTTGCAATACTGCTTTAGTTAGTTAATATTGATTTAAAGCCATTGTTTTGTTCTTCATAAGTTATCTGTTGGGCTTAAAATTTTTAGAAACCCAATTCACCCCCTCTCTTGGGTTGCATAGCTGGGCAACAAGTGGTATCAGAGCCAGTGCTCTAGCCCTTCTTTGATCTAACAATCAAAGAGCCAAAGATCTATGGCAACCCATGTTGGAACTTCTCTAGCTGAGGGGCAATCAACAAACCGACCTCCACTTTTCAATGGGTCTAATTACACCTATTGGAAAGCTCGGATAAAGATTTTCATACAAGCACTCGACTATGATATGTGGAGTATCATAGTGAATGGTCCTCACACACCCACCAAGATTATAGATGGTGAGGAGTCAACCAAATCCGAGAAAGAATGGGATGAGGTTGACAAGAAATTGGCACAATTAAATGCCAAAGCTATGAATGTTCTTTATTGTGCACTAGATGCTAGTGAATTTAATCGCATTTCTACTTATGCATCTGCTAAAGAAATATGGAATAGGTTAGAAGTCACCCATGAGGGAACAAATCAAGTAAAAGAGTCTAAAATAAACATGCTTGTACATAAATATGAATTGTTCAAAATAGAGCATGATGAGTCCATAACTGCTATGTTTACTCATTTTACTGATATAATCAATGGTTTAAAGAGTCTTGGCAAATCTTATACTAACAGTGAACTTGTAAGGAAGATTCTCAGGTCACTGCCAAGAACTTGGGAAGCCAAGGTGACTGCCATCCAAGAAGCAAAGGACTTGAACACTCTACCTCTAGAAGAGCTTCTTGGATCCTTGATGACTCATGAACTTAGCATGATGCAACATCAAGAGGATGAAATCAAAAAGAAAAGAACCATTGCCCTCAAATCCACAACTTCACCTGATTATGAAACAGATGACTCTGAAGATGAAGATCAGGATGAGGAGATGGCTCTCATCACCCGGAAATTCAAGAAGTTTCTAAGAAAAAGGAAACAGGGGATGAGAAAGAAATTTACAAAAGGGGATCAAAGCATAGAAAAGGAGAAAGATCAAACCCCTATATGCTACGAGTGCAAGAAGCCAGGACATTTCAGATCCGAATGTCCTCAATTGAAGAAAGGTCCAAAGAAATTCAAAAAGAAGGCAATGATGGCGACCTGGAGTGCGAGTGATGACTCAAGCTCCGACGAGGAAACCTCAACCGAACAAGCCAATCTGTGCCTGATGGCACATGAAAATGAGGTAACTTCTGAATCCACTAGTGAATTTACTTTTGAAGAATTGCATGAAGCATTCTATGATTCAATTGATGAATTAAAGAAACTAGGGAAGAAAAACAAAGAGCTGAAATTGGAAAATCAGTCCCTAGTGAAACAAGCTGAAATTCTTTCAATTGAAAAATTCACATTGATTCAAGAAAATCAAAACTTTAAGGATGAAATTAACAGGCTGAAATCTATAGTAGATAAGTTCACCTTAAGTTCAAACAAGCTAAATATGATCCTTGATAATCAGAAAGCTATATATGATAAGGCTGGACTCGGTTATAAACCCCTGAAGAAACAAAAATTTTTGAAGGATATTTATGCAAATTATTCAAGCAAAAATCTACAAATATTACTTGTTTTAAATGTGGAAGAATAGGACATAAATCATACACATGTCTTATTAACAAATATGCAAACACAAAGAAAATATGGGTTCCAAAAGGAACCATTCTGACTAACCTGAAAGGACCCAAGAAAGCTTGGGTACCTAAGACAGAAACTTGATCTGTGCTTGCAGGTGTGTCTAGCATCCCAAGAAGGAAATAGGAAATGGTATCTTGACAGCGGATGCTCGAGACACATGACTGGTGATGAATCACAATTCATCACGCTTGATGCTAAGGATGGAGGGATGGTCACCTTTGGAGATAATGGCAAAGGAAAGATCATCGGGATAGGTAACATTGGTATCACTCCCTCCAAATACATTGAAAATGTTTTACTTGTTAAAGGTTTAAAGCATAACTTACTTAGCATTAGTCAATTCTGTGATAAAGGGTATAAAGTAAGTTTTGAATCATCTGTATGCATTGTGACGAGTCCTATTAACGATGGCATTAAATTTATAGGACATAGGCATGGCAATGTTTATATGGTAGACTTGAATGATTTAACTAAATTAGACATGCAATGCCTAGTTTCCTTAAATGCTAAAATAAATGAGACTAGTTGGCTGTGGCATCGTAGACTTGCACATATTAGCATGCATTCTCTTTCAAAATTAATCAAAAAGGATTTAGTTCTCGGTTTGCCAAAATTGAATTTTGAAAAGGATAGAATTTGTGATGCATGCCAATTAGGTAAACAAACTAGAGTATCATTTAAATCCAAAAACACTATTTCAACTTCTAGACCTTTAGAGCTCTTACATATGGATTTATTTGGACCAACTAAAACCACTAGTCTAGGAGGAAAACGATATGGATTTGTAATAATAGATGATTACTCTCGTTTTACTTGGGTTTTCTTTTTAGCTCATAAAAATGAAACTTTTCAAATTTTTACTAAATTTCATCGAAAAGTCACTAATGAAAAAGGGTTTTCAATTCAAAATATTAGAAGTGATCATGGAACAGAATTTGAAAATCATGACTTTGAAAATTTTTGTGATGAAAAGGGAATTGGCCATAACTTCTCTGCTCCTAGGACACCCCAACAAAATGGGGTAGTTGAAAGGAAAAATAGAACCTTAGAAGAAATGGCCCGTACCATGCTTTGTGAAAGCAACCTTCCAAGATATTTTTGGGCAGAAGCTATTAACACAGCATGTTACATTTTAAATCGTGCTTTAATAAGACAATTTTTAAAGAAAACCCCCTATGAACTTTGGAAAGGAAGAAAACCAAATATTGCCTATTTTCATATTTTTGGTTGCCGATGTTTTGTATTAAATAATGGCAAAGAAAAACTTGGTAAATTTGATGCAAAATCAGATGAAGCAATCCTTCTAGGTTACTCCTCCACTAGTAAAGCATTTAGAGTGTTGAACAAAAGAACCTTAGTAGTTGAGGAGTCCATACATGTTGTCTTTGATGAATCTAACGATCTTCCTTCAAGGAAGAATGAGGGTGTTGATGATGCAGATCCACTAATAGAAGGTATGAAGGAGATCACTCTGAAAGATTCAGCAACTCCAGAAGACAAGGATCAAGAAGATGAACAAAATGAGAAAGGTGAAGAAATTCAAGAACAACCTCAAGGTACAAATGACTTACCCAAGGAATGGAGGTATGTTCACAACCACCCTAAGGAATTAATTATCGGTGATCCTATGCATGGGGTAAAAACACGTTCTTCACTTAGAGATGTACTTAATCATTGTGCTTTTGTATCTCAACTTGAACCTAAAACTTTTGAAGAAGCTGAAAATGATCATAACTGGATTAATACTATGCAATAAGAACTCAGTCAATTTGAAAGAAATAATGTTTGGACCTTAGTGAAAAGACCTAAAGATTATTCAATAATTGGCACAAAATGAGTCTTTAGAAACAAATTAGATGAGCATGGAAATGTAATTAGAAATAAAGCAAGACTGGTTGCTAAGGGATATAATCAAGAAGAAGGAATTGATTTTGATGAAACCTTTGCACCTGTTGCTAGATTAGAAGCCATTAGACTTCTACTTGCTTATGCTTGCTTTATGAAATTCAAACTATTTCAAATGGATGTTAAAAGTGCATTTTTAAATGGATATATTTCTGAAGAAGTATATGTAGAACAACCCCCTGGATTTGAAAATCATGCTTTTCCCAATCATGTCTTTAGATTAAATAAAGCTTTATATGGTCTAAAACAAGCACCTAGAGCATGGTATGAAAGGCTAAGCAAATTTCTACTAAATAATGGTTTCTCAAGAGGCAATGTGGATACAACTCTATTTATTAAAAGAAACCAAAATGATATGCTAATTATACAAATTTATGTTGATGACATAATTTTTGGGTCTACTAATGAATCCCTTTGTCAAGACTTTGCTAAGCTTATGCAGGGAGAGTTCGAGATGAGCATGATGGGAGAACTCACCTTCTTCCTCGGACTCCAAATCAAACAATCAAAAGAGGAAATCTCCATCACCCAAAGCAAGTACACCAAGGAACTACTCAAAAGATTTGGAATGGAGAACTGCAAACCAATTGGCACACCAATGAGTCCCTCATGTAAGCTTGACAAGGATGATGAAGGTAAAAGCGTAGACTTAAAATACTATAGAGGTATGATTGGCTCATTATTATATTTAACTGCAAGTAGGCCTGATATCATGTTTAGTGTTTGCTTATGTGCAAGATATCAATCTAATCCTAAGGAATCTCATTTGAATGCTGTTAAAAGAATCCTTAGATACTTAAATGGTACACAAACTATAGGGTTATGGTACTCTAAGGACTCACAAATTAATTTGTTAGGATATTCTGATGCTGATTTTGCTGGATGTAAATTAGATAGAAAAAGCACAAGTGGAACTTGCCAATTTCTTGGAGTTAACCTAATCTCATGGTTTAGCAAGAAACAAAATTCGGTGGCACTGCCTACGGCTGAGGCCGAATACATTGCAGCCGGAAGTTGTTGTGCTCAAATCTTGTGGATTAAGCAACAACTCGAAGATTTTGGAATCAAACTTAATGAAACACCAATAAGATATGATAATACAGGTGCTATAAATCTATCTAAAAATCCAATACAACACTCAAGATCTAAACATATTGAAATAAGACATCATTTTATAAGAGAAGATGTTCAAAACAAAAATATAATTCTTGAATATGTTTGCACTGAAAATCAATTAGCCGATATCTTTACAAAGGCCCTTAGTGAGGATAGATTCTGTGAAATTAGGAGAAATCTAGGAATTCTAGATCCATTTGCCTAAACTTCTCTTAATTATTATCAAATATTCTTAGAGCTCAATTTCCAACAACTATCCTGGTTCCAAAAGCTCAATTTTATCACTCTAAAAACTTACCATTGAGCAAAATTCCTTCTCCCAAAATTTTGAATTTTTCTGAAATTTATTTGCATTTTTCCTGATTTTCTGAACTTCATGAGTCGACCCCCATGAGTCGACTCAATGGCAAACTTGTAAATCCCACCAACTTCCATCGGGTTCATTGTTTTTAAAACGGGAAACCCTGTTTATGAGACGACTCATCTTCTCGTCGTCTTCCTTCCGAAAGCCATCCTCTCCAACTCTTTTTGCTCCAAATCCAAGGATCAATTCTGAGGCAATTCTCCCTCCTTCTCTCCACCAAAAATCGCCTCCTTGAAAAGGACTTTTCTGTGCTTTCTCGCAGTGATAGGCGCGGGTGGAACGTGCCCTAGAACTTCACCGTTCATTCAAAATCCACTTCTTTTCTCCACCAAAATTCTTCTTTACTCTTTTGTGATCCCTCCTCCACTGAATTCAAGTCTTCTTGTCTGCTACTTTATTGGATATGGCTCCAAAGATGAAACTTTCCCAAAGGAGGAAATCAATCCGAGAGCCTGAGGAAATTATCCGAAAGAAAAGGCATGCTCAGTCTTCCACTGTTCCCAATTCAGTTTCAGTACCTGCTCAAGGTCCCTCTCAATCCTCCATAAGACCCAGTGTAAATCTTCTTTCTGATAGAAAAGTAGAAACCGGGAAAAATATAGATTTTTGGTTCTTTGAGAAAGAAGGCTTTACTTTTGCAAGTAAAATCAAAAATCAAGGATGGAAACTCTACTGCTCTCTTAAGGAAGTCACCTATGTTGATCTAGTCAGAGAGTTCTACCAGAACCTAAATTATGGAAACGGGTCTGTGACTTCAACTGTAAAGGAGATTGACATCTGTTTGGATTCTAGGATATTGGGAGAGATACTTCAGTTGTCTAGTGAAGGATACTCATATATGGAACTCCCAATTAAAGAAGAAGGGATCAGAATTATCTTAGGAGAAGATTTTTCAGGAAGTTTAAACAGATTGGAAGCAAAGCTACTGTCCATTGAGATGAGGGTCCTGCATCAGATTGTGACAAAACTATTCTTTCCTAGGAGTGGTAGACATGACTTACTATCTGGTAGAGATGTATGTGTCATGTTTCATATCATCACTCAGACCCCCCTAAACCTCCCTGCACTTATGATAGAGGCCATGAGAGAAACTTTGAACAGATCCAAGGCACACTTGCCTTATGGTATGGCCCTTACTAGAGTATTTAGGAGGTTTAGAGTTAGCTGTGAAGGGGAGACACCTACCAAGCTCTCACATGTGGACACTTTCAACCAACACAGCCTGCACCGAATGGGAATTACAAAGACTGTTGGTGGTTGGATCAAGGGCTCTGAAGAAAGAGCTGAGGAGAGAGCTGAGGAAAGAGCTGAAGACAGAACTGAAGGCATAGTAGAAGAAGAAGGTCCATCTTCTCCTGTACATGATTTCAGGGCAGCTTCACCAGATACCCAGTTCATTCATGATACTGAGGCTGGCCCTTCTGAGTTTACTAGGATGCCCACACCAGTGTATCAGCCAGAGAGCAGAGCACCTCATTCAGAGTTCAGACTGGCTGACGATCAGATCGAGCATATATCTCAGCGTGTGGCTTCTTTATTGTCTAGCCAGTGGAGTAGTACTTCTTTTGCACCTGGAGCTACTTCTTCTGATCAGACCATTACTCCCCACATCTCCACTATATTTCAGATGATTTCAGATCAGTCCGTCAGGATACAGCAGCTTGAGGATACAGTCTGGAGACTTACTGGCAGAGTTCTTGACTTGCAGGGGCAAGTCCTTGCATTGGCCCATCCCCAGCCACAGGAGTCTACCATTGAGGTCACAGACCTCACTGCAGAGGCTGGCAGGCTCAGAGGAGCACTAGAAGGTGGATATGAGCTACTGAGGAAAGAGATCAGAGGATCGAGTGAGCATGCTACCACCCAGTTCACTGCTCTACTTCAATCTGTTTCCAGAGCACTGAATGTACTTGATTCTATCAGACTCATGATATCAGCCCTAGTATCTCAGCATTCTCAGCCTCCCAGTTCATCTCGTTCTCCTACTCGTGGCAGAGGCAGACGGGGTAGAGGACGCACTTCTGATCCATCATCTTCTCATACTATATCTGATGACTCTGATCATTGACTTATCTAGATCTTAGGAGTTAGTATCTTGTTCTAAGATCTATACCTTGGGGCCATGTATTGACATTTAGCTGGTTGAATTTTATGAAACAATTATGATATTAATGGAATCATCTTTTACCTATATTTCTACCTCTTTGTAATGATTATATTTTGGTTATATTTCAATCTCCGATACATCTGTTGAAATATTATCTTCTCCTTATTGTTGTTTGCTATTGATAATTGCTATATTAAGGGGGAGCAAACATCTGTGAAAAACTCTAAAGAGGAAGAAATTAAAGAATATTTTCAGAAAAGGAAAAGAAAGAGTTAACTATGTTTGATGATGTCAAAAAGGGGGAGAAATTAAAATTAAACAAAAATTGCAATTAGACAAAAAGCAAAACCCTAAATCATGAGAAAAAGGGGGAGAAATTAAATTAAAACAAATATTGAAGAAATTAAACAAATATTGGAGAAATTAGACAAAAACAAGGATTGAAAGATTAAACAAAACTTTGAGAAATTTTGGTATCGAAATTTGGTATCAGACAGAGAAATTTGGTATCAGACAGAACTTTAATCCATCAAAAGCAAAATCATGAGTACAATGCAAATAAGTATTTTTTTTTATATATATGCTCTGATATTCAAACTTGCTTTTGAAATTTTACTCACCTTGAGACATCAATAAGAAATTTGTTTTACTCTGATACATCCTACAATTTCTTTCAACTTGATCTGATACATGATAACATTTGATCCGATACAGTGTGAAGGTTTCTCTAAAATATTATAACATTTGCTCTGATACTGTATGAAATTTTCTCTGATACATTAAAAATTTTCTTGCTCTGATACATTATAAAATCTTTTCTGATATCATTGTAAAAATTATTTTTGCTCTGATACATAGAAAAAGTTATTTATCTTCTCTTTCTCTGAAATATCTTGAACTCAAAATGATCTAATACCCTTTTCAAATCTTTAAGAAAATGGACAAACTATTTTTGCATTTATATTACATGCCAAAAGAATCATACTCTTTTCAAGCATATACACCCATAATGGATTCTTTTGAAATTAATGCATTAACATAAATATTTTTGTTCATATGTTTTGTCATCATCAAAAAAGGGGAGATTGTTGCTCCTAGATTGATTTTGATGATTACAAAGCAGATTGAAGGGATACAAACAATTGAAAAAGTCCTTATGCTCTTCAAGGGCAAAATCATAATTTCACTAAAATCCTGATTTGATAGTACCATTTGGTAGAACAAATGATTTGAAATCTATTGGTGAAAATTTTATTGTGTTTGGACTTATATTTTTGAAGTTATGAAGGTTTGAAGTGCATGAGTCGACTCATGAGTCAACTCATGACACTATGAGCTGAATGGCACGCAAAAAATTCCCATGGCACGCTAGATTTTTGACTTGGCACGACCTGTGAGTCGACTCATGAGTCGACCCACAAGGCATGAGTCGACTCATGAGTCGACCTCTGCTGATTTGAGCCTAAAAATCCAGAAATCAGACCTTCTGGTCTGTTGCAACAGAAGTCGACTCATGAGTCGACTCCTGAAGCATGAGTCGACTCATGAGTCGACCCCTGCGACGGGAAATATCAGCAACGGCTATTTTTTGTCCATTTTAATTGCCATTTATGCTTCCTAAAAATCCTCTAACGGCTCTTTATCTGCCTAAATTGTTTTCTCTTGCTACTAATGCCATAAAATGCTTAAAATGGTGAAAGGAAATTGCAGATTAAATAGCAGATCAAATTGCAAAGAAAAAGTGTGGAAATCGGGAGATCAAACGTGAGATCAAAAGAGAAGAGAGGATCCGAAATCTGAGATCAACGAAATATTCAAGAAGAAGAGAGAGGATCCACAATATTCAAGAGAGTTTGTGAAAAAGAAAAGCAAGAGCATTCAAAGAGAGAATCTTTCAAGTCGATTGTTTTCAACCTTGATCTAGAGATCGTTCAAAGCTTTCAAGAGATCTTCAATCAACAATCAACCTCTTCTCAAGCGTTCAACCGTTCATTCATCTTGAGAAAATCTGAAAAAGGGGTTCTTCATTTGAGTAAAGCTTTTATTGTTATATTTGCTCATTTAAGGAGCTGTTATTGTATTCATCTGTGCTCTAAATATTCTTACTCTTTGTGAGTTTTTGCTCTTGTTTTTGGAGGATTTCCAAAACAAGGAAAGGTTGATCCGAACCTGAAATCGGAGTATTTTGGGTTTGCTTGTACCCGAGAAACAAGTGTTCTAGCTTGGGATAGCTAGGGTCGGAGTTTCCGACGTCTTGTATTCTAGCTTGGGATAGCTAGTGTCGGAGTTTCCGACGTTTTGTATTCGGGTTGAATACAAAGGATAGTGGATTAAAATTCCCAAGTGGGATCTTGGGGAGTGGACGTAGGTGCAAGGTTAGCACCGAACCACTATAAATCCTTATGTTTGTGGTGTGCTTTATCACTTTATCTTATTTCTTTATTATATCCTTGCAATACTGCTTTAGTTAATTAATATTGATTTAAAGCCATTGTTTTGTTCTTCATAAGTTATCTGTTGGGCTTAAAATTTTTAGAAACCCAATTCACCCCCCCTCTTGGGTTGCATAGCTGGGCAACAATAGTTTCACTACACCATAACTCGATCTCCTAACCATTCGAAATCCTGAGGTGTATGTTGGCTGTAGCATATTCATTGTAGGAACTAGGTCGCACCAAGATGGGATCTATCAACCTCGGTAGATGAAAAAAGTAGTTCTATGATAATCGAAAGATCGAGTCCTTAAGCCCATGGCCATGGTAGAGTGAAATAATGGAAAAAAGTTTTCCATTAAGATTTCACATCGGACTCAGATCGATCGATTAACTTATATGACCGATGTTGCGTTTGACGAGTTCACCTTAACCTTAATTCAGTCGGGACTCATGATAGAGGAACTCAATCACATAGGTAACTGCACTGAGAGGTTCATCTTCAATTTTGATGGATTGCCACCATATACTACTAGGTGTCACTGATAGATTTTGGGAGCAATTAGAATGATATTGATGATCGATCATTCTAATTTTCTGAATCAGAAGAGTTCTGGTCCATCGAAAGGAGTTTTGATGATGTCGATGATAAGATCATGACATGTCTCATTACCATATGGAATTAAACCTAACTGGGTCACACAAACAAGGGTTAGGGTCTGGATGTCATCAATTGGGCTAACTCAACTGATTTGGATTAGATCCAATTAGGTTCAAGGAAATCGTGCTAGCACATGATTGAGCCTAACTTTCTCCTCGTGTAATCTTTTCTGTCTCTACTGAGTCAAATATGATTTGACTCATCTAGTGAACCTTGGAAAGGTTTCTCTCAATTTAAATGAAGCTTGTCCAGCTCAAAAAAAGCTTGTCTTAATTCATGAGATAAATTTAAGACAACACTTGCTAATTCCTAGCACTTGCCAATTTTATTTTATGACATCTATCAAAAGTTGACATATGGGTCTTAAAATGAAGAGGGCTCATTGAAGGATTTTTATAGAGTGACCACATGTCAAAACCCAATTGAATTGGGTGCCATAATCAGATTATGGCATGAGCCCAATTGGATTAAAGTGGATGCCCCAAATAGATAAGAACCAAAGAGTCCTGATAAACATGGACTCTTTGGCGCCACCTTGATTGAGCTTATCCAATGTTGGTGCCAACTTAGGAGAGAGGGTGGGGTTTTTATCTGATATGATCAGATGACATCACTCCATCAATCAAAATTTTTTCAAAATTTATTAGAATTTTTTGATTGGTTGAATGACGTGGCACTGCGCAGCATACAAGGTCTATATAAACCCTGCTGCGCCTAGGGTTTCATGAAAGAAATTATTTTATGTACAAAACCTAATAGCTGCCACCCCCTTCCCTCTTCTCTATGTCCTCCCTACTCTCCTTCCTCCCCTCTTCACGTCCAAAGAGTTGGACGTCCATCTGGCAAAGATCCAAGGCATGGTGATGCCTGGAACAGAAGGCTGCAGGACATCTTCGACAGGCTGCTGCTCCAACTTCAGAAGGAGTTCTGAAGTACTTTCAAATTAGATAAAGATTTAATTTTTAGAGCATAGATTCATGAGGAGAAGATGTTCCAGATCTTGTCTGAGTGGATACCGGTAGAGGTCAGGCACTTGCGTGGCTACATCAGAACCTCAGGCTGTGCAGAGATCATCTACAAGGTAATCAGATTATCCTTGAGGTACTTCTTGTTTCATCATAGATTTAGATTTAATTTTAGATTTTAAATATCAAATAATAAAATTAAATCTAGAGAATTAGATCTAAAATATGTAGGATAAATTTTTTAAAAATTATTTCGCTCCAGATTTGATGAAATCTGGAAGATCCTACGAGAAAAAGTAGTTTTCCTCCCTTCACAGACATACTGTGTGGCTGCATTGCGTTGATCAGACCTTTTCAACAGTGATCAGACTACAACGATCAACTACCTACACGAAGGTAATGTGTTCTGAACACATAACAGTAAAATGTTTACTGTAGAATTCAAAATTTTAAATTTAAATACATGCTATATATATCATATTTAGATCCTTGTGTAGGGTTAATATATGTTAATTAATTAGATTAATTAATAATTTTTGTTGTAAAATTATAATTTTAAAAAAGTTTTAAAATTATCATTTTACCCCTGCACTGAAATTCACTTCGCAAGGGAATCGTGCTAGCACACGATTGAGCCTAACTTTCTCCTCGTGTAATCTTTTCTGTCTCTACTGAGCCAAATATGATTTGACTCATCCAGAGAATCATAGGAAGGTTTCTCTCAGTCTAAATGAAGCTTGTTCAGCTCAGAAAAGGCTTGTCTTAATTCATGAGACAAATTTAAGACAAGCTCTTGCTAATTCCTGTCACCTGCCAATTTTATTTTAGGACATTTATCAAAAGTTGACATATGGGTCTTAAATTGAAGGTCACTTGGCAAGAGCTTATTGGAGGATTTTAGTGGACCCAAACCACATCAAATTAGATGCCATAATCAGATTATGGTGTGAGCCCAATTGAATTAAAGTGGGCACCCCAAATGGATAAGGATGAAGAGTCATGATAAGTTTGGACTCCTTGGCGCCAACTCTCTTTGTGCTTATCCAATGTTGGCACCAACATTTGGAGATAAGGTGGGATTTTTATCTGATGTGATCAGATAACATCACTCTACCAATCAAAATTTTTCCAAAATTTATTAGAATTTTTTGATTGGTCGAATGATGTGGCACTGCGCAGCATATAGGGTCTATAAAATCCCTGTTTGCGCCTAGGGTTTGTGAGTTTCTGCTCAATATCCAGCCAAAATGAGAATCCTCTCCTCTTCTCCATGTCCTCCCTGCTCTCCTCTCTCCCCTCTTCATGTCCAAGGAGTTGGTTATCCATCTGGCAAAGGTCCAAGGCATGGTGACGCCTAGAACAGGAAGGCTGCAGGACATCTTCGACAGGCTGCTGCTCCAACTTCAGAAGGAGTTCTGAAGCACTTTCAAATCAGATAGAGATCTGATTTTTGGAGCATAAATTTGCAAGGAGAAGATGTTCTAGGTCCTACCTGAGTGGATACTTGTTGCTCCTTAGATTGATTTTGATGATTACAAAGCAGTTGAAGGGGTACTAATAATTTTCATTTGAAAAAGATCCATTGCTCTTCAGGGGCAAAATAGTAATTTTACCAAAATCCTGATTTAAAAGTATTAAATGATAGAACAAAAGATTTATGATCCATTGACAAAAATTTCATTATTTTTGGACTTGTATTTTGAAAGTTATGCATGTTTGAAATCCATGAGTCGACCCATGAGTCAGCTCATGGCACAATGAGCTGTTTGGCACGCAGAATTTTTGGCTTGGCACAACCTGTGAGTCGACCCATGAGTCGACCCTCAAGGCATGAGTCGACCCCTGCAGTTTTTAGGCCAAAAATCACAGAACCCTATTTTCTGGTATTCAACCACAGAGGTCGACCCATGAGTCGACCCCCAGGCATGAGTCGACCCATGAGTCGACCCCTGTGATGGGATTTCTCCACAACGGCTAGTTTTTAACCCATTTTAAGTACTTTTAATGCTCATTTAATGTGGTCTAACGGCTCTTTTTCAGCCTAGAATATTTTTCTCTATTTCTTAAAGCTATAAAAGGATCCAAAAGGTGGGAAACAAGTAAGAGATCGAAAAGAGATTTGAAGAGCATTCAAGAGAGCATTCAAAAGAGAGAATTTGAAAAAGGGTTTTTCAAGCCAACTTTTCAGCCCTTATCAAGAGTTCATTTAAAGCTTTGAAGAAGCCTTTAAACCAAGCTCACCAACTCCTCAAGTGTACATTCAAGTCTCCAACCACTTTGAGAAAATTCAAAAAGGGTCTTCTTCTCCTGAGTAAAGTGTATTTAAAGTTATATTCACTCATTAAAGGAGCTTTCTTTGTACTTATTTGTGCTATAAATTATTTTACTCAGTTTGAGTGATTGTTTTTATTTTGGAGGGGTTCCAAAATAAGGGAAGGTTGATCCGAACCTAGAATCAGAGTGTATTGGGTTGACTTGTACCCGAGAAACAAGTGGTCTAGCTTGGGATAGCTAGAGTCAGAGTTTCCGACGTTTGTATTCGGGTTGAATATAAGATTAGTGGATTGGAATTCTCAAGTAGGAGTTTGGGGAGTGGATGTAGGTGCAAGGTTGGCACCGAACCACTATAAATCCTTTTGTTTGTGGTGTGCATAATTGCTTCTCTTTAACTCTTCATTATTTCCTTGCATTCTTGCTTTTGGCAATTAGTCTTGAATTAAGTTTACTCTCCACACTCATTTAGCTATTGACAAACATTTTTCACAAGTCATTAGTTAAGTTCAAAATTTTTAGAAACCCAATTCACCCCCCCCTCTTGGGTTGCATAGCTGGGCAACAAGTGGTATCATAGCCTGGTGCTCTAGCCCTTCTTTGATCTAAACAATCAAAGAGCCAAAGATCTATGGCAACCCACGTCGGCACTTCTCTTGCCGAGGGGCAATCCACCAACCGACCTCCACTTTTCAATGGGTCTAATTACACCTATTGGAAAGCTCGGATGAAAATATTCATACAAGCACTCGACTATGATATGTGGAGTATCATAGTGAACGGTCCTCACACACCCACTAAAATTATAGATGGTGAGGAATCAACCAAACCCGAGAAAGAATGGGATGAGGTTGATAAGAAGATGGCCCAATTAAATGCTAAAGCAATGAATGTTCTTTATTGTGCTCTTGATGCAAACGAATTTAATCACATTTCTACTTGTTCATCTGCTAAAGAAATATGGGATAGGTTAGAAGTAACCCATGAGGGAACCAATCAAGTAAAAGAGTCTAAAATAAACATGCTTGTGCATAAATATGAATTGTTTAAAATGGAGCATGATGAGTCCATAACTGTAATGTTTACTCATTTTACTGATATTATTAATGGTTTAAAGAGTCTTGGTAAGTCCTATACTAACAGTGAGCTTGTAAGAAAGATTCTCAGGTCCTTGCCAAGAACTTGGGAAGCCAAAGTGACTGCCATCCAAGAAGCCAAAGACTTGAACACTCTACCTCTAGAAGAGCTTCTTGGATCTTTGATGACTCATGAGCTAAGCATGAAGCAACATCAAGAGGAAGAAGTCAAAAAGAAAAGAACCATTACCCTCAAATCCACAGCTCCTCCTGATGAAGAAACTGATGACACTGAAGATGAAGAACAGGATGAAGAGATGGCACTCATCACCCAAAGATTTAAGAAATTTTTGAGAAAAAAGAAACAGGAGATGAGGAAGAGGCCATTCACAAAAGGGGAACAAAGCAAAGAAAAAGAGAAAGACCAACCCCTTATCTGCTACGAGTGCAAGAAGCCGGGATACTTCAAATCCGAATGTCCACAACTGAAGAAAGGTCCCAAGAAGTTCAAGAAGAAGGCCATGATGGCCACATGGAGTGCGAGTGATGACTCAAGCTCCGATGAGGAAACCTCAACCGAACAAGCCAACCTGTGCCTTATGGCACACGAAAATGAGGTAATTTCTGAAACCCCTAGTGACTTTACATTTAAAGAATTACATGAAGCATTCTATGATTTAGTTGATGAATTAAAGAAACTAGGGATGAAGAACAAAGAGCTAAAATTGAAAAATCAATCTTTATTGAAACAAGCTGAAAACTTTTCAATTGAAAAATTCACCTTGCTTCAAGAAAATCAAAGCTTAAAGAATGAAATTGCCAAGCTGAAACCAATAGTAGAAAAGTTCACCTTGAGTTCAAATAAACTCAATATGATTCTTGATAATCAAAAAGCCGTATATGATAAGGCTGGACTTGGCTATAACCCCTTGAAGAAACAAAAATATCTGAAAAATATTTATGTAAACTCTTTAAGTAACAAGTCTACCAATATTACTTGTTTCAAATGTGGTAGAGTAGGACATAAGTCATACACTTGCTTCTTTAACAAATCTGCAAACTCAACTATAAAGAAAATATGGGTTCCAAAAGGAACCATTATGACTAACCAAAAAAGACCCAAGAAAGCTTGGGTACCTAAAATAAAAATTTGACTTTTGCTTGCAGGTGTGTCTAGCATCCCAAGGAAGAAACAGAAAATGATATCTTGACAGTGGATGCTCGAGATACATGACTGGTGATGAATCACAATTCATCACGCTTGTTGCTAAGGATGGAGGGATGGTCACCTTTGGAGACAACAGCAAAGGAAAGATCATCGGTATAGGTAACATTGGTATCACTCCCTCCAAATACATTGAAAATATTTTGTTAGTTAATGGTTTAAAGCATAATTTACTAAGCATTAGTCAATTTTGTGATAAAGGATATAAAGTTATTTTTGAATCATCTGTTTGCATTGTAACTAGTCCTATTAACGATGGCATTAAATTTATTGGACATAGACATGGCAATGTTTATATGGTAGATTTAAATGATTTAGCCAACATAAACATGCAATGCCTAGTATCCTTGAATGCTAAAGTTAATGAGACTAGTTAGCTTTGGCATCGTAGACTCGCACACATTAGCATGCATTCTCTTTCAAAATTAATTAAGAAAGAATTAGTTCTTGGCTTGCCTAAACTGAATTTTGAAAAATATAGAATTTGTGATGCATGCCAACTAGGTAAACAAACAAGAGTTTCATTTAAATCCAAAAATATTATTTCAACTTTTAGACCTTTAGAGCTTTTGCATATGGACTTATTTGGACCAACTAGAACCACTAGTCTAGGAGGAAAATGATATGGTTTTGTAATTATAGATGATTACTCTCGTTTTACTTGGGTTTTCTTTTTAGCACACAAAGATGAAACTTTTCATATTTTCACTAAATTTTACCGAAAAATCACTAATGAACAAGGATTTTCAATTCAAAATATTCGAAACGATCATGAAACTGAATTTGAAAATCAAGACTTTGAAAACTTTTGTGATGAAAATGAAATTGGCCATAACTTCTCTGCTCCTAGGACACCCCAACAAAATGGGGTAGTTGAAAGGAAAAACAGAACCTTTGAAGAAATGGCCCGTACCATGCTTTGTGAAAGCAACCTTCCAAGATATTTTTGGGCGGAAGCAATTAACACAGCATGTTACATTTTAAATCGTGCTTTGATCAGACAAATTTTAAAGAAAACCCCCTATGAACTTTGGAAAGAAAGAAAACTGAATATTGCATATTTTCATATTTTTGGTTGCCGATGTTTTGTACTAAATAATGGCAAAGAAAGACTTGGTAAATTTGATACAAAATCAGATGAAGCGATCTTTCTTGGTTACTCCTCCACTAGTAAAGCTTTTAGAGTTTTTAACAAAAGAACTTTAGTAGTAGAGGAGTCCATACATGTTGTTTTTGATGAATCTAACGATCTTCCTTCAAGGAAGAATGAGGGTGTTGATGATGCAGATCCTCTAATAGAAGGAATGAAGGAGATCACTCTGAAAGATTCAACAACTTAAGAGGACGAGGAACAAGAAGACAAACAAGATGAAAGAGGTGAAGAAATTCAAGAACAACCTCAAGGTACAAATGACCTACCCAAGGAATGGAGGTATGTTCACAATCACCCTAAGGAGTTGATTATTGGTGATCCTATGCATGGGGTAAAAACTCGTTCTTCACTTAGAGATGTATTTAATCATTATGCTTTTGTATCTCATCTTGAACCAAAAACTATTGAAGAAGCTGAAAATGATCATAATTGGATTAATGCAATGCAAGAGGAACTTAATCAATTTGAAAGAAATAATGTTTGGACTTTTGTATCAAGACCTAAAAATTATTCAATAATTGGCACAAAATGGGTCTTTAAGAACAAATTAGATGAACATGGTAATGTAATAAGAAATAAAGCAAGATTGGTTGCTAAAGGTTATAATCAAGAAGAAGGAATTGATTTTGATGAGACCTTTGCACCTATTGCTAGATTAGAAGCCATTAGACTTCTACTTGCATATGCTTGCTTTATGAAATTCAAATTATTTCAAATGGATGTCAAAAGTATATTTTTGAATGGATATATTGCTGAAGAAATCTATGTAGAACAACCCCCAGGATTTGAAAATCATGCTTTTCCTAATCATGTTTTTAAATTAAATAAAACTTTATATGGATTAAAACAAGCACCTAGAGCTTGGTATGATAGGCTAAGCAAATTTTTACTAAATAATAATTTTTCAAGAGGTAATGTAGATACAACCCTCTTTATTAAAAGAAATCAAAATGATATGTTAGTAATACAAATTTATGTTGATGACATAATTTTTGGGTCTACTAATGAATCTCTTTGTCAAGACTTTGCTAAGCTCATGCATGGGGAGTTCGAAATGAGCATTATGGGAGAACTCACTTTCTTCCTCGGACTCCAAATCAAACAAACAAAAGAAAGAATCTCCATCACCCAAAGCAAGTACACCAAGGAATTACTCAAAAGATTTGGAATGGAGAACTCCAAAGCAATTGGCACACCAATGAGCCCCTCATGTAAGCTTGACAAGGATGAAGAAGGTAAATGTGTAGACTTAAAATACTATAGAAGTATGATTGGCTCTTTATTATATTTAACTGCAAGTAGGCCTGATATCATGTTTAGTGTTTGTTTGTGTGCTAGATATCAATCTAATCCTAAAGAATCTCATTTGAATGCTGTTAAAAGAATCCTTAGATACTTGAATGGTACTCAAACTCTAGGGTTATGGTACTCTAAAGACTCACTAATTGATTTATTAGGATATTCAGATGCTGATTTTGCTGGATGTAGATTAGATAGAAAAAGCACAAGTGGAACTTGCCAATTTCTTGGAGTTAACCTAATCTCCTGGTTTAGCAAGAAACAAAATTCGGTAGCACTGTCTACGGCTGAGGCCGAATACATTGCAGTCGGAAGTTGTTGTGCTCAAATCTTGTGGATTAAGCAACAACTCAAAGACTTTGGAATCAAACTTAATGAAACACCCATAAGATGTGACAACACAAGTGCCATAAATCTAACTAAAAATCTAATTCAACATTCAAGGTCTAAGCATATTGAAATAAGACATCATTTTATAAGAGAACATGTTCAAAACAAAGATATAACTCTTGAATATATTTGCACTAAAAATCAATTAGCTGATATCTTTACAAAGGCCCTTAGTGAGGATAGATTCTATGAAATTAGGAGAAATCTAAGAATTCTTGATCCTTATGCCTAAATGTTTCTCCATTTCCAAGGAATCGATTTGAGATCAATTTCCATCATCTCTCTTGGTCCTAAAAGCTCAAGATTATCATTCTCACAACCTATCTTTAAGCAAAATTCCTTCTCCTAAAATTTTAAATTTTTTCAAAATTTATTCATATTTTTTCTGAATTTTTGTGATTCATGAGTCGACCCCCTAGGGTCGACCCATTGGCAAACTTGTATTTTTCGGCCAATATCCCACGGGTTCATTCCTTTTTATCTTAAACCTGTTCATGAGCCGACCCCTCATTCTCTTCGTCTTCCTCCCTCCAAGACCCGTCATCCTCATCTTCTTTCTCTCCAAAACTAAAGATTTAGCTCAAGAACATTCTCCCCTCTCCTCTCCACCTTAAATCACCGCCTGGGAAAGGAGATTTTCGCATCTTTCTCCTTTGATTGAAGCGGTTGGAGCATGCCCTAGCCTCCATCGTTCTTCTCAAAACCATCTCTTCTCTCCGCCAAAATCCCTTTCCATCCTCTTGTAACCCTCCTACTACTCATCCATTTGATCCTCCTAGTCTTCCTGCCTGCTCTTGTGGTAAGAATGGCCCCAAAGATGAAGCTCCCTCAAAGAAGAAAATCAGTCCGTGAGCTGGAAGAAAGCGTCCGCAGGAAAAGGCAAGCTTCTCAGTCCTCCACTGCTCCCATTTCGGCTTCAGTGTCAGCTCAAGGTCCCTCTCAATCTCCCCTTAGCCCTAGCAAAATCCCTTTATCTGATAGGAAGGTTGAAACCAGAAAGAATGTGAATTTTAGATTCTTTGAAAAAGAAGGTTTCTCTTTTGGGACAAAGATAAAAAATCAGGGTTGGGGTTTTTACTGCTCTCTCAAGGAAGTTACTTTTGTAGACCTGGTTAGAGAATTTTATCAAAATCTGCATTATGGTAATGGAACAGTGACTTCTACAGTTAAGGGAGTTGATATCTGTCTGGATCCTATTATTTTGGGAGAGATACTACATTTGCCCTGTGAGGGATATTCTTACATGGAACTCCCAGTGAAGGAAGAGGGGATCAGTGTAATTCTAGAAGGAACCTACTCGGGAAGTTTGAATAAATTGGAAGCCAAAATTTTATCAATTGAAATGAGGATCTTACATCAATTAGTGACAAAGATTTTCTTCCAAAGGAGTGGTAGGCATGACCTCCTTTCTGGCAGAGATATTTGTATAATATTTCATGTGATCACTCAAACCCCATTAAACCTCCATGCTTTAATGATTGAGGCCATGAGAGAGACACTGAACAGATCCAAGGCACATCTGCCTTTTGGTATGGCTCTCACACTAGTTTTTAGGAGGTTTGGAGTTAGTTTTGAAGGAGAGGCATCTGTTAAGCTTTCTCACGCAGACACCATCAACCAACACACTCTGCACCGCATGGGATTTACTAAAACTGATGGTGGTTGGATCAAGGGTTCTGAGGAGAGAGCTGAGGATAGAGTAGAAGACAGAGCTGAAGAAGAAGGTCCCTCATCTCCTCTCCATGACTTCAGGGCAGCATCTCCAGATATCCAGTTTGTTTCAGACCCAGAGGCTGGCCCTTCAGATTCTGCCAGGAGGTACACACCAGTACATCAGCCAGAGAGCAGAGCACCTCCTCCAGAGTTCAGATTAGCTGATGATCAGATCGAGCAGATTTCTCAGCGTGTGGCTTCCTTGCTTTCTCGACAGTGGAGCACTTCTAATTTACACCAGGGTCCACTTCATTAGATTCATCTGATCGGACCTTGATTCTCCATATCTCTACTGTATTTCAGTTGATCTCAGACCAGTCTATTCGGATTCAGCAGCTCGAGGACAGCATTTGGAGACTGACTGGGAGAGTTCTTGACTTGCAGGGGCAAGTCTTAGCTTTGGCCCATCCTCAGCCACAGGAGAGCTCTATTGAGGTCACAGATCTTACTGCAGAGGCTGGCAGGCTTAGAGGTGTATTGGAGGGTGGTTATGAGTTATTGAGGAGAGAGATCAGAGGCTCGAGTGAGCATGCATCTACTCAGTTCACTACTCTGCTTCAGTCTGTTTCGAGAGCACTGAACGTTCTTGATTCCATTAGACTCACTCTTTCAGTCCAGTCTTTGGCCTCTCAACGTTCTCAGCCTCCTAGTTCATCTCGCTCACCTGCTCGTGCCAGCACCTCCACTCGTGGCAGAGGCAGACGGGGTAGAGGATGTGCTCTTGGTCGAGATCCATCATCTCCTCACCCTATCTCTGATGACTCCGATCCATCTAATCATGAGCTTTACTAGATCCTAGGTGTTAGTCTCTTGTTCTTTCTAGGATCTGTATTTTTGGGCCATGTAATGACATTAGCTAGCTGACTTTTATGTTATGAAATATGTATTGAAATAACTATGGTTTTAATCATCTTTTAATTATATATCTACTCTTTGTAATGGTATCTATCATCTCTTGGTTATATATCTTCTCTTTGTTGATAATTCATATCTATGGTAATCTATGGCATATTTTGGTTAATGATTGCTGTATTCAGGGGGAGCAAACATTAATGATTAGCACTAGAAGTTTGAAGAAACACTAAAGAGAAAATGTATTCAGAAAAAGAGGGAGTTAACAATGTTTGATGATGTCAAAAAGGGGGAGAAATTAAAGAACAATATCAAAAGCAAAATTATAAAAAAAAAAAAAAAAAAAAAAATATATCAAAAGCAAAATTATAAATTATTAAAAGACTTGAAAATAAAATGAATGAATTGGAAAGAAATTAAAGAACAATATCAAAAGTAAAATTATAAATTATTAAAAGACTTGAAAATAAAATGAATGAATTGGGGAGAAATTAAAGAACAATATCAAAAGCAAAATTATTAAATGACTCAAAAATACAATGAGTAAGTTGCTAAGTACAACGCAAATGAGCAACCTTTAAAATTACTCCTTAAACATGCTCTGATATGCTTTAAAATTTAACTTGCTCTGATACATCTTAAATTTGACATGCTCTGATATACTTTATAATTAATTCTTAGACATGCATTGGTACACTTAATTATTTTTGCTCTGATACTAAAACTAAATAATCAAATGAGAATGAGCAAATTTTCAAGATACAACTTGCTCTGATAACAAAAATAAATTTTCTACTCTAACACCAAAATCACATAATCCAATGAGCAAATTTTCAAATCTTTAAGCAAATGGGCAAACTATTTATGCAAATGAGCATTTGTATCACAATGCCAAAAGAATCAATCTTCTTTTCAAGCTAATGCACTTATAATGCATTCTTTTGAAATTCATGATTCACATAGATACTTTTGTTCAAGTATTTTGTCATCATCAAAAAGGGGGAGATTGTTGCTCCTTAGATTGATTTTGATGATTACAAAGCAGTTGAAGGGGTACTAATAATTTTTATTTGAAAAAGACCCATTGTTCTTCAGGGGCAAAATAGTAATTTTATCAAAATCCTGATTTGAAAGTATTAAATGATAGAACAAAAGATTTATGATCCATTGACGAAAATTTCATTATTTTTGGACTTGTATTTTGAAAGTTATGCATGTTTGAAATCCATGAGTCGACCCATGAGTCAGCTCATGGCACAATGAGCTATTTGGCATGTAGAATTTTTGGCTTGGCACAACCTGTGAGTCGACCCATGAGTCGACCCTCAAGGCATGAGTCGACCCCTGCAGTTTTTAGGCCAAAAATCATAGAACCCTATTTTCTGGTATTCAACCACAGAGGTCGACCCATGAGTCGACCCCCAGGCATTAGTTGACCCATGAGTCGACCCCTGTGACGGGATTTCTCCGCAACGGCTAGTTTCTAACCTATTTTAAGTACTTTTAATGCTCATTTAATGTGGTCTAACGGCTCTTTTTCAGCCTAGAATATTTTTCTCTATTTCTTAAAGCTATAAAAGGATCCAAAAGGTGAGAAACAAGTAAGAGATCGAAAAGAGATTTGAAGAGCATTCAAGAGAGCATTCAAGAGCATTCAAAAGAGAGAATTTGAAAAAGGGTTTTTCAAGCCAACTTTTCAGCCCTTATCAAGAGTTCATTCAAAGCTTTGAAGAAGCCTTTAAACCAAGCTCACCAACTCCTCAAGTGCACATTCAAGTCTCCAACCACTTTGAGGAAATCCAAAAAGGATCTTCTTCTCCTGAGTAAAGTGTATTTAAAGTTATATTCGCTCATTAAAGGAGCTTTCTTTGTACTTATTTATGCTATAAATTATTTTACTCAGTTTGAGTGATTGTTTTTGTTTTGGAGGGGTTCCAAAATAAGGGAAGGTTGATCCGAACCTAGAATCAGAGTGTATTGGGTTGACTTGTACCCAAAAAATAAGTGGTCTAGCTTGGGATAGCTAGAGTCGGAGTTTCCGACATTTGTATTTGGGTTGAATATAAGATTAGTGGATTGGAATTCCCAAGTAGGAGCTTGGGGAGTGGATGTAGGTGCAAGGTTGGCACCGAACCACTATAAATCCTTTTGTTTGTGGTGTGCATAATTGCTTCTCTTTAACTCTTCATTATTTCCTTGCATTCTTGCTTTTGGCAATTAGTCTTGAATTAAGTTTACTCTCCACACTCATTTAGCTATTGACAAACATTTTTCACAAGTCATTAGTTAAGTTCAAAATTTTTAGAAACCCAATTCACCCCCCCCTCTTGGGTTGCATAGCTGGGCAACAATACTGATAGAAGCCAGGCACTTGCATGGCTACATCAGAATCTCGGGCTGTGCAGAGATCATCTACAGGGTAATCAGATTACCCTTGAGGTATTACTTGTTTCCTCATCCCTTTTAGATTTATTTTAGACTTAATATCAGATATGAAGATTAGATCTAAAGACATAGATCTAAAATAAATATAAGATAAAAATTTTAAAAATTATTCTGTCCCAGATTTGATGAAATCTGAAAGATCCTACAAAGGAAAAAGGTGATTTTTTTCTTCAACTAGTATCAGAGCCAGGTTTTTGGCTCTACTTCAGATCTAATTTAGATCTGATTTTTTATTTATTTATCTAATATTTAAAAAATTTTAGATGTCACATCAGATGTAATAAGATCTAAAATTAAAATATTTAAAATTAAATCTAAGAAGATCTAACATGCATGAGATGCATGACTAGACTAGGATTAGTTGAATCCATGAACAGTCTTAAGTTTTATGTTTTAATGATATTAAAATATGAATTAAATCTAATTTATTCTTTATTTTTTTGATGTTACAAATATTATAATCAGATCAAAAATAGAAAATAAAATTTTAATTATTTCATAAAATTGATCTGTTGCATGCCTAGACTAGTTGTAGAATTGTTCTAGTAACTTATCTAAAATAGATTTAATTTTGAATAGCTCAATTTAAATTTTATTTTTTAGATATTACATATGATGTATCAGATCTGAAAGCATGTTAATTAGATCAATTTTTGATACATAAGATGTATGCAAAGCATGTATTAGTTAGATCTTAAATTGTATATGAGATATGTAAATTTAGATCTAACTAGTTTTGTAGTTAAATTTATATTTTTGACTAAGGTGTTCCTCATGGCTGTCCAGTCATAAGAATGAAGTAGGATTTTAAGATCCTCTCTTTTCATTCAATGGGGTATTCTTATGACGTGTAGGGGTGCCGTGCATTCATCCTTAATCAGAAATCAAAACTTACTTTTCTGCAAAATCCTAGATCCTGAAACCCTAAGATTTATTTTACATATTTTATTTATGAACCCAAACTTAATTAATGAATTAAGCTTATGAAATTAAGTTAGGTCTAAAATTGAGAACTTCAGATCTAAGATATTTTCATAAAATTGGGTTCGGACTTGGGTAGATCAATTAGGTCTAGTGATTGATCAAACTGAATCAAGAGTTGGTTAGGTGAGATCATGAAAGCTAATAATTAACTAGCCTAATAGGATTAAGTCTGGGTCAAGATCGAATCACATTTAGATGTGACTCGATCAAGTTAAGACCTAATATGGCTCAGAGATTAGAGCCTGGATTGTAGGCTAACCCAATTAGTTCTGGTTCGACAATTTGGTGTCTAAGGTAAGTTGGGCAGATGCGACCAACTAGTTTTTAATTGAAAGCTACTTGACTCGAATGCGTTCTTGTCGAGTTAATGGCATATCCCTCCCATCGATCTCACCTTTCTGGCCATATGTGTCAACTCAGTTCTGATTATAGGTGGCTAACAATTCGAGCTAACCCATGCCATTAGGTTAGTCATAATTGTTATGACTATGTCAAGTCAAGTTTAATGAGACCTAAATCAAATCTCCCTAAGAAAATATTAAGTCTAGGTCTTCCACCATTGTGGATGTGCGGGCCCTTCCCAGAGTTGATTGTTCTCGACTGGTTACAGTGGCTCAGTTGCACTGGGAAGATGCAACCATGTCCATTAGGCATTGGATGCTATGAATTAGAGGATGGGTTGGGTTCAATATTTTGGATACGGTGAGGGACCCAATCAGGAATCTAGTTCGTGCAAATGGTGGGTTTGACTTAACTAAGGATTGAAGCAATATCTCAGGCATGGTGAGCTTCATGAATTAGAGACCAAGTTTTGGGTGTACCATGATTAGAGAATCGTTAGACAAGAGTTATCTACTCATCGGTTGACCCATCACCAATAACTGTTAGGTGAGATGGTGAGCCAGTCGGTGAGACTGCACCGCCCACTAAAAATTATTGATCACGAAGATTTTCATATCTCTACCAAAGGAGTGTAGGGATCTGAGAAAATAGTGGGAGCCTAATTTGTTTAAAAATAAAAATCCTAAATAAATTGGTTGAGTCTGATTACAAAATCTAACTAGAAACTTTTGACTCTCTACAGAAAATATGTCTGCCTCAAATCTCCTGACCAAAATTCTAGACACCCATAGACTGATTGGATCCAATTTTACGAACTGGTTGAGGAACTATAGAATTATTCTGGATTTCAAAAAATTAGCTCATGTCTTGGACCAGGACCCACCTGCCATACCAGCACGTCTGACTGCTGAACAGAGAGCATCTCTAGAAAAGTGGATGGATGATGATAACAAAGTAAGGTACTACATGTTGAGTGCAATGTCTGATGACTTGCAGCACCAGCATGAAAATTTTTTGACTACCCGCCAAATGTTGGCTCACCTACAAGAGTTATTTGGTGAATAGAGTTGCGTGGCCAAGTATCAAGTATGTCAAAGACTTTTTAAGGCCAAGATGCGTGATGGGCAGTCAGTCCAAGATCATTGTTTGACAATAATCAAAGATCTTGAGGAGCTTGAGAAGCTCAGTATCATCTTAGATAAGGATTTTCAGATTGATGTGATCCTTCAATCCTTGTCCGATGCATATGGTCAGTTCATCATGAACTTTCATATGCATAAGATGCAGTGTACCTTGGCCGAGTTAATGAACATGCTGGTTACAACTGAGCTTTCTATGAAGGGTTCAAAAGGCTCAGTTCTTATTGTATAGCAGACTTCTTCCAAGAGAAAGTCTTTTGGAAAGAAAAAGAAGTCTGCGAAGAAGCAGAAGGTAGATGGCAAGAAGAAGAAGACAGAACCGAAGAAGAAGGCTGCTGATAAGGAAAAATATTTCCATTGCCAATCAGATGGCCATTGGAAGCGGAACTGTCCTCAGTACCTAGCCATCCTGAAGAACAAGAAGGATGGTCCTTCTGGAGGTATGCTCATTTTAGAATCTAATCTTACGATTTCTTCTGCATCCAGTTGGGTGCTTGACTCTGGTTCTAGTGCTCATTTGTGCACTTCTATGCAGGATCTTGAGGAGAGCTGGAGGCTGAGGAATGGAGAGATGATCCTATACATTGGGAACGGAGCAAGAGTTGCTGCTGTAGCCATGGAAACCTACCCTCTACGATTACTATTAAGATTAGATTTAGTTTTAAGAGACTGTTATTATATGCCTACAGCAAGCAGGAATTTGATTTCTATTTCATGTTTAGCACAAAAAGGCTATGTGATTAGCTTTCATAAGGACTATTATAATATTTTTTATGAAAATAATAAAGTTGCAGATAGTTTTCTTATTAACGGTCTCTATCAGCTACATATTGATGTATCTGTGTTTAATATCGAGCAAAATATGAATGCCATAGGAATTAAAAGGTCTAGAGATAGTCTAAATGATAGGTATCTATGACACCTAAGGCTAGGTCATATAGCGGAAGAAAGGGTTAACAAATTAGAAAAATCCGAGCTATTGAGTCTGTTGACTTTCGAGTCATATCCAGTTTGTGAATCATGCCTCCAAGGCAAAATGATCAAGCTTCCTTTTATGGGACATGGGGAAAGGGCTACAGACCTACTTGCCCTAGTACATACGGATGTGTGCGGCCCATTTGATGTGCCAGCTAGAGGCAACTACATCTACTTCGTTATCTTTACCGATGATATATCTAGGTATGGGTATGTATTTCTAATGAAACACAAGTCTGAAGCTTTTGAAAGGTTCAAAGAATTCAGACATGAGGTAGAAAAACAAACAGAAAAGTCCATTAAAGTTCTTTGATCAGATCGAGGAGGTGAATACCTTAGTCGAGAGTTTCTAGACTATCTTAAGGACAATGGTACAGTCTCTCAATGGACTCCACCTGGAATGCCTCAACACAACAGGGTTTCAGAATGGAGAAATCGGATCCTATTAGATATGGTCAGTTCCATGATGAGCTTCACAGACCTTCCTGAATTTTTTTGAGGATATTGTCTTATGACAGCAATTTATGTATTGAATAGGGTTTCCTCTAAAATCATTCTTACCACACCGTATGAGATATGGCATGGTAAGAAGCCAAGTCTGAATCATCTCAAAATTTGGGGTTGTCTGGCTCATGTCAAGAGACAGCAGACGGACAAGTTAGAGTTCAGATCTTTTAGAGCTCGATTTATAAGATATCCTAAAGAGTCATTATGATACTATTTTTATATTCTGAAAGACCACAATGTGATTGTGAGTCGAAATGCTATTTTTTTTGAAAAATAGTTTATTCAAGATGGTGGCATCGGAAGAATAATTAAGCTCAAGGAGAATGTCTCCCAAGAGCAACGAGCTAAAGAACCTGAGGAACCAAATCAATCAGAACCAGTCCTAACACAACCTCTTCCACCTCGTAGATCAACTAGGGTTTTTCGTCCTTCTGAAAGGTACTTAGGTACCATACAAGAGGATGTAGAAAAAATATTCCTTACGGGAAATGGGGTTCATGATGATGATCCCAAGACTTGTGATGAGGCGATATCAGATATCGACTCTGAAAAATGGTTAGAGGTAATGAGATCAGAAATTGACTCGATGCACTCAAACCAAGTCTGAACCTTGGTAGATCCACTTGAAGATATTGTACCTATTGGGTGTAAATAGATCTTCAAGAAAAAGATAGGTGCAGATGGGAATGTGGAGATATTCAAGGTTAGGCTCGTAGCGAAAGATTATAGTCAGCACGAAGGTATTGACTATCAGGATACCTTCTCGCCCGTAGCCATGCTAAAATCCATCCGCACATTACTTGCTGTTGCAGCCTATTTTGATTATGAAATATGGCAGATGGACGTGAAAATGGCGTTCTTAAATAGACATCTTGAGAAAGATATCTATATGGAACAGCCACTTAGTTTCACATCTAGTGATGATGATCACAGGATCTGCAAGCTGCAAAGCTCTATTTATGGACTTAAGCAAGCATCTCGGAGCTGGAATACTCATTTCAATGATGTAATCAAAATGTTTGGTTCATCAAGAATGAGGAGAAATCATGTGTGTTCAAAAAGGTCAGTGGGAGCACGGATGTCTTCCTCGTATTGTATGTAGATGACATCCTCCTAATTGGGAATGACATTCCCATATTGACCTCAGTCAAAGTATGGTTATCTAAGGAGTTCTTTATGAAAGATCTAGGAGAGGCATCCTTTATACTGGGTATTAAAGTCTATAGAGATAGACCAAATAGGATGCTGGGACTTTCACAGAAGATGTACATAGAGGAGATACTAAAAAATTTAGCATGAAAAACTCCAAAAGAGGTTTATTACCTTTTAGACATGGCATTCATCTCTCCAAGAAGATGTGTCCTAGCACACCTGAGGAGATTGTGTAGGAACCAGATCTAGGGTTTCAGGGTTAGATCTTGAATTTTTTTCAAGATCATACAGCGGAAGACTAAAATAAATCAAAATTTATTTTCTAAAACCAGAGAATCTCAGATCTAAGATCCTATTACATGATTATTACATGGTATTAAATCAGAAATTAAAATATATAAATATAGCATGAACTATATGTTGATCATATCAACATATTTCTATACTACATCTAATGTATGTATTAAACAATAGATCAGATCTATTACCTTGCAAGTTAGATGCTCTAACCTCGCTGATCCAAGCTTAAGGATGATGTTGCAAGTCGCACACACATCCGACCTCTAGGAGTCATCCACACAAGCCCACGAATCTCAATCAGAAGTCCTGCTTCAGGAAATCAGCACAGTATGCTAGTACTGCGCTGATCCTTCTTTAATGGTTGATCAGGTGCCTCCTTCTTCTTGATTTGGACTCTTCCAAAGATGGAAAGTAGAAGGAGGAGTTTCAGATCTATGACGCTCTCAGGAAACTCAAGATGGAGGGAGGAAAGATATGAAAACAAAAACCCTAGAAGAAGACCCTCTTCTTCTTCACATTTTTTTTTCTAGACACCCAAACTTGCATCTTTTATATCTCCATGACCCAAAGGTATTTCTCTTTTATTTTTATATGGCACAAAGGTATCTCAAATCTCTGACTTCTCCTAAAATTTCATGAAGAAACTCATCTTATATAGAGAGATATGATAGAGTCCTTGTCTAGGTCAAACACCTAGTCAAGACTTATCCAAACATGGCAAGTTAAGGGACGCCCAACTCTTGAGCACCTCCTTCATATTTTTGTACATGGATCACCATAAAAGGGTGCACAATGTATACCCTAAAAGCCACAAAAATTTCAAAAAAAGTTTGGATAAATTCAGTGCAAAATTGAAAGAGTTTTGGATTTCTAAAACTCTATCTCATAGAATTCGAAATCCAAACTTATTCCTTTTAGATTTGATCCAAACCACCTTCCATGTAAGAAAGAAGAGAGGAGACCTTTTGTGAATGTTGGAGAGATCTGGGAGAGGGCTTTTGTCGCACAAAATAAGTGGAGATTGGCGTTGAATAAGAGAGAGGGCGTGGAGAAGGCTTATGTGGCGCAAGGTGGAATCCTAGTCTTACTAGGATTTTGTCTTATGACTTGTTTTAATTTGGTTTCTCAAATCAAATCAAATCAAAATTAGATCAATACAATTAAAATAGGTCTTAATCAAATTAAGAACCTAATTTAATTAGATTAAATTAGATTTAAATCTGATTTAATTTTCTAATCAAATTAGAAATTAGATTGACCCAAGTCCTAGTTGAACTAGGACTAGTTTTTCCTTGCACTTGGCTTATCCAATAAACCAATTGGACTTGATCCAATCAAGCTCAAACTAAATCTAATTAAATTATATTTAATTAAACTTAATCTCAGCCCATTGGCTTAATCAAATTAAGCCAATTAGCAATCGAATTGCTAATCGATCCTCCTACAATACTTGCACTGGGTTAAATGTCAATCGTATTGATCATTTAACCCTAGAACGATTCTTAATCATTGATCAACCATCCGATCGGATCATAAACTCTAATGTGTGTGACCTCATAGGTCCGAACCTAAGCCGATAGCATAGGAATAAATTTCTGTACAAATCGAAGTGACCATCTAGCAATGGTACCCGACGACCGGATAGGTCGAATGTATAGAACAACATCCTTAGAACCCATGCGGATATAGTTTTCATATAATTCATTCCCTTGACCAAAATAATCATAGGATACCCCAGAGTTTAACTGTCAACTCTGATCAGGTTGTCCACATTGTATTTCAAAATATCAAATCCATCTGATGGATTACCCTGGCCAAGATTTTGCTAAATTGAAATACAGCGACTCATTCTTCTCCAACTCTTGTAGTGGTCAATCCCATCTCGATCACACTCTGACTTTGCAAGTACTTGACTATGCCCAGAAGCCTTCCATCCCTGAATTAAAAATTTAGTTAGTCCAGTACCAAAGCACAGTGAGTTGCTTGCAAGTCACTGAGGCGATCTCAGGTCTAAGGGATACTTATACCTATATCCCATCAAAGACATTCTCGACAGCAGAATACTCTGGAGTTGGTCACGTTCAATGACGATGTACCCTTACATCTCACCTGTATGCCATACCAGTGTCTCCACACTCTTTGGTTAAGAGGACAACCAACCCATATGGCCTACAGCGACCTATGCTCGATAGAAGCTGTCGTCCTTATTAACAGCCTATCATTTGGTCGTGAACAGTTTTAAGGACTAATCGATAAATCCTCTCTTTATCGAACTTAAATAGTCCTAAGGACTTCATCATAACAACAGAGTTCATTAGAAGATGAAAGCTTATGATGAAGATGCCAAATATATTTTATTTATTAATAAATCAATTACAATACTTGGTTGCTCAACCGTCAACAGCTTGACGATTGGCTTTTTGGGACATATTTCCCAACAACTCCCACTTGTCCTAAAGCCACTCGGCACAGTATCTAATACCCATCTTCGACTTGTGATTGTCGAACTCCTTTATTGCCAGGGCTTTAGTGAAGGGGTCGGCCAGATTCTTCTTTTCGTCGATCTTCTGAAGGTCGACGTCACCTCGATCCATGATCTCTCAGATCAGGTGGAAGCGACGCAAGATGTGCTTCGTCCGCTGATGTGCTTTGGGTTCCTTCACCTAAGCTATGGTACCAGTGCTGTCACAGTAGAGCAGGACTGGACCATCGAGGGAGGGTGCTACTCCGAGTTCAGTGATGGATTTCCTTAGCCACACAGCTTCTTTCACGGCATCCGATGCTGCGATGTACTCCACTTCACCAACAGAGTCTGCCACAGTATGCTGCTTGAAACTCTTCCAGCAGATGGCTCCACCATTCAGAGTAAAGATATAACCCGACACGCTCCTGCTGTCATCATGGTCAGATTGAAAGCTGGAGTCTATGAACCCCACAAGTTTCAGATCTGACTCGCCATAAACCAACCATTGATCCTTAGTATTTCTCAAATACTTAAGGATGGATTTAACCACATTCCAGTGGTTTTCTCCAGGATCAGATTGGTATCTACTCACTACTCCTAGTGAGTATGCCACATCTGGTCTTGTACATGTCATGGCGTACATGATAGATCCCACGGTTGAAGCATATGGGACTCTACTTATACGCTCTCTTTCTTCAGGAGTTGTCGGACAATCCTTCTTAGAGAGAGAAATTCCTTGGCCTATCGGTAGATAGCCTTTCTTGGAATTTTCCATGCTGAACCTCTTCAGCACAGTGTCTATGTACATGGACTGGGATAACCCAAGCATCCTTTTAGATCTATCCCTATAGATCTTCATCCCTAGGATGTAGGATGCTTCACCCAAGTCCTTCATGGAGAACTGTGATGACAACCAAACTTTTATTCCCTGTAGTGCGGGGATGTCATTCCCGATTAAGAGAATGTCATCCACGTACAATATAAGGAATACCACAACCGGATCATTTGCCCATTTATAGATGCAGGGCTCTTCTCCATTCTTAATGAAGCCATACGTTTTGATCACCTTATCAAAACGCATGTTCCAACTCCGAGAAGCTTGCTTCAATCCATAAATGGATCTCTGAAGCTTGCACACCTTGGACTCATCTGTGGATGTAAACCCCTCAGGTTGTATCATATACACCTCTTCGGTCAGCTCTCCATTCAGGAAAGCTGTCTTTACATCCATCTGCCAGATCTCATAATCTAGATGGGCAGCTATTGCAAGCATTATCCGAATAGATTTGAGCATTGCCACAGGGAAAAACGTCTCGTCATAGTCAATACCATAACATTGACGATACCCCTTGGCTACCAGACGGGCTTTATAGGTCTCCACCTTTCCGTCTGTGCCCCTCTTCCTTTTGAAGACCCATTTACACCCAATGGGTTTAACCCCTTTAGGTGGGTCAACCAATGTCCATACATCGTTGACCTTCATGGACTCCATTTCGGATTTCATGGGTTCAAGCCATTTCTCGAAATCAGATCTCTGCATTGCATCCATATAGGTGATCGGATCCTCATTATTCTCATCAAGTTCGATGGGATCACCGTCCCGGACCAAGAAACTGTAGTATCTGTCCGGCTAACATGGTACTCTACCGGATCGCCTTAATGGTGCAAGTATATTGGGCTCCGGATCTGATCTAATCATATCCGACTCAGGTTCAGTTATTGGTGTCAGTCCTTCTACCTGTTGAACTTCATCAAGTTCAACCTTAGAGGCAACGGTTCCTTCACCAAGGAACTTCTTTTCTAAAAAGATTGCCTTAAGGCTGACGAACATCTTTTGTTCATCAGCATGGTAGAAAAAATATCCTTTTGTCTCTTTGGGGTACCCTATGAATGAGTATTTGTCAGACCTAGGTCCAAGTTTGTCTGTGACTAATCGTTTGACATAGGCCGGGCACCCCCAGACCCTAAGGTGTGAAAGTGCTAGCTTACGTCCCGTCCATATCTCATATGGAGTCTTAATTACAGACTTACTTGGAATCCTATTTAATAGATAACAGGCCGATTCGAGTGCATATCCGCAGAAGGATATCGACAAGCTAGCAAAATCCATCATAGATCGGACCATGTCTAACAGAGTCTGATTCCTCCTTTCAGACATACCATTATGCTGTGGTATTTCTGGAGGAGTCCATTGGGAGAGAATCCCATTCTCTCCTAGATATGTGAGAAACTCACTAGAAAGGTATTCTCCTCCTCGATCAGATCGAAGAGTTTTAATACTCTTCTCAGTTTGTTTTTCTACTTCACATCGGAATCGTTTGAACATTTCAAATGAATCCGACTTATGTTTCATCAGATAGACATATCCATATCGGGATAGGTCATCCGTGAAAGTTATGAAGTAGAAATATCCACCTCTAGCATTAGTGCTCATGGGCCCGCATACATCAGTATGTACTAGGCTCAAGAGCTCAGTAGCTCTCTCACCTTTTCCAGTAAAAGGTGACTTGGTCATTTTACCAAGAAGACAGGACTCACAGGTTGGAAGTGATTCACAATCACTAACTTCGAGGATTCCCTCTTGAGTCAACCTGTTTATTCTGTTCTTGTTTATATGACCTAGCTTACAGTGCCATAAGTAGATATCTGACACTATCTAATCTAGGGTGCTTGCCAGTAGAATAGACTCTTATCAGGCTTGATCTTTTTGGTCTGGCTCTGCACAGATGTCCCAGCCTGAACTTGCACCTTCTTGACTTTCTTCTTCTTGTTCTTCTTTCCTTTCTCAAAGGGTCGAAAACCAGAAGACAAACCTCCCACTGAGTTCACCGACTCCTTGAGGAGTTGGTGATCCTTCTCAAAGTTCTGAAGCAACCCTAGTAACCCATGGTAGTTTACTTCAGGCTTTGTCATTCTATAATGAGTGAGGAATGGGAGATAAGACTTGGGCAGCGAGTTCAGTATTGCATCTTTCCCAAACTGCTCATGCAAAGAAAGGTCGAGCTTGCTCAATCATTCCATCAGCTCGATCATGTACAATACATGATCAGTGACAGAGGCACCATCCTGCATTTTGGCGTTGAAGATGGCACAACTAGTCTTGTGCCTCTCTACGTCATCGGGTGTGCCAAAGGCATCCTCCAACACTTGAAGCATGTCCTTTGGCTGAGCCGTCTCGAATCTGTGACTGAACTCGTCGCTCATGGTAGCCAGCATGATACAGCGCACCGTGGTCCGGTCACTGAGCCACTTCTGGTAAGTGTCTCTGACTGTTCCACATGCATTGGCAGCTGGCTCCTCAGGTGCAGGATCCATTATCACATATAGGATCCATTCATGCTCCAAGACTATCTTCAACTTTCGATACCAGCTATCAAAGTTGGGTCCCACCAACTTATCATTGTCCAACAATGATCGGAGCGATAGGGAGTGGCCATATTTGCACAAAAGAGAACCATAACCTAATTAGTAATTGATTCATTAAACCTAAAGATTTGAATTTTAATCAAAAGGTTTCTCCCACTATTTTATTCGAATTGGTAGCCTCTACCTCCAACTCGAGGAATTACCCTAATTCCTTAGCGGGTACTAGAATCCACTTAGACTGCACACAAGCCCAACTTTGGTTGGTCAACCCATATACATCTAAGGGTAGGTTCATAACCAATTATTTCTCTAAACAATTTCTAGTAATTTTAATTTTGCCCCAGAAACCTAATCAATAGGCTTTGGCCTCCACTGTAAGGATCCGGTTAGGTCCAACCATTAACATGATCATACTTGGTGTATCTAACCAACGAATGATTAAGCCCAACTTTGGTTGGCTCACCTAACCACCATTAGAGAGACACTTCCAAGTCATCATATGATGAGTGATAATTTCATTAGTCAACAAGCACCAGGCCTTTAGGTCTGCAATGATTATTGAGTTAATGGACTCATTATCAAACACCTTTGTTGGTGCAAAAATCTACTTGCACCGGATAAGCTGGAGTCGGGGAAGCCGCGGTCGCTGCCGGGACCTGCAAGGGAAGTCTAAACCGAAGGTGGGGTTGCTCCGGCAAGACCCTCCGACGCTCAAGTCAGTTCTCTGTCTCAACAAAAATGGAGTGCTCGAATGGAGAATTTAGCAGAGTTTTGGGATAAGAAAATGAGCTTAAAGAATAATGTATCTGGGTCCCCCTTTTATAGGCGGAGGAGGCAATGGATTGATGGCGACGTTTGTAACCGCCTGGTAGTGGGCCGCCCATGGTCAGGGGAATTGATTACGAAAGATAGTGGAGCAGACACGTGGCCATCACTGCGGCTCGCCACGCGGAATCTGTTATGAGGGGTGGAGCAGCGTCCGTTGTCGTGACTTGCCAGCGGATAGGAGAATCGCATGGTATCCGTCACAGGAGGTGGAGCAGGTTCGTGGCCGTTATTGTGGCCTGCCAGGGGATAGTGGAGCTGTGCGAAATCCACCACAGGAAGTGGAGCAGGGTCGTGGCCGTTTTGATGGCCTGTCAGGGGGCACGGATCTGTCGATTGAAGCTCGGCAGCGGTCGGAGCCCGGTTTCTGTAGAGGTCCGGGAGAGGTCCTCCTGGCGGTTGGGGTCGTGGGTGGAGTCCGACTTCCGGGGGAGTCCGGGCGGAACCCTCTCGGAGCCGAAGTTGCGGGCGGAACCCGGCTCTCGTAGGAGTGGGCGGAGTCTGCTTGCGGCTGTAGTCGTTAGCGTCGAAGATGAAGCTCGACTCCCTTAAGAGCACGGGCGAAGCCCTCCTGCAATTTAAAATTAAAGGCGAAGTCCGGCTCTCGTAGGAGTCCGGATGGAGCTTGCCAGCAGTTGATACTGAGAGCGGAGCCCGGCTCCCGTAGGAGTTCGGGCGGAGCTGTGCTGCTGTCGGCGATGGAGCCCGGCTCCCGTAGGAGTCCGGGCGGAGCTGCGCTGCTGTCGGCGGTAGAGCCCGGCTCCCGTAGGAGTCCGAGCGGAGCTGCGCTGCTGTCGGCGGTGGAGTCCGGCTCCCGTAGGAGTCCGGGCGGAGCTGCGTTGCTGTCGGCGGTGGAGCTCGGTTCCCGTAGGAGTCCGGGCGGAGCTGCGCTGCAATCAAAGTTAAGGGTGAAGTTCGGCTCTCGTAGGAGTCCGGATGGAGCTTACCAGCAGTTGATACTGAGAGCGGAGCCCGACTCCCATAGGAGTCCGGGCGGAGCTGTGCTGCTGTCGGCGGTGTAGCCCGGCTCCCGTAGGAGTCCGGGCGGAGCTGCGCTGCTGTCGGCGGTGGAGCCCGGCTCCCGTAGGAGTTCGGGCGGAGCTGCGCTGCTGTCGGCGGTGGAGCCCGGCTCCCGTAGGAGTCCGGGCGGAGCTGTTCTGATGTCGGCGGCGGAGCCCGGCTCCCGTAGGAGTCCGGGCGGAGCTGTTCTGATGTCGGCGGCGGAGCCCGGCTCCCGTAGGAGTCTGGGCGGAGCTGTTCTGATGTCGGCGGCAGAGCCCGGCTCCTGCAGGAGTCCGGGCGGAGCTGTTCTAATGTCGGTGGTGGAGCCTAGCTCCCGTAGGAGTCCGGGCGGAGCTGTTCTGATGTCGGCGGTGGAGCCCAGCTCCCGTAGGAGTCCGGGCGGAGCTGTTCTGATGCCGATTCCGTTGAGGGTTTCGGCTGTGGGTATTTTATACCCAACACCAGTCCCCCTACATCCGAGTTTGAATTTCAAATGAAGGAAGTACACAGAGAGAGAGAGAGAGATGGGTACAGCCAGAACCGTCCCTTCGAATCCTGCGCACTGCCGCCCCCAGATATTTTGGCATTAAATGAGCGTGTGCCGGAGTCTTTTCGAATTGGAGCGGTATGAGGGGATGCTTCGAAAATCCTGCAGGTACACTGGCCTAGGTACGGTGCAATTATGATCCTGCCAACCGTCAGCCGCCTTTAGCCGTCTGCCACGGGGAGTGGGACACGCGTCGGATGCGGACTGGCCTGGGGGGATTCGCGATCATTATGGCGTCGGATCCCAGGGTCTATTTAAACCCGTCCTCCCCCCTTCAGGCGTCCTACTCCATTTCTGATTTTTTGCTGGTGTCTGTCTTCTCTTCGAGAGCCTGCTCTAGTGAACGTCTTCTCGAGTCGTAGGCGCCTCCCGTTTCTCACTCCCCAGGTCCCCAGAGCAATATAGGTTAGTGCCAACCTTCTTCTCACCGCCTAGGGGCTTCTCCTCTCTTCATTACTTTTGTGTCTTCTTCCGAGTTGGCCTTCGGCGTCTCGTTCCCCTTTCGGTCTGCCTTTTTAGGATCCTTTAGGTTCTCTCTCCGAAACTGCTCAAAATGTCTTCCGACTCTTCTGCTCCCATCAGCTCTGAGAGTTCTTCTGCTTCGAACCCCCAGGTCCCTGTCTCTGCGAACGAACCCGCGTCCGGGGCAGGGCCTCGCCCAGTTTTTGCACCGGGCGTCATTCCATGTTCGTTGACTCCGGATGAACTCCTTCTGATAAGGGCTCGGTACGGGGTTCCTCCGGAGTATGACCTGGAGCTACCTGGCCCCTCTGACCGGGCCAGCGCTCCTCCTCCTGGTCGCTTTTGTTCGTATCAGGAGGCATTTCGCGTCGGACTCCGGCTTCCGCTTCCTGTCTTCGTTGCCGCCTTCTTTCGCTTCTTAGACATTTCTCTCACCTCCGTGGCCCCGAATTCCTTTAGGTTTTTGATAGGATTTCTCTCTCTCTGCCACATAGCCGAGGTCCAGCCATCCCTTTCCTTGTTCAGGCATTTTCACACCTTCAAACGCCATCCTTCAGCGAAGGACTGGTGGTACTTCTCCCCCCAGTTTGGTAAGAAGGGGTTGCTGAAGGGTGCCCCTTCTTCGATTCACAACTGGAAGGGAAAATTTCTCTTTGTCTACTGTCCGACCCTGGAACTGGGCCTACCCCCTTGGGGGTCTCTGAGGGATTCCGTCCGTCGGGCTCCCAGCCTGGGAGAGGACGACCTCCAGGCCGCCCAGAAGCTTCTAAGTTATCCCGCTCCTTCCCTTCCTAATCTTTTGAGGGAGCAGCTTCTTTTCAACATCGGCCTGAGCCCTCAGGATCCAGCAAGTATTTATCTTTCCTTTTCTTGCCTTCTTCTTCTCTTTATTTTTTCCTTCCCGCTCTTTTCTTCCTCTTTCTTTCTCTCTTCTTTTCTCTTCTCTCTTCTTTTTTTTTTTTTTTTTTTTGACTCTGGACTGATCGGTGCCGCTTCTTCTTTCTTCTTTTCTTTTCCTGTTGTTTTTTTTTTTTTTTTTTTAGCAATGGACGTCGAAGCCACGCGGATGCTCGCCAAGGCCATGAGAGCTCAGAAGAGGAAGGGCGCGACGGCCTCCGGATCGGCGAAGAGAGCCAGGGTGGAGGAGACGAGCTTGGCTGCGCCCGTCCAGGCGACCCCGACCATCGACATTCCTTCAGATGCTGAGCCAGCGGCCCCCCGGGCTTCCTCAAGGAGCCCACCGATTGGGGCCCCCGTTTCGGGGGCTCGCCCCACGGAGGTGCCCACCGCGGGGAGGAGGAGAAAATCGGTGGCTCGCATTGCGACCAGCCACCGAGCTGCTGCAGATGAGTCTGTCTGCTCCGAGGGGGGATCAGAGAACCCCTTCAACGACAAGGACCTGATCAGGCGGCTGCTTGATGGCTACATTCTGTCCGACGTCGTGGAGAGGATCGACCATGCCGATCCCGAGCAGCGGGCTTGGAATTCTTTGGGGTCCTTCCTTGAGGTAAGCGGATGTTTATTTGCATGGTCACTCGGCCTTTGTTGTAATTCTCTATCCATCCTTGCAGATTGGGTACCAGCTCTTCGCCTATGTCGAGGCATCGAGCCGCATGAGAAGGGACCTCCTTCAGGTGGAGGAGTGCTGCCAGGCCGAGGTTGCTCGCCTTCAAGCGAAGACGGCCGAAGTAGCCGCCCTCCAGGAGGCCCTGGAGAGAGAGAGGCAAGCCCGGGAAGAGGAGAGACAAGCCCGAGAGGAGGAGAGACGAAGCTTGGAGGAGTCGGTGAGGAAGGCAGAGGCCGAGGTCGCTCATTTGGCCGAGCAAACTTCGGTTCTGGTCTCGGAGGCCAGGGCCCTTGCGGTGGAGGAGTTCAAGCCCTCCACGGAGATGAGGGAACTGAACATCCAGTTCGGCCTGGAGGCATTCACAAAGGGGTTCGAGCTCTGTCGAGAGAAGGTGGCCAGCAGATACCCCGACCTCGATCTCGGCTTTCTGGAGGAGTCTGAAGATGAGGCCGGCCCTTCATCTGCCGCTACCGCAGTCGCACCCCCCGCACCGAGCTCTCCACCTCCTGCCCCTGAGGTCTGAGACCTCCGATCTTGTGTCTTTATTTTGTCGCCATATTTCCTTTCTGTTTGTCTTCAAAATTAATCAATAAAGTCGAATTTCTTATTGTGGATGGCCTCTCCTTCGCCCTCCTCCTCCTTTTCTGCCTTTCTTCTTGTAATGAGTCGGTCTTTGACGTTTGCACCTTCCGATGGCAGTGCCCTGCTGAAGCACTCCCCTTGCCCTTGGGGGTCCCGCTGAAGTCAACTATCCAACGGCTGAAAAAGAAGGTCCTCCACCTGACGAAGAAGTTGAAGAAGTCGGAGGGCGAGCTCCGCAAGTCGAGAAAATGCTATTCCGAGGCCGCCGCTGAGGCCGCCCACTTTAGGAGTCTCCAAGTGAAGGCAATCATGGATTACAGTCGGAGGAAGGCGAACTTCACAAAGGAGCTCGAGGAATGTAAGAAGAGTGCCAGCGACCGAAGTTGGGCTCAAGAAGCCAGGATCAGCGCCCTTAAGGTGGAGCTGTCAGCTGCGAAGAGGAGGATCAGCCAGCTGGAAAGGAACTCATCCCGGCTCCCAGCGCGGGTTGATGATGAGTAGAAATGGTCGCAGAAGGTCTCCGACCTCCAGAAGCAGCTTCAAGATGCTGAGGTGAGCCACGATGTGCAGTGGGCCAGCTGGCGTCGGCAAGTGGAAGAGTGCAAAGGGAGATTCCGTCAGACGGCGGACGAGGTTGTTCGTCTCCAGAGGCAGTTGGTTACTAGGGCGCAGCTTACTAACGCCCAAGATACCGAAGAGCTCCTAGCCCTGAGAGGCACTATCGAAGGGATTTTCGTCTCCCTTGGGGAGAAGACAGCCGAACTTCAACAAGTGAAAATCCAACTGGCACTCGAGCGGAAGGCCATCGCGGATGCAGAGGTGGAGTCCGAAGTTCTGCGGAAGCGGCATCGAGAAGCGGAGGCAGAGAGCTGACAACTTCGTCAGGCACTCCAGGATACGCTGCGGAAGAAGGATGAACTACAAGAAGCAGTGGAGAACCTGAGGCAGTCCTGGTTGAGGGATGGAGGTGATAACCCTAGGTCGGAGGGAGCAGGACCTCCTTAGAGCTCTTTTGTCTTCATGTAATTACTTTTTTTTTTTTTTTGTCGTTTTGTCCTTCTTTCCCTGGCCGTCCTGGCCCTGTAGTACGCATATTGGAAATGGAAAAAAGAGTGCTTTGTGTTACCTTGTCCACGCATAACATGATATCGTCGTCTGTTGACCCTTTCTTGTCGTTTGGCTTGTTCGACGTAGATGTCGTCGTGGGGGGGGGCTCTTCCCTTTCATCTGTCCTTGTTATGTGGCCGAGTTTCGCCACCATTATTAACCCTTGCTGCAGAAGTGGCAAATGGAGCTCGGCTTCCGTAGGAGTCCGGGCGAAGTCTTCCTTGGCGGCAGAACCCGGCTCCCGTAGGAGTCCGGGTGAAGTCTTCTTTAGCGGTGGAACCCAGCTCCCGTAGGAGTCTGGGTGAAGTCTTCCTTGGCGTAGGAACCTAGCTCCCGTAGGAGTCCGGGTGAAGTCTTCTTGGCGGCGGAACCCGGCTCCCGTAGGAGTCCGGGTGAAGTCTTCCTTGGCGTAGGAACCCAGCTCCTGTAGGAGTCCGGGTGAAGTCTTCTTGGCGGCGGAACCCGGCTCCCATAGGAGTCCGGGTGAAGACTTCTTTAGCGACGGAACCCGGCTCCCGTAGGAGTCCGGGTGAAGTCTTCTTGGCGGCGGAACTCGGCTCCCATAGGAGTCCGGGTGAAGTCTTCTTGGCGGCGGAACCCGGCTCCCGTAGGAGTCCGGACCTTCCACTTTGCTCGAGCCGGTGCGAGGTTCTCTTCTCGTTACCAGCCTGGCTTGTGGGGGCGCGTTAGGGCGCTGTAAGGCCTCTCCCCCTTCCGGTCTAAAAGAATCGGGCCTTCAACTTTGTTCATGTCAGGACGAGGTTCTCCTCTTGTTCCTGACAGGGCTGTGGGGGCACATTAGGGCGTTGCAAGGCCTCTCCCCCCATCCGGTCTAAAAGAACCGGGCCTTTGACTTTGCTCAAGTTAGGGCGAGGTTCTCCTCCTGTCCCTAACAGGGCTGTGGGGGCACATTAGGGCGTTGTAAGGCCTCTCCCCCCATCCGGTCTAAAAGAACCGGGCCTTTGACTTTGCTCAAGTTAGGGCGAGGTTCTCCTCCTGTCCCTAACAGGGCTGTGGGGGCACATTAGGGCGTTGTAAGGCCTCTCCCCCCATCCGGTCTAAAAGAACCGGGCCTTTGACTTTGCTCAAGTTAGGGCGAGGTTTTCCTCCTGTCCCTAACAGGGCTGTGGGGGCACATTAGGGTGTTGTAAGGCCTCTCCCCCCATCTGGTCTAAAAGAACCGGGCCTTTAACTTTGCTCATGTCAGGACGAGGTTCTCCTCCTGTTCCTGACATGGGCGTTGTTTTTGGAGGGGTCATATCCAGTCATAATACATCCACGTTAGGTAGGAGGGGCGCGTTAGCTAGAAAGAAAAGTAGATTCAAAATGAAATAGTAAGTGATATATTTACAGTTCTCCCGCTCCTCCTTGAGGCCCTCCGGTGATGGAGTCGATGGTCCCGATAGGAGGCCGGTCCCCGGGCTGCTCCTCCCTTTTCTGCAGTTCGGGCGGTGGGAGGGCTCTTGGCCGGTCTCCTCTACCCTCAGGCCTGCGGCGGATGAATTTGTCGAGTCGACCTCGCCGGATGAGCTCCTCGATCTCGTCCTGGAGCTGGATGCATTCTTCGGTGTCGTGGCCGTGGTCACGGTGGTAGAGGCAGAACTTGTTGGGGTTGCGCTTCTCGGGGTGCGTGCTTATCCTCTCTGGCCTAGGGAGCTACTCCCTGACCTCTATCAGCACCTAGGCCTTCGAGGCGTTGAGGGGGGCGTAGTTGCGGAATTTCTCTGGTGGGGAACCCCGCCGAAACCTGTTGTCCGGGCTTCTCTGCCTGCGTGCCCGGGGGGGAGTATGGGCGTGCTTATGTCCAGGAGGAGATCAGGAGCGAGGTCGGGCTTCCTTTGGCCTCTTCTCAACTGCGGGCTTACTAGAATCTCCCGCCTGACGCTCCCTCGCAGTCTCTTCATCCTTCATTTTGAAGGCCTCTTCCGCTCGGGCGTATCCTTCAGCCCGAGCCAGTAGATCAGCAAAATCCCTGGGGTACTTCTTCTCCAGGGAGTACAAGAGATCATTCTTCTGAAGGCCACCTTTCAGGGCGGCCATGGCGACTGACTGGTCCAAGTTCCGGACCTCCAACGCCGCGATGTTGAAGCGGTTGACGTAGGCCCGTATGGACTCCCCTTCCCTCTGCTTGATGTTGATGAGGGACTCCGAACCTTTCTGGGGACGTCGGCTGCTGACAAAATGAGCCACGAATTGGTGGCTCATTTGATCGAAGGAGAATATGATACCCGGCTTCAGAGCCGAGTACCAGTTCCTTGCTGCTCCCTTCAAAGTAGATGGGAAAGCCCGGCACAAGATGGCGTCGGGAGCACCGTGAAGCAGCATCAACATTCGGAAGGCCTCCAGATGATCAACCAGGTCCGACGTCCCGTCGTAGCTTTCGAACTGGGGAAGCTTGAAATTCGACGGGATCGGTTCCTGCATAATCATTTAGGAGAAGGGAGGGTCAGTGCAAATATCCTCACCATAAGCGGGAGGTGCGTGGCGGAGTTCTTCGATCCTCCGGTTCATCTCCTGGAGCCTCCGGTCCAGGAAGTCCTCTCGACTTCGAGTCTCGAGGGTCCTTTGGCAGAATGGGAGCAGGGATCTTCCAGGGGTGGAGTCGTGGTCTGATTGAGGGCTCTCTACCCTCGAATTTGCCTTCCCAGGAAGGACGGGGCGGCTGGCCCAGGTGGCCCGCCCCACCGTCGGGTTCTGGCATTCCGGAGATGCCCCCTCCGGATGCGCCAACGCCTGTGGTTGCTGCTGCTGCATTGCTTGTATGGCTTCGACGAGGCCTTTGACCTGCTGCGCCAGCAAGTCAAACTGCTCCGCGCCGACCGCCGCCGCCGGAGGGGGAGGAGGAGGAGGCTGAGAAACGGGAGGGGAGGCCGGAGCCTAAGATCTGGCCGCGGAGGCCATGGACCGCCGGGTGGACGCCTTGCGCGGAGGCATCGGGTGTCGATCTCGCGGGGGAGGATTAGGAGTGGATGACGGAGAAACGGTCGGAGGCAGCTCCGTTGAACACTCCTTTAAGAACAAGGGTGCTGCGAAGACACAAAGCCCTTCCTCTAGCGCCAATCCTGTTGGTGCAAAAATCTGCTTGCGCCGGATAAGCTGGAGTCGGGGAAGCCGCGGTCGCCGCCGGGACCTGCAAGGGAAGTCTAAACTGGAGGTGGGGTTGCTCCGGGAAGACCCTCCGATGCTCAAGTCAGTTCTCTGCCTCAACAAGAATGGAGTGCTCGAACGGAGAATTTAGCAGAGTTTTGGGATAAGAAAATGAGCTTAAAGAATAACGTATCTGGATCCCCCTTTTATAGGCGGAGGAGGCAACGGATTGATGGCGACGTTTGTAATCGCCTGGTAGTGGGCCGCCCATGGTCAGGGAAATTGATTGCGAAAGATAGTGGAGCAGACACGTGGCCATCACCGCGGCTCGCCATGCAGAATCTGTTATGAGGGGTGGAGCAGCGTCCGTTGTCGTGACTTGCCAGCGGATAGGAGAATCGCATGGTATCCGTCGCAGGAGGTGGAGCAGGTTCGTGGCCGTTATTGTGGCCTGCCAGGGGATAGTGGAGCTGTGCGGAATCCGCCACAGGAAGTGGAGCAGGGTCGTGGCCGTTTTGATGGCCTATCAGGGGGCGCGGATCTGTCGATTGAAGATCGGCAGCGGTCGGAGCCCGATTTCTGTAGAGGTCCGGGAGAGGTCCTCCTGGCGGTTGGGGTCGTGGGTGGAGCCCGACTTCCGGGGGAGTCCGGGCGGAACCCTCTCAGAGCCGAAGTTGCGGGCGAAACCCGGCTCTTGTAGGAGTGGGCGGAGTCTGCTTGCGGCTGTAGTCGTTGGCATCGAAGATGAAGCTCGGCTCCCTTAAGAGCACGGGCGAAGCCCTCCTGCAATTTAAAATTAAAGGCGAAGTTCGGCTCTCGTAGGAGGCCGGATGGAGCTTGCCAGCAGTTGATACTGAGAGCGGAGCCCGGCTCCCGTAGGAGTCTGGGCGGAGCTGTGCTGCTGTCGGCGGTGGAGCCCGACTCCCGTAGGAGTCCGGGTGGAGCTGCGCTGCTGTCGGTGGTGGAGCCCGGCTCCCGTAGGAGTCCGGGCGGAGCTGCGCTGCTGTCGGCGGTGGAGCCCGGCTCCCGTAGGAGTTCGGGCAGAGCTGCGTTGCTGTCGGCGGTGGAGCCCGGTTCCCGTAGGAGTCCGGGCGGAGCTGCGCTGCAATCAAAGTTAAGGGTGAAGTCCGGCTCTCGTAGGAGTCCGGATGGAGCTTACCAGCAGTTGATACTGAGAGCGGAGCCTGGCTCCCGTAGGAGTCTGGGCGGAGCTGTGCTGCTGTCGGCGGTGGAGCCCGGCTCCCGTAGGAGTCCGGGCGGAGCTGTGCTGCTGTCGGCGGTGGAGCCCGGCTCCCGTAGGAGTCCGGGCGGAGCTGCGCTGCTGTCGGCGGTAGAGCCCGGCTCCCGTAGGAGTCCGGGCTGAGCTGTTCTGATGTCGGCGGCGGAGTCCGGCTCCCGTAGGAGTCCGGGCGGAGCTGTTCTGATGTCGGCGGTGGAGCCCGGCTCCCGTAGGAGTCCGGGCGGAGCTGTTCTGATGTCGGCGGCGGAGCCCGGCTCCCGTAGGAGTCCGGGCGGAGCTGTTCTGATGATGGCGGCGGAGCCTGGCTCCCGTAGGAGTCCGGGCGGAGCTGTTCTGATGTCGGCGGCGGAGCCCGGCTCCCGTAGGAGTCCGGGCGGAGCTGTTCTGATGATGGCGGCGGAGCCTGGCTCCCGTAGGAGTCCGGGCGGAGCTGTTCTGATGTCGGCGATGGAGCCAGGCTCCCGCAGGAGTCCGGGTGGAGCTGTTCTGATGTCGGCGGTGGAGCCCGACTCCCATAGGAGTCCGGGCGGAGCTGTTCTGATGTCGGCAGTGGAGCCCGGCTCCCGTAGGAGTCCGGGCGGAGCTGTTCTGATGCCGATTCCGTTGAAGGTTTCGGCTGTGGGTATTTTATACCCAACAACCTTAATGGGAGGCTATGACTCAGTTATCTCCATAACTTTATCATTTTAAGGACCTAATAATTTTAAAGGATTTAAATAATATAGAGGATGAAGTCAGATGAACCAGCTTATCATGATCCTCCCACTGGCTTCACCAATTCAGCTTAAGGGAGACCAGGACTGGTCTAGGAGCACCTAAATCAGTCACACTGATTTACCTAGCTGACATGGGTCAGCTCGAATAGTCAAGTGATCTGATCAAAACATAATTTCACCAAGAGGCCAGGTAAGTTCGATCAGTGGGAGGGTCTGCCAAAGCTTGCCTTAGACACCATCAGAAATGGCCAGGTAAGCGGGCTCCCAATTAAAAACCACCGATCTGGTTTATCTTAGACACCAACTGGTTTAATTAGTTTCGATTAGATCAACCTAACAGTTCGTGCTAGACCGCTTAGCCAAGAATCAAGTCCATTTGGTTCTCGTTAAAGACATGGACTTGACCAACTACAACTATTGTAATTGATCTAGAGAATCCTTGACCTAATCTAAGACAACAATTGATTAGATTTAGTCAATTCTCTAATTAAGTCCATCTTCAATCTAACCATAGGTCTAACCCAATTAATGGACCTAATTCTCGCTAACCCATTAACCCAATGTGTTATGGTTTGTGTCTTAGGTTCTTCAATTCACAATCCTAGAACCTATTCAAACAACTTCTTAATTCTTAATTAAGTTTTGGACTGAGGGTTGGGTTTGGCTTTTCAAAAAATAATTTTCATATTTGTAAAATAATTTTACAATATGATTCTACCAACCATATTGCATGTTTGATTCATAATCAAGATGCAAGTGAAATAAACATGAAACTACTTTAGATCTAATCTAAATAGGTTCATGTAATTGAAACAATTTCAACTTTAAACAATTTCTTTGCACAAAAATTATTAACAAAGAGATTTTATTTCAGATTTAAACATCTTTTAAATCTAATAAATCATAAATTTAATCTAGATCATATCTAACAAATTTATGATTAAAGATAGATCTACACAAGGACAACCTTTGCACTGTAAGGGGTAAACCTTACAGCAGGACAACCTTGCAGTTTGTGATTGATCTAAAATTTTAATTTTAGATTTAATAATCAGATTATAAATTAGATCTAATCTAAAAAATAATCTAAGCATGTATAAATAATAATGTAATAAAGAACCCTTGCTCTGATACCAATTGTAGGAACCAGATCTAGGGTTTCAGGGTTAGATCTTGAAACTTTTTCAAGATCATACAGCGGAAGACTAAAATAAATCAAAATTTATTTTTTAAAATCAAAGAATCCCTAGATCTAAGATCCTATTACATGATTATTACATGGTATTAAATCAAAAATTAAAATATATAAATATAGCATGAACTACATGTTGATCATATCAACATATTTCTATACTACATCTAATGTATGTATTAAACAATAGATCAGATCTATTACCTTGCAAGTTAGACACTCTAACCTCGCTGATCTAGGCTTAAGGACGATGTTGCAAGCCGCACACGCATCTGGCCTCTAGGAGTCATCCACACAAGCCCACGAATCTCAATCAGAAGTCCTGCTTCAGAAAATCAGCACAGTATGCTAGTACTGCACTGATCCTTCTTTGATGGTTGATCAGGTGCCTCCTTCTTCTTGATTTGGAATCTTCCAAAGATGAAAAGTAGAAGGAGGAGTTTCAGATCTGAGACACTCTCAGGAAACTCAAGATGGAGGGAGGAAAGATATGAAAACAAAAACCCTAGAAGAAGACCCTCTTCTTCTTCACATTTTTTTTTTAGACACCCAAACTTGTATCTTTTATATCTCCACGACCCAAAGGTATTTCTCTCTGATTTTTGGATGGAAAAAAGGTCTCTCAAATATCTGATTTTTCCTAAATTTTCATAAAGAAACTCATCTTATATAGAGAGATATGATAGAGTCCTTATCTAGGTCAAACACCTAGTCAAGACTTATCCAAACATGGAAAGTTAAGGGACGCCCAACTCTTGAGCACCTCCTTCATATTTTCATGCATGGATTACCAGAAAAGGGTGCACAATATATACCCTAAAATCCATAAAAATTCCAAAAAAAATTTGGATAAATTCGATGCAAAATTGAAAGAGTTTTGGATTTCTAAAACTCTATCTCATAGAATTCAAAATCCAAACTTATTCCTTTTAGATTTGATCCAAACCACCTTCCATGTAAGAAAGAAGAGAGGAGATCTTTTGTGAACATGGGAGAGATCTGGGAGAGGGCTTTTGTCACACAAAATAAGTGGAGATTGGCGTTGAATAAGAGAGAGGGCGTGGAGAAGGCTTATGTGGCGCAAGGTGGAATCCTAGTCTTACTAGGATTCTGTCTTATGACTTATTTTAATTTGGTTTTCCAAACCAAATCAAATCAAAATTAGATTAACCCAATTAAAATAGGTCTTAAGCCAATTAAAAACCTAATTTAATCAGATTAAATTAGATTTAAATCTGATTTAATTTTCTAATAAAATTAGAAATTAGATTGACCCAAGTCCTAGTTGAACTAGGACTAGTTTTTCCTTGCACTTGGCTTATCCAATAAACCAATTGGACTTGATCCAATCAAGCTCAAACTAAATTTAATTAAATTATATTTAATTAGACTTAATCTCAGCCCATTGGCTTAATCAAATTAAGCCAATTAGCAATCGAATTGCTAATCGATCCTCCTGCAATACTTGCACTGGGTTAAATGTCAATCGTATTGATCATTTAACCCTAGAATGATTCTTAATCATTGATCAACCATCCGATCGGATCATGAACTCTAATGTGTGTGACCTCATAGGTCCGAACCTAAGCCGGTAGCATAGGAATAAATTTTTGTACCAATCGAAGTGACCATCTAGCAATGGTACCCGACGATCGGATAGGTCGAATGTGTAGAACAACATCCTTAGAACCCATGCGGATATAGTTTTCATATAATTCATCTCCTTGACGAAAATGATCATAGGACACCCCAGAGTTTAACTGTCAACTCTGATCAGGTTGTCCACATTGTATTTCAAAATATCAAATCCATCTGATGGATTACCCTGGCCAAGGTTTTGCTAAATTGAAATACAGCGACTCATTCTTCTCCAACTCTTGGAGTGGTCAATCCCATCTTGATCACACTCTAACTTCGTAAGTACTTGACTATGCCCAGAAGCCTTCTATCCCTGAATTAAAAATTCAATTAGTCTAGTACCAAAGCACAGTGAGTTGCTTGCAAGTCACTGAGGCGATCTCAGGTCTAAGGGACACTTATACCTATATCCCATCAGAGACATTCTCGACAGCAGAATACTCTGGAGTTGGTCATGTTCAATGATGATGTACCCTTACATCTCACCTGTATGCCATACCAGTGTCTCCACACTCTTTGGTTAAGAGGACAACCAACCCATATGGCCTACAGCGACCTATGCTCGATAGAAGCTGTCGTCCTTATTAACAGCCTATCATTTGGTCGTGAACAGTTTTAAGGACTAATAGATAAATCATCTCTTTATCGAACTTAAATAGTCCTAAGGACTTCATCATAACAACGGAGTTCATTAGAAGATGAAAGCTTATGATGAAGATGCCAAATATATTTTATTTATTAATAAATCAATTACAATACTTGGTTGCTCAACCGTCAATAGCTTGACGATTGGCTTTTTGGGACACATTTCCCAACAGATTGAATGCATGAGCAAGATCCCTTATGCTTCAGCAATAGGGAGCCTCATGTATGCCATGGTATGTATACGACCTGATATAGTCCATGCTGTGAGTGTCACAAGCAGATATCAGTCGAATCCAGACGAAAAGTACTGGACTTCTATGAAATGTATCCTTAAGTACTTGAGAAGGACTAAGGATATGTTTCTAGTCTTTGAGAATGGAGAACTCCAGATTCAGGGATATACAGACTCAGACTTTATGTCTGATATAGATGATCGAAAGTCGACATCTGGGAGTCTGTTCATTTGCAATGGGGGTGCAGTCAGCTGAAAGAGTTTCAAGCAGACGGTGATTGCTAATTCCACCATGGCGGCAGAGTACATTGCTGCATCGGAAGCTACGAAGGAGGCATTCTGATACAAGAAGTTTGCCGCAAAATTTGGAGTGATGTCATCAGATGCTATACCTCTTTACTGCAATAATTATGGCACCATAGCCCTAGCTAAAGAGCCAAGGTCTCATCAGAAGTCCAAGCACATCGAGCAGCGACTCCATTTCATCTGTGATTATCTTGAAAAGGGTTATATTGAGGTCAAGAGAGTCGACTCCATAGACAATGTGGCAGACCCACTGACAAAGCCATTAGGCCAGCAAAAGATCGAAGCCCACCTTGAAAAGATGGGACTTAGATATGTAGCCAATTGGCATTAGGTCAAGTGGGAGTTTGTTAGATATGTGTCTTAGATGCCAGATTGGCCGACACATTCCTGTATAAATCTAAGGGCAAATTTATAATTTTGACTATAAATCAATAAATAGGTTATTCTTCTATCACATTGTATACATTGTGTCTGTGATACATCCTTTGAGTTAGTAGGAATGTCAATTTATATTTTTTAAGAGTTAAAAATTTAAGACGTGAATTTCCATAACTAACTCATAAACAGCTCCTGACCATAGGATCATCACGAGGATGGTGATCAATCCGAAAGGTTGGTGTACGATCGCTTTCTTAGGATAGATGTGTCTTGAGTCTATAGTGTGAAGATACTAGAATGAGAGTACAAATATTCATTGAGAATGATAGTACTGAGCATGACCACCTCGAGCAGTCATAAGGAAGTCTACTTTCTCATCGATGACTAGATTGATGCTGCAGTTGTGTGTCTAGTTCTTTGATCTGAGGTGCATCGATAGTTCACCTTGAGTGTGTTATAGTTTGACTACACCATAACTCGGTCTCCTACCCATTCAGAATTCTGAGGTGTATGTTGGCTGTAGCATATTCATTGTAGGAACTAGGTCGCACCAAGATGGGATCTATCAACCTTGGTAGATGAGAGGAGTAGTCCTATGATGATCGAAAGATTGAGTCCTTAAGCCCATGGCCATGGTAGAGTGAAATAACGAAAAAAGAGTTTTTCATTGAGGTTTCACATCAGACACAGATCGATCGATTGATTCATATGACTGATGTTGGGTTTGACGAGTTCACCTTAACCCTAATTCAGTCGGGACTCATGATAGAGGAACTCAATCACACAGATAGCTACACCGAGAGATTCATCTTCAATCCTGATGGGTTGCCACCACATACTGCTAGGTGTCACTAGTGGATTTTGGGAGCAATTAGAATGATATTGATGATCAATCATTCTAATTGTCTGAATCAGAAGAGTTCTGGTCCATCGAAAGAAGTTTCAATGATGTCGATGATGAGATCATGACATGTCTCATTACCATACGAAATTGAACCTAACTGGGTTACACAAATAAGGGTTAGGGTCTGGATGTCATCAATTGGGCTAACCCAATTGATTTGGATAAGATCCAATTAGGTTCAAGGGAATCATGCTAGCACACGATTGAGCCTAACTTTCTCCTCGTGTAATCTTTTCTATCTGTACTGAGCCAAATATGATTTGACTCCTCTAGAAAACCTTAGAAAGATTTCTGTCAGTCTAAATGAAGCTTGTCCAGCTCAGAAAAGGCTTGCCTTAATTCATGAGATAAGTTTAAGACAAGCACCTGCTAATTCCTGTCACCTGCCAATTTTATTTTAGAACATTTGTCAAAAGTTGACATATGGGTCTTAAATTGAAGGCCACTTGGCAAGAACTTATTGGAGGATTTTAGTGGACCCAAACCACATCAAATTGGGTGCCATAATCAGATTATGGCGTGAGCCCAATTGGATTAAAGTGGGCGCCCCAAATGGATAAGGATAAAGAGTCTTGATAAGTTTGGACTCCATGGCACCAACTCTCTTTGTGCTTATCCAATATGGGCACCAACTTTTGGAGATAAGGTGGGGTTATTATCTGATGTGATCAGATGACATCACTCCATCAATTAAAATTTTTCCAAAATTTATTCGAATTTTTTGATTGGTCGAATGATGTGGCACTGCGCAGCATATAGGGTCTATAAAATCCCTGTCTGCGCTTAGGGTTTGTGAATTTCTACTCAATACCTAGCCAAAACAAGAATATTCTCTTCTTCTCTATGTCCTTCCTGCTCTCCTCTCTCCCTTCTTCACGTCCAAGGAGTTGGACGTCCATCTGGTAAAGGTCCAAGGTGTGGTGATGCCTGGAACAGGAAGGCTGCAGAACATCTTTGACAGACTGCTGCTTCAACTTCAGAAGGAGTTTTGAAGTACTTCCAAATTAGATAGAGATATAATTTTTACAGTGTAGATTTATGAGGAGAAGATTTTTTAGGTCCTGCCTGAGTGGATACCTATAGAGGCCAGGCACTTGCGTGGCTACATCAGAACCTTGGGCTGTGCAGAGATCATCTACAGGGTAATCAGATTACCCTTGAGGTATTACTTATTTCCTCATCTCTTTTAGATTTATTTTAGACTTAATATCAGATATGAAGATTAGATCTAGAGACTTAGATCTAAAATAAATATAGGATAAAAATTTTAAAAATTATTCCGCCCCAGATTTGATGAAATCTGGAAGATCCTACAAAAGAAAAAAGGCAGTTTTTTCTTTCATAAGGTTCTTCGATCAGATCGAGGAGGTGAATACCTTAGTCGGAAGTTCCTAGACTATCTTAAGAATAATGGCATAGTCTCTCAATGGACTCCACCTAGAACGTCACAACTCAACGGGATTTCAGAACGGAGAAATCGGACCCTATTAGATATGGTCCGTTCCGTGATGAGCTTCACGGACCTCCCTGAGTTTCTTTGAGGATATTGTATCATGACAGCAATATATGTATTGAATAGGGTTCTCTCTAAAATCATTCCTACCACATCATATGAGATATGGCATGGTAAGAAGATAAGTCTGAGTCATCTCAGAATTTGGGATTGTCCGGCTTATGTCAAGAGGCAGCAGACGGATAAGTTAGAGTTCAGATCTTTTAGAGCTCGGTTCATAGGATATCCTAAAGAGTGATTAGGATACTATTTTTATATTCTGAAAGATCACAATGTGATTGTGAATCGACATGCTATTTTTTTTGAAAAATAGTTTATTCAAGATAGTGGCATCGGAAGAATAATTAAGCTCAAGAAGAATGTCTTCCAAGAGCAACGAGCTAAAGAACCGAAGGAACCCAATCAATTAGAACTAGTCCTAACACAACCTCTTCCACCTCGTAGATCGACTAGGGTTTTCTGTCCTCCTAAAAGGTACTTAGGTACTATACAAGAGGATGTAGAGAAAATATTCCTCACGAGAAATGGGGCTCATGGTGATGACCCCAAGACCTATGATGAGGCGATATCAGATATCGACTTCGAGAAATGGTTAGAGGCAATGAGATCAAAAATTGACTCGATGCACTCAAACCAAGTCTGGACCTTGGTAGATCTATCTGAAGGTATTGTACCTATTAGGTGTAAATGGATCTTCAAGAGAAAGATAGGTGCAGATGGGAATATGGAGATATTTAAGGCTAGGCTCATAGCGAAAGGTTATAGTCAGTGCGAAGGCATTGACTATCAGGATACCTTTTCGTCTGTAGCCATACTAAAATCCATCCGCACATTGCTTGCTGTTGCAGCCAATTTTGATTATGCAATATGGCAGATGGATGTGAAAATGGCATTCTTAAATGGATATCTTGAGGAAGATATCTATATGGAACAGTCGCTTGATTTCACATCCAGTGATGATGATCACAAGGTCTGCAAGCTGCAAAGGTCCATTTATGGACATAAACAAGCATCTCGGAGCTGGAATACTCATTTCAATGATGTGATCAAAATGTTTAGTTTCATCAAGAACGAGGAGGAACCATGTGTGTTCAAAAAGGTCAATGGGAGCACAGTTGTCTTCCTCGTACTGTACGTTGATGACATCCTCCTAATTGAAAATGATATTTTCATGTTGACCTCAGTCAAAATATGATTGTCTAAGGAGTTCTCTATGAAAGATCTAGGAAAGGCATCCTTTATACTGGGTATTAAGGTCTATTGAGATAGACCAAATAGGATGCTAAGACTTTCACAGAAAATATATATAGAGGAGGTGCTAAAAAGGTTTAGCATGAAAAACTCTAAAAGAGATTCAGTACCTTTTAGACATGAAATTCATCTCTCCAAGAAGATGTGCCCTAGCACACCTAAGGAGATTGAACGCATGAGTAAGATCCCTCATGCTTCGGCAATAGGGAGCCTCATGCATGCCATGCTATATATACGACCTGATATAGTCCATGCTGTGAGTGTCACAAGCAGATATCAATCGAATCTAGGTGAAGAGCACTGGACTTCTATGAAATGTATCCTTAAGTACTTGAGAAGGACTAAGGATATATTTCTAGTCTTTGGAAATGGAGAACTTCAGGTTCAGAGATTTACAGACTCAGACTTTATGTCTGATATAGATGATCGAAAGTTGACATTTGAAAGTCTGTTCATTTGCAATGGTGGTGCAGTTAGCTGGAAGAGATCCAAGCAGACGGTGATTGCTGATTCCACCATGGAGATAGAGTATATTGCTGCATCGAAAGTTGCGAAGAAGGTATTCTGGTATAAGAAGTTTGCTGCAGAGCTTGAAGTGATGTCATCGGATGCCATCCCTCTTTACTATGACAATAATGGTGCCATAGCCCTAGCTAAGGAGCCAAGGTCTCACCAGAAGTCCAAGCATATCGAGCGGTGATTCCATCTGATCCATAATTACCTCAAAAAAGATTATGTCGAGGTTAAGAGAGTCGACTCCACAAACAATGTGGCAGACCCACTGACAAAGCCATTAGGCTAGTAGAAGATCGAAGCCCACCTTGAGAAGATAGGACTTAGATATGTAGCCAATTGGCATTAGGTCAAGTGGGAGTTTGTTAGATGTGTGCCCTAGATGCCAGATTGGCTGCACATTTCTGTACAAATGTAAGGATAAATTTATAATTTTGACTATAAATAAATAAAAGTGTTATTCTACTATCACATTGTGTACATTATGTTTGTGATACATCCTTTAAGTTAGTAGGAATGTTAATTCATATTTTCAAGAGTTAAAAATTTAAGGCATGAATTTACATAACTAACTCATAAACAGCTCCTGACCATAGGATCATCACGAGGATGGTGATCGATCTGGAAGGTTAGTGTACAATCGCTTTCTTAGGATAGACATGTCTTGAGTCTATGGTGTGGAGGCATTGAAGTGAGAGTACAGGTATTCGTTGAGAACGAGAGTACTGAGCATGACCACCCGAGCAGTCATAAGAAAGTTTACCTTCTCGCTGATGACTAGCTCGATAATATAGCAGTGTGTCTAGTTCTTTGACCTGAGATGCATCGACAGTTCACCTTGAGTGTATTATAGTTTGACTACACCATAACTCAATCTTTTAGCCATTTGAAATCCTGAGGTATATGTTGGCTGTAGCATATTCATTGTAGGAACCAGATCGCACCAAGAAGGGATCTATCAACTTCGGTAGATGAGAGGAGTAGTCCTATGATGATCGAAAGATCAAGTCATTAAGCCCATGGCCATGGCAGAGTGAAATAATGGAAAAAAGTTTTTCATTAAGATTTCACATCAAACTTGGATTGATCGATTGATTCATATGACTGATGTTGGGTTTGATGAGTTCACCTTAACCCTAATTCGGTCGGGACTCATGATAGAAGAACTTAATCACATAGGTAGCTACACCAAGAGGTTCGTCTTCATTTTTGATGGGTTGCCATCATATACTGTTAGGTGTCACTGGTAGATTTTGAGAGCAATCAAAATGATATTGATGATCGATCATTCTAAATTATCTGAATCAGAAGAGTTCTGATCCATTGAAAGGAGTTTCGATGATGTCGATGATGAGATCACGACATGTCTCATTACCATACGAAAATAAACCTAACTGGATCACACAAACAAGAGTTAGGATCTGGATGTCATCAATTGAGCTAGCCTAGTTCGATTGATTTAGATTAGATCCAATTAAGCTCAAGGAAATCATGCTAGCACACGATTGAGCCTAACTTTCTCCTCATGTAATCTTTTCTATCTCGACTGAGTCAAATGTGATTTGACTCACCCAGAGAACTTTGAGAAGGTTTCTCTCAGTCTGACTGGGGTCAGTCCAGCTCAGAAAAGACTTATCTTAATTCATGAGATGAATTTAAGATAACACCTGCTAATTTCTGTCACCTGCCATTTTCGTTTTAAGATATTGGTCAAACATTGACCCATGGACCTTGGACTGAAGGCCACTCGGCAAGAGGTCATTGGAGAGTTTTTGTGGAGTGTCCACCTGCTAATTTTATCTTCAAAGTGGGTGCCATAATCAGATATGGCGTGCACCCCAAGTGGATAAGAATAGATCCCTTGAGATGAGGACTCTATGCCTTGATCGACTCAAACTGTTGGGCGCCAATCTCACTGTGTTTATCCAGTGTTGGCACCAACAATAGGAGGATTTGGTGGAGTTCTTATCTGATATTATTAGATGACATCACTCCATCAATTAAAATTTTTTCAAAATTAATTGAAATTTTCTGATTGGTCGAATGATGTGGCACTGCATGGTGTAGCAGGGTCTATTTAAACCCTGTCTGTGACTAAGGTTTAGAGACTTTGCTCAATACCCAGCAAAGACATGAAACCCCTCCACTTCTCTATGCCCCCTCTACTCCTCTACCTCCCCTCTTTATGTCCAAGAGGTTGGGCATCCATCTGGTGCTTGTCCAAGGTGTGGTGGCTCCCTGATCAGAAGGCTGTAGGAATTTATCAAGAAGATGCTGCTCCAGCTTCAGAAGATCTTTTGAAGATTTTGCAGATCAGATCTACATCTAATTTTTGGATCAAAGATTAATGAGGAGAAGATGATCCAGATCCCGCTCGAGTGGATACTGGTAGAGGTCAGGCGACTGCATGGCTATTTTAGAACCTCGGGCATTACTGCGATCATGTACAGGGTAATCTAGTTACCCTAGAGGTATTCCTCTAATCTTCATATTTTAAATTTAATTTTAGATTAAATTGAAGGGGAGAAAATTACTTTTCCTCGTAGGATCTTTCAGATTTCATCAAATCTAGGATGGAATAATTTTAAAAAAAATTATCCTACGTATTTCAGATCTAATTATCTGATATTTAAAATCTAAAATTAAATCTAAATCTATGATAAAAAAAAAGTACCTCAAGGGTAATCTGATTACCTTGTAGATGATCTCTGCACAGTCTGAGGTTCTAATGTAGCCACGCAACTGCCAAGCCTCTACCGGTATCCACTCAGGCAGGATCTGGAACATCTTCTCCTTATGAATCTATACTCCAAAAATCAGATCTTTATCTAATTTGAAAGTGCTTCAGAACTCCTTCTGAAGTTGGAGCAGCAGCCTGTCGAAGATGTCCTGCAGCCTTCTGTTCCAGACGTCACCACGCCTTGGATCTTTGCCAGATGGACGTCCAACTCTTTGGACGTAAAGAGGGAAGGAAGGAGAGTAGGGAGGACATGGAGAAGAGAGGAGGGGGTGGCAGTTATTGGGTTTTGTGCATAAAATAATTTCTTCCATAAAACCCTAAGCGCAGTAGGGTTTATATAGACCCTGTATGCTGTGCAGTGCCACATCATTCAACCAATCAAAAAATTCTAATAAATTTTGAAAAAAATTTGATTGGTAGAGTGATGTCATCTGATCACATCAGATAAGAACCCCACCCTCTCTCCTAAGTTGGCATCAACATTGGATAAGCTCAATCAAGGTGGCGCCAAAGAGTCCATGTTTATCAGCACTCTTTGGTTCTTATCCATTTGGGGTGCCCACTTTAATCCAATTGGGCTCACGCTGTAATCTAATTATGGCACCCAATTCAATTGGATTTTGATATGTGGACACTCCACAAAAATCCTTCAATGAGCCCTCTTCAGTTTAAGACCCATATGTCAACTTTTGACAGATGTCCTAAAATGAATTTGGCAAGTGCTAGAAATTAGCAGGTGTTGTCTTAAATTCATCTCATGAATTAAGACAAGCCTTTTTTGAGCTGGACAAGCTTCATTTAGACTGAGAAAAATCTTCTTAGGATTCTCTGGATGAGTCAAATCATATTTGGCTCAGTAGAGACAGAAAAGATTACACGAGAAAAAAGTTAGGCTCAATCGTGTGCTAGCACGATTTCCTTGAACCTAATTGGATCTAATCCAAATCAATTGAGTTAGCCCAATTGATGACATCCAAACCCTATCCCTTATTTGTGTGACCCAGTTAGGTTCAATTCCGTATGATAATGAGACATGTCGTGATCTCATCATCGACAGCATCGAAACTCCTTTCGATGGACCAAAACTCTTCTGATTCAGATAATTAGAATGATCGATCATCAATATCATTCTAATTGCTCCCAAAATCTATCAGTGACACCTAACAGTATGTGGTGGCAACCCATCAGAACTGAAGATGAACCTCTCAGTGCAGTTATCTATATGATTGAGTTTCTCTATCATGAGTCCCGACTGAATTAGGGTTAAGGTGAACTCATCAAACCCAACATCAGTCATATGAGTTAATCAATCGATCCGAGTCCGATGTGAAACCTTAATGGAAAACTCTTTTTCATTATTTTACTCTGCCATGTCCATTGCTTAAGGACTCGATCTTTCAATTATCATAGGACTACTCCTCTCATCTACCGAGGTTGATAGATCCCATCTTGGTGCGACCTAGTTTCTACAATGAATATGCTACAGCCAACATAAACTTCAGGGTTCCAAATGGCTAGGAGATCAAGTTATGGTATAGTCAAACTATAACACACTCAAGGTGAACTGTCGATGCACCTCAGGTCAAAGAACTAGACACACAACTGCAGCATCGAGCTAGTCATCGATGAGAAGGTAGACTTCCTTATGACTGCTTGATATGGTCATGCTCAGTACTCTCATTCTCAATGAATAACTGTACTCTCACTCTGGTGTCTCCACACCGTAGACTCAAGATACATCTATCCTAAGGAAGTGATCGTACACCAACCTTCCGGATCGATCACCATCCTCGTGATGATCCTATGGTCAGGAGCTGTTTATGAGTTAGTTATGTAAATTCATGCCTTAAATTTTCAACTCTTAAAAATATGAATTTACATTTTCACTAACTCAAAGGATGTATCACAGACACAATGTACACAATGTGATAGAAGAATAACCCTTTTATTCATTTATAGTCAAAATTATAAATTTGCCCTTAGATCTGTATAGGAATGTGTCAGTCGATCTGACATCTAGGGCACACATCTAACAAACTCCCACTTGACCTAATGTCAATTGGCTACATATCTAAGTCCCATCTTCTCAAGGTTGGCTTCGATCTTCTGTTGGCCCAATGACTTAGTTAGTGGGTCTGTATATCCCTAAATCTGGAGTTCTCCATTCTCAAAGACTAGAAACATATCCTTAGTCCTTCTCAAGTACTTAAGGATACATTTCACAGAAGTCTAGTGCTCTTTGCCTGGATTTGACTGATATCTGTTTGTGACACTCATAGCATGGGCTATATCAGGTCATGTACATAGCATGGCATACATGAGGCTCTCTATTGCCGAAGCATAAGGGATCTTGCTCATGCATTCAATCTCCTCAGGTGTACTAGGGCACATCTTCTTAGAGAGATGAATGCCATGTCTAAAAGGTAATAAACCTCTTTTGAAGTTTTTCATGCTAAACCTTCTTAGCACCTCCTCTATGTACATCTTCTGTGAAAGTCCGAGCATCCTATTTGGTCTATCTCTATAGACCTTAATACCCAGTATAAAGGATGCCTCTCCTAGGTCTTTCATACAGAACTCCTTAGACAACCATACTTTGACTGAGGTCAACATGGGAATATCATTTCCAATAAGGAGGATGTCATCTACATACAATACTAGGAAGACAACTGTGCTCCCACTGACCTTTTTGAACACACATGATTCCTCCTCATTCTTGATGAAACCAAATATTTTGATCACATCATTGAAACGAGTATTCCAACTCCGAGATGCTTGCTTAAGTCCATAAATGGACCTTTGCAGCTTGCAAATCCTGTGATCATCATCATTGAATGTGAAACCAAGCGGCTGTTCCATATAGATATCTTCCTCAAGATGTCCATTTAAGAACGCCGTTTTCACATCCATCTGCCATATTTCATAATCGAAATAGGCTGCAACAGTAAGCAATGTGCGGATGGATTTTAGCATTGCTACGGACGAGAAGGTATCCTGATAGTCAATGCCTTTGCGTTGACTATAACCTTTCGCTACGAGCCTAGCCTTAAATGTCTCCACATTCCCATCTGCACCTATCTTTCTCTTGAAGATCCATTTACACCCAATAGGTACAATATCTTCAGGTGGATCTACCAAAGTTCAGACTTGATTTGAGTGCATCGAGTCAATTTCTGATCTCATTGCCTCTAACGATTTCTCGGAGTCGGTATCTAATATCACCTCATCATAGGTCTTGGGGTCATCACCATAAGCCCCATTTCCCGTGAGGAACATTTCCTCTACTTCCTCTTGTATGGTACCTAAGTACCTTTCAGGAGGATGAAAAACCCTAGTCGATCTACAAGGTGGAAGAGGTTGTGTTGGGACTGATTCTAATTGATTAGGTTTCTCAGGTTCTTGAGCTCGTTGCTCTTGGAAGATATTCTCCTTGAGCTTAACTATTCTTTCGATGCCACCATCTTGAATAAATAATTTTTCAAGAAAAATAGCATTTCAACTCACAATCACAATATGATCTTCCAGAATATAGAAATAGTATCCTAATGACTCTTTAGGATATTCTATGAATCGAGCTCTAAAAGACCTGAACTCTAACTTGTCCGCTTGCTGTCTCTTGATATGAGCTGCACAACCCCAAATTCTGATATGATTCAGACCTGGCTTCTTACCATGCCATATCTCATATGATGTGGTAGGAACAATTTTAGAGGGAACCCTATTCAATACATAAATTACTGTCATGAGATAATATCCCCAAAGAAATTCAGGGAGGTCCGTGAAGCTCATCATAGAACGGACCATATCTAATAGGATCCGATTTCTCTATTCTGAAACTCCATTGAGTTGAGGCGTTCCAGGTGGAGTCCATTGAGAGACTATGCCATTGTCCTTAAGATAGTCTAAGAACTTCCGACTAAGGTATTCACCTCCTCGATCTGATCGAAGAACCTTAATGGGCTTTTTTGTTTATTTTTCTACCTCATGTCTGAATTCTTTGAACCTTTCAAAAGCTTCAGACTTATGTTTCATTAGAAATACATACCCGTACCTAGACATATCATCGGTAAAGGTAATAAAGTAGATGTAGTTGCCTCTAGCCAGCACATCAAATGGGCCGCACACATCCGTATGTACTACGGCAAGTAGGTCTGTGGCCCTTTCCCTATGTCCCACAAAAGGAAGTTTGGTCATTTTGCCTTGAAGGTATGATTCACAAATTGGATATGACTCGAAAGTCAATGGACTCAATAGCCCGAATTTCTCCAATTTGTTAACCCTGTCTTCCGCTATATGACCTAGCCTTAGGTGCCACAGATACTTATCATTTAGACTATCTCTAGGCCTTTTAATTCCTATGGTATTCATATTTTGCTCAATATTAAATACAGATACATCAATATGTAGCTGATAGAGACTGTTAATAAGAAAACCATCTGTAACTTTATCATTTTCATAAAAAATATTACAATGGTCCTTATGAAAGCTAATCACATAACCTTCTTGTGCTAAACATGAAACAGAAATCAAATTCCTGCTTGCTGCAGGCACATAATAACAGTCTCTTAAACTAAATCTAATCCTAACGGTAATTGTAGAGGATAGGTTCTCACGGCTACAGCAGCAACTCTTGCTTCGTTCCTGATGCATAGGATCATCTCTCCATCCCTCAGCCTCTTGCTCTCCTCAAGACCCTATATAGAAGTGCACAAATAAGCACTAGAACCAAAGTCAAGCACCCAACTGGATGCAGAAAAAATCGTAAGATTAGATTCTAAAATGAGCATACCTCCAGAAGGACCATCCTTCTTATTCTTCAGGGTGCCCAGGTACTGAGGATAGTTTCGCTTCCAATGGCCGTCTGATTGGCAGTAGAAATATTTTTCTTTATCAGCAGCCTTCTTCTTCGGTTCTGTCTTCTTCTTCTTGCCATCCACCTTCTGCTTCTTCGCAAACTTCTTTTTTTTTCTAAAAGACTTTCTCTTGGAAGAAGTCCGCTCCACAGTAAGAGCTGAGCCTTTTGAACCCTTCATAGAAAGCTCAGCCGTAACCAGCATGTTCATTAACTTGGCCAAGGTACACTATATCTTATGCATATAAAAGTTCATGATGAACTGACCATATACATCGAATAAGGATTGAAGGATCACATCAATCTAAAAATCCTTGTAAAAGATGATACCGAGCTTCTCAAGCTCCTCAAGATCCTTGATCATTGTCAAACAATGATCTTGGACTGACTGCCCATCACACATCTTGGCCTAAAAAAGTCTTTGACAGACTTGATACTTGGCCGCGTGACTCTGTTCACCAAACAACTCTTGTAGGTGAGCCAACATTTGGCAGATAGTCAAAATATTCTCATGTTGGTGCTACAAGTCATCAGACATTGCACTCAACATGTAGTACCTTGCTTTGTTATCATCATCCATCCACTTTTCTAGAGATGCTCTCTGTTCAGCAGTCAGACGTGCTGGTATGGCAGATGGGTTCTGGTCCAAGACATAAGCTAATTTTTTGAAATCCAAAATAATTCTATAGTTCCTCAATCAGTTCTTGAAATTGGATCCAATCAGTCTATGGGTGTCTAGAATTTTGGTCAGGAGATTTGAGGCAGACATATTTTCTATAGAGAGTCAAAAGTTTCTAGTTAGATTTTGTAATCAGACTCAACCAATTTGTTTAAGATTTTTATTTTTAAATAAATTAGGCTTCCACTATTTTCTCAGATCCCTACACTCCCTTGGTAGAGATATGAAAATCTTCATGATCAATGATTTTTAGTGGGTGGTGCGGTCTCACCGACTGGCTCACCATCTCACCTAACAGTTATTGGTGATGGGTCAACCAATGAGTGGATAACTCTTGTCTAACGATTCTCTAATCATGGTGCACCCAAAATTTGGTCTCTAATTCATGAAGCTCATCGTGTCTGGGATAGTGCTCCAATCCTTAGTTAAGTCAAACCCACCATTTGCACAAACTAGATTCCTGATTGGGTCCCTCACCGTATCTGAAATATTGAGCCCAACCCATCCTCTAATCCATAGCATCCAATGCCTAATGGACATGGTTGCATCTTTTCGGTGCAACTGAGCCACTGTAACCAGTCGAGAATAATCAACCCCGGGAAGGGCCCGCACATCCACAATGGTGGAAGACCTAGACTTAATATTTTCTTAAAGAGATTTATTTAGGTCTCATTAAACTTGACTTGACATAGTCATAACAATTATGACTAACCTTGTGGCATGGGATAGCTCGAATTGTTAGCCACCTCAAATCAGAACTGAGTCGATACATATGGCCAAGTGAGATCGATGGGAGAGATATGCCATTAACTCGACAAGAATGCATTCGAGTCGAGTAGCTCCCAATTAAAAATCAATCGGTCGCATCTGCCCAACTTACCTTAGACACCAAATTATCGAATCAGAACTAATTAGGTTAGCCTACAATCCAGGCTCTAACCATTGAGCCAAATTAGGTCATAACTTGATCGAGTCACATCTAAATATGATTCGATCTTGACCCAGACTTAATCCTATTAGGCTGGTCAATTTTAGCTTTCATGATCTCACCTAACCAACTCTTGATTTGGTTTGATCAACCGCTAGACTTAATTGAGCTATCCAAGCCCGAACCCAATTTTATGAAAATATCTTAGATCTGAAATTCTTAATTTTAGACCTAACTTAATTTCATAAGCTTAATTCATTAATTAAGTTTGGGTTTATAAACAAAGTATGTAAAATAAATTCTAAGATTTCAGGATCTAAGATTTTACAGAAAAATAAGTTTTGATTTCTGATTAAGGATGAACGCGCGGCACCCCTACACGTCATATGAACACTCTATTGAATGAAAAGAGAGGGTCTTAAAACCCTACTTTGTTCTTATGACCAGACGACCATGAGGAACACCTTAATCAGAAATATAAATTTAACTACAAAACTAGTTAGATCTAAATTAACATATCACATATACAATTTAAGATCTAACTAATACATGCTTTGCGTACATCTCATGTATCAAAAATCAATCTAATTAACATGCTTTCAGATCTGATACATCACATGTAATATCTAAAAAATAAGATTTAAATTGAACTATTCAAAATTAAATCTATTCTAGACAAGTTACTAGAATAATTCTACAACTAGTCTAGGCATGCTGCAGATCAATTTTATGAAAAATTAAAATTTTATTTTTTATTTTTTGATTTGATTATAATACTTATAATATCAAAAAAATAAATAATAAATTATTTTAATTTATATTTTAATCTCATTAAAATATAAAACTTAAGACCATTCATGGATTCAACTAATCCTAGTCTGGTCATGCATCTTATGCATGTTAGATCTTCTTAGATTTAATTTGAAATATTTTAATTTCAAATCCTATCATATCTGATGTGACATCTGAAAATATTTAATATTATATAAATTAAAATTAAAATTAGATCTAAAATAGATCTGAAATAGATCCAACAACCTAGCTCTGATACCACTTGAAGGGGGGAAAATCGCTTTTCCTCGTAGGATTTTCCAGATTTCATCAAATCTGGGGTGAAATAATTTTAAAAAAATTTATCATATATATTTTAGATTTAATTCTCTAGATCTAATTTTATTATCTAATATTTAAAATCTAAAATTAAAACTAAATCTATGATGAAAGAAGAAGTACCTCAAGGGTAATCTGATTACCCTGTAGATGATCTCTGCACAACCTGAGGTTCTGATGTAGCCACGCAAGCGCCTGGCCTCTACCAGTATCTACTCAGGCAGGATCTAGAATATCTTCTCCTCATAAATCTATTCTCCAAAAATTAGATCTTTATCTGATTTGAAAGTGCTTCAGAACTCCTTCTGAAGTTGGAGCAGCAGCCTGTCGAAGATGTCCTGCAGCCTTCTGTTCCAGGCATCACCATGCCTTGGATCTTTGCTAGATGGATGTCCAACTCTTTGAAAGTGAAGAGGAGAGGAAGGAGAGTAAGGAGGATGTAGAGAAGAGGGGAGGGGGCAGCAGCTATTGAGTTTTGTGCATAAAATAATTTCTTCCATGAAACCCTAGGCGCAGCAGGGTTTATATAGACCCTGTATGCTGCACAGTGCCACATCATTCAACCAATCAAAAAATTTCAATAAATTTTGGAAAAATTTTGATTGATGGAGTGATATCATCTGATCATATCAGATAAGAACTCCACCCTCTCTCTTAAGTTGGCATCAACATTGGATAAGCTGAATCAAGGTGGCACCAAAGAGTCCATATTTTTCAGGACTCTTTGGTTCTTATCCATTTGGGGTGCCCACTTTAATCCAATTGGGCTCATGCTATAATCTAATTATGGCACCCAATTCAATTAGATTTTGACATGTGGACACTTCACAAAAATCCTCCAATGAGCTCTCTTCAGTTTAAGACCCATATGTCAATTTTTGACAGATGTCCTAAAATGAATTTGGTAGGTGCTAGAAATTAGCAGGTGTTATCTTAAATTCATCTCATGAATTAAGACAAGCCTTTTCTGAGCTGGACAAGTTTCATTTAGACTGAGAGAAACTTTTCTAAGATTCTCTGGATGAGTCAAATCATATTTGGCTCAATAGAGATACAAAAGATTATACGAGGAGAAAGTTAGGCTCAATCATGTGCTAGCATGATTTCTTTGAACCTAATTGGATCTAATCCAAATCAATTGAGTTAGCCCAATTGATAACATCTAGACCCTAACCCTTATTTGTGTGACCCAGTTAGGTTCAATTCTGTATGGTAATGAGACATGTCATGATCTCATCATTGACAACATCGAAACTCCTTTCGATGGATCAAAACTCTTCTGATTCAAACAATTAGAATGATCGATCATCAATATCATTCTAATTGCTTCCAAAATCTATCAGTGACACCTAGAAGTATGTGGTGGCAACCCATCAGAACTGAAGATGAACCTCTCGGTGCAGTTACCTGTGTGATTGAGTTCCTCTATCATGAGTCCCGACTGAATTAGGGTTAAGGTGAACTCGTCAAACCCAACATCAGTCATATGAGTTAGTCGATCGATCCGAGTCCGATGTGAAATCTTAATGAAAAACTCTTTTTCATTATTTCACTCTGCCATGGCCATGAGCTTAAGGACTCGATCTTTCAATTATCATAGGACTACTCCTCTCATCTGTCGAGGTTGATAGATCCCATCTTGGTGCGATCTAGTTCCTATAATGAATATGCTACAGCCAACATACACCTCAAGATTCCGAATGGCTAGAAAATTGAGTTATGGTGTAGTCAAACTATAACACACTCAAGGTGAACTGTCGATGCACCTCAAGTCAAAGAACTAGACACACAACTGCAGCATCGAGCTAGTCATCGATGAGAAGGTAGACTTCCTTATGACTGCTTGATATGGTCACGCTCAGTACACTCATTCTTAATAAATACCTATACTCTCACTCCGGTGTCTCCACACCATAGACTCAAGACATATCTACCCTGAGGAAGCGATCGTACAGCAACCTTCCGGATCAATCACCATCCTCAGGATGATCCTATGGCCAGAAGCTGTTTATGAGTTAGTTATGTAAATTCATACCTTAAATTCTCAACTATTGAAAATATGAATTTACATTCTCACTAACTCAAAGGATGTATTGTTGGGAATAGTGTCTCAAAGCCAATCGTCAGCCTGTTGACGGTTGTCCTCATTCTTGTATTAGTATATAAATTATAAATAAATTAAAGTTATTTTGGCACTTTCATCATAAATTGTTTTATCTTCTAATGAACTCCTATGTTGTGGTGAAGTTCTTAGGATAATTTAGACTTGACAAAGGAGGATTTGTCGTTTAGTCCTTAAACCTGTTCGTGATCAAATGATACGTTGTTAACCAAGTACAATAACGTTTATCAACAATAGGTCATTGTTGTTGGAGCACGATCTTGGCTCCTCCCACGAACCTTGGGTGCAGTGGAACTAGCAACGAACAAATCTGGAGACTTCTGGACTCGATTAAAGGCCCTTGACGAAATCAGCCTGGTTGTTGTCTTCTTCGTCAGCCTTTCGTTCCAGATGAAGAACGCCTCTAAGATCACCTCTAAAAAATCCAAGATCTGGTACCCAACCAGATCAGGCCTGGACTGAGGTTTTTTAATTTGTAGATCTTGAATTGGGGTATTCTAGATAGGAAAGAAGGTAGATAGAACCAGACCTTGCAGATCTGTCCTGCTGTAGCCTTTCTTGTAGATCTGTTGATGGTGATATCACCCGTGCCCCAAATGACCTCAGATCAACTCTAGATTTGAGAGAAACTTATACCAACCTCTTCTCAAGAGATTCTATACCCTGGATCTAATGTTTGGGTGACTGCAAGAGAGGGAGAGAGAAAAGTGGTTGGTGGCACAAAGGGGGAGCCTAGCACCTCCCCTTGCTTTTCTTGCCTTTTCGGGACCTGGTGGTAAGAAACCCTAGGGTTTCTTGCTCCTGGGGCATGGAGAATATTTGGAGAGAGATGGAGAAGAGAGAGAGAGACTTGGGAGAAAGAGTTTTCGTATTCTTTAGCTTAATCAAATCTATACAGTGCATGTATATATAAACACAGGGTCAAGTGACCCAAACCCAAAACTCCCTTGACCAACTCTATGGGAGATTAGGTTAACCCAAGCCCATGTACACCCATGACTCGACCTAATCTTACCTATCCTAGATCCAGACCTGGCCCATAAAGAGTTGGTCCCTTGAGGCCCACATAACCTAGACCTCAAGAACCCGAAAGGCCCACAACCTTTCAACCTAGGGCCCAACTAGCCCTAGAGCCTCCATGAAGCCCTCATGAATGATGGACCTTGGCCTTAGCCTTGGTCCCCTATGCCTTGAGAACACCACCTGGATCACAACAATCTCCACCTTGGTGTCCCAAGGCCTCAACCAGCTCCACTCTGTCCATCAGCCGAATCAGCTCAACACATCTCTGAAAGCTATCCCATGGAAGTACCTTCGTAAGTGCATCAGCTGGGTTCTCCTTGGTGTGTACCTTTACCAGCTCCACCTTGTCATCCTTCACAAGCTCCCTGATTCGATGATACCGAATGTCGATGTGCTTTATCCTTGCATGATAGACTGAGTTCTGTGCTAATAGAAGTGCACTCTGGCTGTCACAATGCACTCTAATGGCCTCCTGAGTAAGGCCCATCTCCGTCAACAAACCCTTCAGCCAAATTGCCTCCTTAGCTGCTTCTGTCAGCTCGATGTATTCTGCCTCTGTAGTGGATAGGGCCGTGATAGGCTGCAGACTCGATCTCCAAGAAATAGGACCTCCATACAGGCTAAAGATGAAGCTTGTCGTAGACCTCCGGATATCCACATCTCCATCGAAGTCTGCATCTACATAAACATCAATCAGCCCCTGAGCCTCCCTGGACATGTCAGAGTATCCCACTGCACCTCCTCGCTGTCCGTAGCAGATGCCAACTCCAACTGAACCCGCTAGGTATCTGAGTATCCACTTCAGAGCTCTCCAATGCTCCCTGCCAGGCTGCGCCATGAACCAGCTAACCTGACTCACTGCATGAGCGATGTCTGGCCTACAACAGACCATCGCATACATCAAGCTCTCAACTCCTGAAGCATAAGGAACCGTCTCCATCTCTTGAGCCTCCACCTCAGTCTATGGCGCCATGGTCTTCGAGAGCCTGAAGTGACCGGCAAGTGGCAGCTCCGTCGGCTTTGCTCCCTTCATCCCGAACCTCTCTAAGACCTTCTGTATGTAGCCCCCTTGAGATAGATGCAGCACCCTCCGGGCTCGGTCTCTGAAAATCTCCATGCCTAGGATCTTCTTTGCAAGGCCCAAATCCTTCATCTCAAACTCCCGAGATAAGGATGCCTTCAGATCCTGCACAACCTTCCTACTCTTGCATGCTATAAGCATGTCATCCACATACAAGAGTAGGAACACCCTAGAACCATCCTCAAGAGACTGAACATAAACACAGGAATCAAACTCGCACCTGGAAAGTCCAATGCTGCGCACATAGGAGTCGAACCGCTTGTACCATTATCTCGGCGACTGCTTCAGCCCGTACAGCGACTTTTGCAACAAACAAACCTTTCCCTCTGATCTTGGATCCCTGAAACCGGGTGGCTGCTCCATGTAAATCCACTTTTTTGCAACAAACAAACCTTTCCCTCTGATCCTGGATCCCTGAAATCGGGTGGCTGCTCCATGTAAATCCTCTCCTCCAAATGCCCATGGAGGAATACCATCTTGACATCCATCTGCTCCAGCTCTAAATCCTGAGCTGCTACAATGCTCAGCAACACTCTGATGGAAGTATGTCTGACGACGGAAGAGAAGACCTCGCTGAAGTCGATGCCTTCCTTCTGGGAGTATCCCTTGGCCACTAACCTCACCTTGAATCTGATACCTCCTTGCTCTGAAGGCCCTTCCTTGCGACTGTAGACCCATTTGCAGCCAATGGGCCTCTTCCCCTGTGGCAACTACACCAATCGCCACGTCTGATTCTGGTGGAGAGACCGCATCTCCTCGAACATCGCCTGGACCCACCGCTCTCTGTCCTGGCTCTCAATAGCCTCCTGATACGTATATGGGTCTCCGTTTGCTATCACCAGGGTATATGATAACATCTCTTCACAGCCATATCAGTCCGGTTGCCTGATGGTCCTCTTGGGCTTGTGTAGTGCAACATCGATATCAGTCCTTGGTCCAGCTCGCTCCTACTGGACCTCTCCACCTCGATCATCCATCCGAGTCCTCTCCACCTGTGGAGACATCTTAGGTAGGTTCTCCACTTGAATATTATGTCCTCTCGTAGTACCTGCAAGAGGCAAAATCAAAGAGGTAAGCTATCCAGCAGCGCCCTGCTGGACCTCCTCCAGCTCTTGTAGCTCCTCCATGCCTGCTCACCTCCGTAGGACTGACTCCTCATCAAAAGTCACATCCCAACTAATGATGACCTTCTTTTCCAAGGGATCCCATAGCCTGTATCCCTTAACTCCTCGTGGATAGCCTAGAAACACCGTCTTGCGTGATCTGGCGTCTAGCTTGCTTCGCTCACCAGCTCCAATGTGCACATAGAACGTGCACCCAAATACCTGTAGATGGCCCAGCCCAACTGTCCTCCCAGACCACACCTCCTCTGAAAGCCTGCCATCCAACCTGGTGTGAGGTGACCGATTGACCAAGTAACCCGCTGCGTCAACTGTGTCAACCCAGAATGCCTTTGGAAGCCCTGCCTATAGCCTCATGCATCGTGCCTTTTTTAGAAGTGTTCTGTTCATCCTCTCTGCCACTCCATTCTGCTGTGGAGTCCTCTTAACTGAGAAGTGTCTCCTGATCCCACACTCCTCACAGTAGTCTTGGAACACTCTGCTGGTGTACTTCCCGTCATTGTCTGACCTCAGACACTTCACGCTCCTCCCCTGCTCCTTCTCCACCTCAGCTCTCCAGATTTTGAACTTGGTGAAGACCTCTGACTTCTCTCTCATGAAGTAAATCCAGAGTTTTCTTGAGAAATCATCAATTAGGGTCATGAAGTATCTGGCCCCATTCCTAGCTGAAACTGGGGCTGGTCCCCACACATCCGTGTGTACTAACTCTAGAGGGGCTGCCCTGCGGGTTGTACTGATGTTGAACTGAACTCTCCTCTGCTTTTTCATCTGGCAAGGCTCACAGATCTCCCCTGTAGCACCATCCTCCAGATCAGAGATGAGTCCTCTCCTGCTCAACTCCCTCAGCCCCTTGTCACCCATGTGGCCTAGGCGGTAGTGCCACATCCTGTAAGCCCCCTGCTGGTCCTATGCTGCAACTGCTGCATCAGACTCTCCGGTCACCACAGATCTTTCTATGCGATAGAGGTTATTGTCTAACCTCCTGCCTCTCATCACTACCATAGCTCCATTGGAGATGTTCAGTACTCCGCTTCTAGCCCTACTGCTGAAGAAGTATCCACTGCGCTCCAAGTAGCCTAGTGACATCAGATTCCTTTCCAGCTCTGGGACGTGCTTTACATTTGTCAATGTCCTCACAATCTCATCAAACATCTGTTGCCCAGCTATGCAACCCAAGAGGGGGGGAGGTGAATTGGGTTTCTAAAAATTTTGAACTTAACTAATGACTTATGAAAAATATTTGTCAATAGCTAAATGAATGAAGAGAATAACCTTAATTTAAGATTAATTGCCAAAAGCAAGAATGCAAGGAAATAATGAAGAGTTAAAGAGAAGCAATTATGCACACCACAAACAAGAGGATTTATAGTGGTTCGGTGCCAACCTTGCACCTACATCCACTCCCCAAGCTCCTACTTGAGAATTCCAATCCACTAAACTTGCATTCAACCCAATACAAACATCGAAAACTCTGACACTAGCTGTCCCAAGCTAGTCCACTTGTTTCCGGGTACAAGCCAACCCAATACACTCCGATTCTAGGTTCGGATCAACCTTTCCTTGTTTTGGAACCCCTCCAAAACAAAAACAATCACTCAAAATGAGTAAAACAATTTATAGCATAAATAAGTACAAGAAAAGCTCCTTTAATGAGCGAATATAACTTTAAATACACTTTACTCAAGAGAAGAAGCCCCTTTTTGGATTTCCTCAAGGTGGATGGAGAATTGATTGAGCGCTTGAGGAGTTGGTGAGCTTGGATTGATGGCTTCTTGAAAGCTTTAAATGAGCTCTTGATTAGGTCTGAAAAGTTGGCTTGAGAAACCCTTTTTCAAATTTTCTCTCTTGAATGCTCTTGAATGCTCTCTTGAATGCTCTTCTTTTTCTTTTCAATCTCTTGCTTTCTCTCCTTGTGTTTCCCACCTTTTGAATCCTTTTATAGCTTTAAAAAATAGAGAAAAATATTTTAGACTGAAAAAGAGCCGTTAGACCATATTAAATGAGCATTAAAAGTACTTAAAATGGGTTAAAAACTAGCCGTTGCGAAAAAATCCCGTCACAGGGGTCGACTCATGAGTCGACTCATGCCTCAGGGGTCGACTCATGAGTCGACCTCTGTTGAAGCAACCAGAAAATAGGGTTCTGTAATTTTTGGCCTAAAACACAGGGGTCGACTCATGAGTCGACTCATGCCTTGAGGGTCGACTCATGAGTCGACTCTCAGGCGTGCCAAGCCAAAAATTCTGCGTGCCAAACTGCTCATTGTGCCATGAGCTGACTCATGGGTCGACTCATGGATTTCAAACATGCATAACTTCAAAAATACAAGTCCAAAAATAATGAAATTTTCGCCAATAGATCACAAATCTTTTGTTCTACCAAATGATACTATTAAATCAGATTTTGATAAAATTATGATTTTGCCCCTGAAGAGCACAAAGACTTTTCCAAATAAAAAATATTGGTACCCCTTCAATCTGCTTTGTAATCATCAAAATCAATCTAGGGAGCAACAATCTTCCCCTTTTTGATGATGACAAAATACTTGAACAAAAGCATTTATGTGAATCATGAATTTCAAAAGGATGCATTATAAGTGTATTTGCTTGAAAAGAATATTGATTCTTTTGGCATGTGATACAAATGGTCATATGCATAAATAGTTTGCCCATTTGCTTAAAGATTTGAAAATTTGCTCATTGGATTATGTGATTTTGGTGTTAGAGCAGAAAATTTGTTTTTGTTATCAGAGCAAGTTGTATCTTGAAAATTTGCTCATTCTCATTTGATTATTTAGTTTTAGTATCAGAGCAAAAATAATTGAGTGTACCAATGCATGTCTAAGAATTAATTTGTAAAGTATATCAGAGCATGTTAAACTTAAGATGTATCAGAGCAAGTTAAATTTTAAGGCATATCAGAGCATTTTTAAAGAAGTAATTTTAAAGGTTGCTCATTTGCATTGTACTTAGCAATTTACTCATGGTATTTTTAAGTCATTTAATAATTTTACTTTTGATATTGTTCTTTAATTTCTCCCCAATTCATTCATTTTATTTTCAAGTCTTTTAATAATTTATAATTTTGCTTTTGATATGTTTCTTTTTCTTTAATTTCTAATAATTTATAATTTTGCTTTTGATGAATTTCTTTTTCTTTAATTTCTCCCCTTTTTGACATCATCAAACATTGTTAACTCCCCTTTTAATTTCTCTTTAGAGTTTCTTCAAACTTCTAGTGCTAATCATTAATGTTTGCTCCCCCTGAATACACAATCATTAACCAAAATATGCCATAGATTACCATAGATATGAATCATCAACAAAGAGAAGTTGTTTCAACAAAGAGAAGATATATAACCAAAAGATGATTGACATCATTACAAAGAGTAGATATATAAGTAAAAGATGATTAAAACCATAGTTGTTTCAATACATATTTCATAACATAAAAGTCAGCTAGCTAATGTCATTACATGGCCCCAAAATACAGATCCTAGAAAGAACAAGAGACTAACACCTAGGATCTAGTAAAGCTCATGACTGGATGGATCGGAGTCATCAGAGATAGGATGAGGAGATGATGGATCTCGACCAGAAGAACATCCTCTACCCCATCTGCCTCTAGCACGAGCAGGTGAGCGAGATGAACTAGGAGGCTGAGAACGTTGAGAGGCCAAGGACTGGACTGAAAGAGTGAGTCTGATGGAATCAAGAACGTTCAGTGCTCTCGAAACAGACTGAAGTAGAGCAGTGAACTGTGTAGATGCATGCTCACTCGAGCCTCTGATCTCTCTCCTCAATAACTCATAACCACCCTCCAATGCACCTCTGAGCCTGCCAGCCTCTGTAGTAAGGTCTGTGACCTCAATAGAGCTCTCCTGTGGCTGAGGATGGGCCAAAGCTAAGACTTGCCTCTGCAAGTCAAGAACTCTCCCAGTCAGTCTCCAAATGCTGTCCTCTAGCTGCTGAATCTGAATAGACTGATCTGAGATCAACTGAAATACAGTGGAGATATGGGGAATCAAGGTCAGATCAGATGAAGTGGACCCTGGTGTAAATGTAGTAGTGCTCCACTGTCGAGATAGCAAGGAAGCCACATGCTGAGATATCTGCTCGATCTGATCATCAGCCAATCTGAACTCTGAAGGAGGTGCTTTGCTCTCTGACTATGTACTGGTGTGTGCCTCCTGGTGAACTCTGAAGGGCCAGTCTCTGGGTCTGGAACGAACTGGATATCTGGAGATGCAGCCCTGAAGTCATGGAGAGGAGATGAGGGACCTTCTTCTTCAGCTCTGTCTTCTACTCTGTCCTCAGCTCTCTCCTCAGAACCCTTGATCCAACCACCATCAGTTTTAGTAAATCCCATGCGGTGCAGAGTATGTTGGTTGATGGTGTCTACGTGAGAAAGCTTAGTAGATGCCTCCCCCTCAAAACTGACTCCAAACCTCCTGAAAACTAGTGTAAGGGCCATACCAAAAGGCAGATGTGCCTTGGATCTGTTCAGTGTCTCTTTCATGGCCTCAATCATTAAAGCAGGGAGGTTCAATGGGGTTTGAGTGATCACATGAAACATTACACAAATATCTCTGCCAGAAAGGAGGTCATGCCTACCACTCCTAGGGAAGAAGAGCTTTGTCACTAATTGATGTAAGATCCTCATTTCAATTGATAAAATTTTGGCTTCCAATTTATTCAAACTTCCCGAGTAGGTTCCTCCTAGAATTAACTGATCCCCTCTTCCTCACTGGGAGTTCCATGTAAGAATATCCCTCACAGGGCAAATGAAGTATCTCTCCCAAGATAATAGGATCCAGACAAATATCTACACCTTAACTGTAGAAGTCACTGTTCCATTGCCATAATGCAGATTTTGATAAAATTCTCTAACTAGGTCTACAAAAGTGACTTCCTTGAGAGAGCAGTAGAAATCCCAACCCTGATTTTTTATCTTTGTTCCAAAGGTGAAACCCTCTTTTTCAAAGAATCTAAAATCCACATTCTTTCCGGTTTCAACCTTCCTATCAGATAGAGGGATTTTACTAGGGCTAAGGGGAGACTGAGAGGGACCTTGAGCTGACACAGAAGCCGAAATGGGAGCAGTGGAGGACTGAGCAGCTTGTCTTTTTCTGCGGACGTTTTCTTCTAGCTCACGGACCATTTTCTTCTTTGAGGGAGCTTCATCTTTGGAGCCATTCTCACCACAGCAGCAGGCAGGGAGACTCGAAGGATCAAGTGGATGAGTAGAAGAAGGGTTACAAAAGATGGAGAGGGATTTTGGCAGAGAGAAGAGGCGGTTTTGAGAAGAACGGTGCAGACTAGGGCACGCTCCAACCGCTTCAATCAAAGGGGAAAGATGCGAAAATCTCCTTTCCCAGGCGGTGATTTGTGGTGGAGAGGAGAAGGGAGAACAATCTTGAGCTAAATCCTTGGTTTTGGAGAGAATGAGGATGAGGATGATGGTTCTTGGAGGGAGGAAGATGAAGAGAATGAGTCGGCTCATGAACAAGCTTCAAATTAAAAGAAAGAGCCCGTGGGAAGTTGGCAATAATTTCAAGTATGCCCTAGGGTCGACCCTAGGGGGTCGACTCATGAAACTCAAAAAATCAAAAAAAAATATGAATAATTTCGAAAAAATTTAAAATTTTGGGAGAAGGAATTTTGCTCAGAGACAAGTTTTGAGAATGATAATCTTGAGCTTTTGGGACCAAGAGAGATGATGGAAATTGAGCTCAAAGAATTTTTGACATTAAATCTTTGGAATTGGAGAAATATTTAGGCATAAGGATCAAGAATTCCTAGATTTCTCCTAATTTCACAGAATCTATCCTCACTAAGGGCCTTTGTAAAGATATCAGCTAATTGATTTTCAGTGCAAATATATTCAAGAATTATATTTTTTTTTGAACATGTTCTCTTATAAAATGATGTCTTATTTCAATATGTTTGGACCTTGAGTGTTGAATTGAATTTTTAGATAGATTTATGGCACTTGTGTTGTCACATCTTATTGGTGTTTCATTAAGTTTGATTCCAAAGTCTTCGAGTTGTTGCTTAATCCATAAGATTTGAGCACAACAACTTCCAGCTGCAATGTATTCGACCTCAGCCGTAGATAGTGCTACCGAATTTTGTTTCTTGCTAAACCAGGAGATTAGGTTAACTCCAAAAATTGGCAAGTTCCACTTGTGCTTTTTCTATCTAATCTACATCTAGCAAAATCAGCATCTGAATATCCTAATAAATCAATTAGTGAGTCCTTAGAGTACCATAACCTTAGAGTTTGAGTACCATTCAAGTATCTAAGATTCTTTTAACAGCATTCAAATGAGATTCTTTAGGATTAGATTGATATCTAGCACACAAACAAACACTAAACATGATATCAGGCCTACTTGCAGTTAAATATAATAAAGAGCCAATCATATCTCTATAGTATTTTAAGTCTACACATTTACCTTCATCATTCTTGTCAAGTTACATGAGGGGCTCATGGGTGTGCCAATTAGTTTGGAGTTCTCCATTCCAAATCTTTTGAGTAGTTCCTTGGTGTACTTGCTTTGGGATGATGGAGATTTCCTCTTTTGTTTGTTTGATTTAGAGTCCGAGGAAGAAGGTAAGTTCTCCCATCATGCTCATCTCGAACTCCCCCTGCATGAACTTAGTAAAGTCTTGACAAAGAGATTCATTAGTAGACCCAAAAATTATGTCATCAACATAAATTTGTATTACTAACATATCATTTTGATTTCTTTTAATAAAGAGGGTTGTATCTACATTACCTCTTGAAAAACTATTATTCAGTAAAAATTTGCTTAGCCTATCATACCAAGCCCTAGGTGCTTGTTTTAATCCATATAAAGCTTTATTTAATTTAAAAACATGATTAGGAAAAGCATGATTTTCAAATCCCGGGGGTTGTTCTACATAGACTTCTTCAGCAATATATCCATTTAAAAAAGCACTTTTGACATCCATTTGAAATAATTTGAATTTCATAAAGCAAGCATATGCAAGTAGAAGTCTAATGGCTTCTAATCTAGCAACAGGTGCAAAGGTCTCATCAAAATCAATTGTTTCTTCTTGATTATATCCTTTAGCAACCAATCTTGCTTTATTTCTAATTACATTACCTTGCTCATCTAATTTGTTCCTAAAGACCCATTTTGTGCCAATTATTGAATAATTTTTAGGTCTTGATACTAAAGTCCAAACATTATTTCTTTCAAATTGATTAAGTTCCTCTTGCATTGCATTAATCTAATTATGATCATTTTCAGCTTCTTCAATAGTTTTAGGTTCAAGATGAGATACAAAAGTACAATGATTAAATACATCTCTAAGTGAAGAACGAGTTTTTACCCCATGCATAGGATCACCAATAATTAACTCCTTAGGGTGATTGTGAAATACCTCCATTCCTTGGGTAGGTCATTTGTACCTTGAGGTTGTTCTTGAATTTTTCACCTCTCTCATCTTGTTTGTCTTCTTGTTCCTCATCCTCTTGAGTTGTTGAATCTTTCAGAGTGATCTCCATCATTCCTTCTATTAGAGGATCTGCATCATCAACACCCTCATTCTTCCTTGAAGGAAGATTGTTAGATTCATCAAAAACAACATGTATGGACTCCTCTACTACTAAAGTTCTTTTGTTAAAAACTCTAAAAGCTTTACTAGTGGAGGAGTAACCAAGAAAGATTGCTTCATCTGATTTTGCATCAAATTTACCAAGTCTTTCTTTATCATTATTTAGTACAAAACATCGGCAGCCAAAAATATGAAAATATGCAATATTCGATTTTCTTTCTTTCCAAAGTTCATAGGGGGTTTTCTTTAAAATTTGTCTAATCAAAGCACGATTTAAAATGTAACATGCTGTGTTAATTGCTTCCACCCAAAAATATTTTGGAAGGTTGCTTTCACAAAGCATGGTACGGGCCATTTCTTCTAAGGTTCTATTTTTCCTTTCAACTACCCCATTTTGTTGGGGTGTCCTAGGAGCAGAGAAGTTATGGCCAATTCCATTTTTATCACAAAAGTTTTCAAAGTCTTGATTTTCAAATTCAGTTCCATGATCGCTTCGAATATTTTGAATTGAAAATCCTTTTTCATTGGTGACTTTTCGGTAAAATTTAGTGAAAATGTGAAAAGTTTCATCTTTGTGTGCTAAAAAGAAAACTCAAGTAAAACGAGAGTAATCATCTATAATTATAAAACCATATCATTTTCCTCCTAGACTAGTGGTTCTAGTTGGTCCAAATAAGTCCATATGCAAAAGCTCTAAAGGTCTAGAAGTTGAAACAATATTTTTGGATTTAAATGAAACTCGTGTTTGTTTATCTAGTTGGCATGCATCACAAATTCTATCTTTTTCAAAATTTAGTTTAGGCAAGCCAAGAACTAATTCTTTCTTAATTAATTTTGAAAGAGAATGCATGCTAATGTGTGCAAGTCTACGATGCCAAAGCCAACTAGTCTCATTAACTTTAGCATTCAAGGATACTAGGCATTGCATGTTTATTTTGGCTAAATCATTTAAATCTATCATATAAATATTGCCATATCTATGTCCAATAAATTTAATGCCATCGTTAATAGGACTAGTTACAATGCAAACAGATGATTCAAAAATAACTTTATACCCTTTATCACAAAATTGACTAATGCTTAGTAAATTATGCTTTAAACCATTAACTAGCAAAATATTTTCAATGTATTTGGAGGGAGTGATACCAATGTTACCTATCCCGATGATCTTTCCTTTGCCACTGTCTCCAAAGGTGACCATCCCTCCATCCTTAGCATCAAGCGTGATGAATTGTGATTCATCACCAGTCATGTGTCTCGAGCATCCACTGTCAAGATACCATTTTCTATTTCCTCCTTGGGATGCTAGACACACCTGCAAGCAAAAGTCAAGTTTTTATTTTAGGTACCCAAGCTTTCTTGGGTCCTTTTTGGTTAGTCATAATGGTTCCTTTTGGAACCCATATTTTCTTTATAGTTGAGTTTGCAGATTTGTTAAAGTGGCAAGTATATGACTTATGTCCTACTCTACCACATTTGAAACAAGTAATATTGGTAGACTTGTTACTTAAAAAGTTTACATAAATATTTTTCAGATATTTTTGTTTCTTCAAGGGGTTATAGCCAAGTCCAGCCTTATCATATACGGCTTTTTGATTATCAAGAATCATATTGAGTTTGTTTGAACTTAAGGTGAACTTTTCTACTATTGGTTTCAGCTTGGCAATTTCATTCTTTAAGCTTTGGTTTTCTTGAAGCAAGGTGGATTTTTCAATTGAAAAGTTTTCAGCTTGTTTTAATAAGGATTGATTTTTCAATTTCAGCTCTTTGTTTTTCATCCCTAGTTTCTTTAATTCATCAACTAAATCATAGAATGCTTCATGCAATTCTTCAAATGTAAAGTCACTAGGGGTTTCGGAAATTACCTCATTTTCGTGTACCATAAGGCACAGGTTGGCTTGTTCGGTTGAGGTTTCCTCATCGGAGCTTGAGTCATCACTCGCACTCCATGTGGCCATCATGGCCTTCTTCTTGAACTTCTTGGGACCTTTCTTCAGTTGTGGACATTCAGATTTGAAGTGTCCCGGCTTCTTGCACTCGTAGCAGATAAGAGGTTGGTCTTTCTCTTTTTCTTTGCTTTGTTCCCCTTTTGTGAATGGCCTCTTCCTCATCCCCTGTTTCCTCTTTCTCAAAAATTTCTTGAATCTTCGGGTGATGAGAGCCATCTCTTCATCCTGTTCTTCATCTTCAGTGTCATCAGTTTCTTCATCAGGAGGAGCTATGGATTTGAGGGCAATGGTTCTTTTCTTTTTGACTTCTTCCTCTTGATGTTGCTTCATGCTTAGCTCATGAGTCATCAAAGATCCAAGAAGCTCTTCTAGAGGTAGAGTGTTCAAGTCCTTGGCTTCTTGGATGGCAGTCACTTTGGCTTCCCAAGTTCTTGGCAAGGATCTGAGAATCTTTCTTACAAGCTCACTGTTAGTATAGGACTTACCAAGACTCTTTAAACCATTAATGATATCAGTAAAATGAGTAAACATTACAGTTATGGACTCATCATGCTCCATTTTAAACAATTCATATTTATGCACAAGCATGTTTATTTTAGACTCTTTTACTTGATTGGTTCCCTCATGGGTTACTTCTAACCTATCCCATATTTCTTTAGCAGATGAACAAGTAGAAATGCGATTAAATTCGTTTGCATCAAGAGCACAATAAAGTACATTCATTGCTTTAGCATTTAATTGGGCCATCTTCTTATCAACCTCATCCCATTCTTTCTCGGGTTTGGTTGATTCCTCACCATCAATAATTTTAGTGGGTGTGTGAGGACCGTTCACTATGATACTCCACATATCATAGTCGAGTGCTTGAATGAATATTTTCATCCGAGCTTTCCAATAGGTGTAATTAGACCCATTGAAAAGTGGAGGTCGGTTGGTGGATTGCCCCTCGACCAGAGAAGTACCGATGTGGGTTGCCATAGATCTTTGGCTCTTTGATTGTTTAGATCAAAGATGGGCTAGAGCACCGGGCTCTGATACCACTTGTTGCCCAGCTATGCAACCCAAGAGGGGGGGTGAATTGGGTTTCTAAAAATTTTGAACTTAACTAATGAATTATGAAAAATATTTGTCAATAGCTAAATGAATGAAGAGAATAATCTTAATTTAAGATTAATTGCCAAAAGCAAGAATGCAAGGAAATAATGAAGAGTTAAAGAGAAGCAATTATGCACACCACAAACAAGAGGATTTATAGTGGTTCGGTGCCAACCTTGCACCTACATCCACTCCCCAAGCTCCTACTTGGGAATTCCAATCCACTAAACTTGTATTCAACCCGAATACAAACGTCGGAAACTCCGACACTAGCTGTCCCAAGCTAGTCCACTTGTTTCTCGGGTACAAGCCAACCCAATACACTCTGATTCTAGGTTCGGATCAACCTTCCCTTGTTTTGGAACCCCTCCAAAACAAAAACAATCACTCAAAATGAGTAAAACAATTTATAGCACAAATAAGTACAAGAAAAGCTCCTTTAATGAGCGAATATAACTTTAAATACACTTTACTCAAGAGAAGAAGCCCCTTTTTGGATTTCCTCAAGGTGGATGGAGAATTGATTGAGCGCTTGAGGAGTTGGTGAGCTTAGATTGATGGCTTCTTGAAAGCTTTAAATGAGCTCTTGATTAGGTCTGAAAAGTTGGTTTGAGAAATCCTTTTTCAAATTTTCTCTCTTGAATGCTCTTGAATGCTCTCTTGAATGCTCTTCTTTTTCTTTTCAATCTCTTGCTTTCTCTCCTTGTGTTTCCTACCTTTTGAATCCTTTTATAGCTTTAAAAAATAGAGAAAAATATTCTAGGCTGAAAAAGAGCCGTTAGACCACATTAAATGAGTATTAAAAATACTTAAAATGGGTTAAAAACTAGCCGTTGCGGAAAAATTCCGTCACAGGGGTCGACTCATGAGTCGACTCATGCCTCAGGGGTCGACTCATGAGTCGACCTCTGTTGAAGTAACCAAAAAATAGGGTTCTGTAATTTTTGGCCTAAAACGTAGGGGTCGACTCATGAGTCGACTCATGCCTTGAGGGTCGACTCATGAGTCGACTCTCAGGCCGTGCCAAGCCAAAAATTCTGCGTGCCAAACTGCTCATTGTGCCATGAGCTGACTCATGGATTTCAAACATGCATAACTTCAAAAATACAAGTCCAAAAATAATAAAATTTTTGCCAATAGATCGCAAATCTTTTGTTCTACCAAATGATACTATTAAATCAGGGTTTTGGTAAAATTACAATTTTGCCCCTGAAGAGCACAAAGACTTTTCCAAATAAAAAATATTGGTACCCCTTCAATCTGTTTTGTAATCATCAAAATCAATCTAGGGAGCAACAACATCCTCACCCTGACTGTCCCTATCCCAGTCACCTTGCAAGGATGATTGTCGCCTAGAGTCACTGATCCCTCATCTGTCTTGGTGTATGTTGCAAACTAAGACCTGTGTGGTGTGTAGTGATGTGAGCACGCAGAGTCTAGTGTCCACTCCTCTGTGTAATGCCTGTGACCATCTGATACCACAAGTAGATCATCCTCCACCTGCTGCCCAGCAACTGCACTCACTGATTCTGAGCCACTTCTTTCTCCCTTCTTGCTCTTCCATAGTGGACATTCTCGCTTGAAGTGCCCGAACTCGTTGCACTTGAAGCATTTCATCTCTTTCTTTCTCTTCCTGGACTTGGACCACCCCTTGGACTTGCTTCTGCCTCTGCCTCTACCTGTCCTCTCCCCTACTGCCAAACCCTCTTGGGGAGCCCGATCTCTGGTCAACTTTTCCTTTTGCTCATTAGACCTCAGCACCAAGACCATATCCTCATATTCCAGAGTCTCCTTGCCATAGAGCAGTGTAGTCACCAAAGAGTCATATGATCCTGGCAGCGAACATAAAAGCAACAGGGACTTGTCCTCCTTATCCAGCTTCACCTTGATATTCATCAACTCCGTGCACAACTGGTCAAACCTCTGAATGTGGCCAATCACATCAGATCCCTCCTGCATCCGAAGACTGTACGACCTCTTCTTCAGCATTAGCTTGTTGCACATATTCTTCCCCATATACATGGTGTGCAACTTTGACCAAAGGCCCTTCGGGGTCTTTTCTTCCAGCACCGAATACAACGCTGCATCCACCAAATATTCTCTGATCACCGAGCATGCTTTCTTCTCCAACGATGCCCACTGTCTATCTGTCATTCCCTCAGGCTTCTCATCCAAAGCCTGATCCAGATCTGCTTGCACCAGAAGATCCTCCACCCAAATTTTTCACATAAAAAAATTCTCTTTGCCATCAAACTTCTCAAAATTGACCTTCATATTGCTGCCCATGACTGGATCCAAGCTAAACAAGCAATATAAAATCAAAAAATATAGAATATACCTTGATGGTACCATGCTGAAAATTTTCAGCACTAGGGATCTTCAACTTCTCATGCTTGGAACCGCTTCCTCACCACTGTGGCTCTGATACCAACTATTGAAGCACAATCCTGGCTCCTTCTATGGACCTTGGGTGTAGCAGAACCAGCAACGAACAAATTTAGAGACTTCTGGACTCGATCAAAGGCCCTTGATGAAATTAGCCTGGTTGCTGTCTTCTTCGTCAGCCTTTCGTTCCAAATGAAGAACACCTCTAAGATCACCTCTAAAAAATCCAAGATCTGGTACCCAACCAGATCAAGCCTGGACCGAGGTCTTTCAATGTGTAGATCTCAAATCAAAGCATTCTAGATAGGGAAGAAGGTAAATAGAACTAGACCTTGTAGATCTGTCCTGCTGCAGCCTTTCCTGTAGATCTGTTGATGGTGATCTCACCTGCACCTCAAACAACCTCAGATCAACTCCAGATCTGAGTGAAACTTGTACCAACCTCTTCTCAAGAGATTCTAAATCCTGGACTTGATATTTGGGTGACTGCAAGAGAGGGAGAGAGAAAAGTGGTTGGTAGCACAAAGGGGGAGCCTAGCGCCTCCCCTTGCTTTTCCTGCCTTTTTGGGACCTGGCGGCAAGAAACCCTAGGGTTTCTTGCTCCTGGGGCATAGAGAATAGCTAGAGAGAGAGGGAGAAGAGAGAGAGAGACTTGAGAGAAAGAGTTTTCATATTCCTTAGCTTAATCAAACCTATACAGTGCATGTATATATAAACACAGGGTCAAGTGACCCAAACCCAAAACTCCTTTGACCAACTCTATGGGAGATTAGGTTAACCCAAGCCCATGTACATCCATGACTCGATCTAATCTCACCTATCCTGAGCCCAAACCTGGCCCATAAAGAGTTAGTCCCTTGAGGCCCACATAACCTAGACCTCAAGAACCCAAAAGGCCCATAGCCTTTCAACCTAGGGCCCAACTAGCCTTAGAGCCTCCATGAAGCCCTCATGAATGATGGACCTTGGCCTTAGCCTTGGTCCCCTGGGCCTTGGGCACACCATCTAGATCACAACAGTTGTGTGCCATATGGGTTGGTTGTCCTCTTAACCAAGGAGTGTGGAGATACTGGTATGGCATACAGATGAGATGTAAGGGTACATTTGCACTGAACATGACCGACTCCGGAGCTTTTTCTACTGTCAAGATTTGCTCCGATGGGATATGGATATAAATGTCCCTCTGACCTGAGACCACCACGGTGACTTACAAGCAACTCACTGCACTTAGGCACTGGACTACCTGAATTTCTAATTCAGTGAGGGAAGGATGCTGGGTGTAGTCAAATACTTGACTTGTCGGTGCATGTGTCAAGATGGGATTGACCACTCCTGTTCAGGAGCTATGTACAGTCGTGTTTCAATCTAGCAAAATCTTGGCTAGGATAGTTCTAGTGAGGAGTCACAGGACTGTTTGAATTGAGCACGATTCGGATGATGTAATCAGGGTTGACAGTTTAACCTGAGTCGTCCTATACACAGGGGTCAAAAGGGATGAATTATATAGTAACCATATTCATGTAGGTTCTTGTTGCTCCTAGATTGATTTTGATGATTACAAAGCAGATTGAAGGGATACAAATAATTTTAAATTAAAAAAGTCCTTATGCTCTTCAAGAGCAAAATCGTAATTTCATTAAAATCCTGATTTGATAGTATCATTTGGTAGAACAAATGATTAGTAATCTATTGATAAAAATTTCATTATTTTTGGACTTATATTTTTGAAGTTATGAAGGTTTGAAGTGCATGAGTCGACTCATGAGTCAACTCATGGCACTATGAGCTGATTGGCACGCAAAAATTTTCCTTGGCACGCTAGATTTTTGGCTTGGCACGACCTGTGCGTCGACTCATGAGTCGACCCACAAGGCATGAGTCGACTCATGAGTCGACCTCTGCTGATTTGGGCCAAAAAATCCAGAAATCAAAGTTTCTGGCTAATGCAACAGAAGTCGACTCATGAGTCGACTCCTGAAGCATGGTCGACTCATGAGTCGACCCCTGCGATGGAAAATATCCGCAACGGCTAGTTTTTTGCCCATTTTAATTGCCTTTTATGCTTCCTAAAAATGCTCTAACGGCTCTTTTTCTGCCTAATATGTTTTCTCTTGTTTCTTAAGGTTATAAAAGGTTTCAAATGGTGAAAGAAATAGTAGAGATCAAACATATATACAAGAGGATCCAAAATCTACACGAGAAAGCCTGAGATCAACGAAATATCCAAAAGAAAAAGAGAGAGGATCCACAATATACACGAGAGATTGTGAAAAAGAAAAGCAAGAGCATTCAAAGAGAGGATTTTTCAAGCCTATTGTTCAACCTTGATCAAGAGATCTTTCAAAGCCTTCAAGAAGTCCTCAATCAAAGATCATCTTCTTCTCAAGCATTCATTCAAGCATTCATCCACCTTGAGAAAATCCAAAAAGGAGATTCTTCATTTGAGTAAAGTATTTTTATTGTTATATTCGCTTATTTAAGGAGCTGTTATTGTATTAATTTGTGCTCTAAGCTATTTTACTCTTTGTGAGTATTTGTTCTTATTTTTGGAGGATTTCCAAAACAAGGAAAGGTTGATCCGAACCTAAAATCGGAGTGTTTTGGGTTAGCTTGTACCCGAGAAATAAGTAGACTAGCTTAGGATAGCTAGTGTCAGAGTTTCCGACTTTTGTTTTCGGATTGAATACAAGTATAGTGGATTGAAATTCCCAAGTAGGAGCTTGGGGAGTGGATGTAGGTGCAAGGTTGGCACCGAACCACTATAAATCCTTGTATTTGTGGTGTGCTTTATTGTTTCTCTTTATTTTTTTATTATATCCTTGCATTCTTGCTTTAGGAAATTAATCTTGATTTAAAGTCTTTGTTCTCATTCATCATAAGTAATTAATTAAGCCTAAAATTTTTAGAAACCCAATTCACCCCCCCTCTTGGGTTGCATAGCTGGGCAACAAGTGGTATCAGAGCCCGGTGCTCTAGCCCTTCTTTGATCTAACAATCAAAGAGCCAAAGATCTATGGCAACCCATGTCGGTACTTCTCTAACCGAGGGACAATCTACAAACCGACCTTTTACTTTTCAATGGGTCTAATTACAGCTATTGGAAAGCTCGGATGAAGATATTTATACAAGCACTCGACTATGATATGTGGAGTATCATAGTGAACGGTCCTCACACACTCACCAAGATTATAGATGATGAGGAGTCAACCAAACCCGAGAAAGAATGGGATGAGGTTGATAAGAAATTGGCACAATTAAATGCCAAAGCTATGAATGTTCTTTATTGTGCACTAGATGCAAATGAATTTAATCGCATTTCTACTTGTGCATCTGCTAAAGAAATATGGGATAGGTTAGAAGTAACCCATGAGAGAACAAATCAAGTAAAAGAGACTAAAATAAATATGCTAGTGCATAAATATGAATTGTTCAAAATAGAGCATGATGAGTCTATAACTGCTATGTTTACTCATTTTACTGATATAATTAATGATTTGAAGAGTCTTGGCAAATCTTATACTAACAGTGAGCTTGTAAGGAAGATTCTCAGGTCATTACCAAGAACTTGGAAAGCCAAGGTGACTGCCATCCAAGAAGCAAAGGACTTGAACACTCTACCTCTAGAAGAGCTTCTTGGATCCTTGATGACTCATGAACTTAGCATGAAGCAACATCAAGAGGATGAAGTCAAAAAGAAAAGAACCATTGCCCTCAAATCCACAACTTCGCCTGATTATGAAATGGATGACACTGAAGATGAAGAACAAGATGAAGAGATGGCACTCATCATCCGGAAATTTAAGAAGTTTCTAAGAAAAAGGAAACAGGAGATGAGAAAGAAGTTCACAAAAGGGGAACAAAGCAAAGAGAAAGAGAAAGATCAACCCCTTATATGCTACGAGTGCAAGAAGGCGGGACATTTCAGATCCGAATGTCCACAACTGAAGAAAGGTCCCAAAAAGTTCAAAAAGAAAGCAATGATGGCAACTTGGAGTGCGAGTGATGACTCAAGCTCCGATGAGGAAACCTCAACAGAACAAGCCAACCTGTGCCTTATGGCACACGAAAATGAGGTAACTTCTGAATCCACTAGTGAATTTACTTTTGAAGAATTGCATGAAGCATTCTATGATTTAATTGATGAATTAAAAAAACTAGGGAAGAAAAATAAAGAACTGAAATTGGAAAATCAGTCCTTAGTGAAACAAGCTGAAAATCTTTCAATTGAAAAATCCACCTTGATTCAAGAAAATCAAAACTTAAAAAATGAAATTAACAAGCTGAAACCTATAGTAGATAAGTTTACCTTAAGTTCAAACAAACTAAATATGATTCTTGATAATCAGAAAGCTATATATGATAAGGCTGGACTTGGCTATAAACCCCTGAAGAAACAAAAATTTCTGAAGAATATTTATGTAAATTATTCAAGTAACAAGTCTACAAATATCACTTATTTCAAATGTGGTAGAATAGGACATAAATCATACACATGCCTCAAATTTGCAAACACAACTATAAAGAAAATATGGGTTCCAAAAGGAACCATTCTGACTAACCTAAAAGGACCCAAGAAAGCTTGGGTACCTAAGACAGAAACTTGACCTTTGCTTGCAGGTGTGTCTAGCATCCCAAGGAGGAAACAGGAAATGGTATCTTGACAGTGGATGCTCGAGACACATGACTGGTGATGAATCACAATTCATCACGCTTGATGCTAAGGATGGAGGGATGGTCACCTTTGGAGATAATGGCAAAGAAAAGATCATCGGGATAGGTAACATTGGTATCACTCCCTCCAAATACATTGAGAATGTTTTATTAGTTAAAGGTTTAAAGCATAACTTACTTAGTATTAGTCAATTCTGTGATAAAGGGTATAAAGTAGTTTTTGAATCATCTGTTTGCATTGTGACTAGTCCTATTAACGATGGCATTAAAGTTATAGGACATAGGCATGGCAATGTTTATATGGTAGATTTGAATGACTTAGCCAAATTAGACATGCAATGCCTAGTATCCTTGAATGCTAAAATTAATGAGACTAGTTGGCTGTGGCGTAGTAGACTTGCACATATTAGCATGCATTCTCTTTCAAAATTAATTAAAATGGAATTGGCCATAACTTCTCTGCTCCTAGGACACCCCAACAAAATGGGGTAGTTGAAAGAAAAAATAGAACCTTAGAAGAAATGGCCCGTACCATGCTTTGTGAAAGCAACCTTCCAAGATATTTTTGGGCGGAAGCAATTAACACAGCATGTTACATTTTAAATCATGCTTTGATTAGACAATTTTTAAAGAAAACCCCCTATGAACTTTGGAAAGGAAGAAAACCAAATATTGCATATTTTCATGTTTTTGGTTGCCGATGTTTTGTATTAAATAATGGCAAAGAAAAACTTGGTAAATTTGATGCAAAATCAGATGAAGCAATCTTTCTAGGTTACTCCTCCACTAGTAAAGCATTTAGAGTTTTCAACAAAAGAACTTTAGTAGTTGAGGAGTCCATACATGTTGTTTTTGATGAATCTAACGATCTTCCTTCAAGAAAGAATGAGGGTGTTGATGATGCAGATCCACTAATAGAAGGTATGAAGGAGATCACTCTGAAAGATTCAGCAACTCCAGAAGACAAGGATCAAGAAGACGAACAAAATGAGAGAGGTGAAGAAATTCAAGAACAAGCTCAAGGTACAAATGACCTACCCATGGAATGGAGGTATGTTCACAACCACCCTAAGGAGTTAATTATTGGTGATCCTATGCATGGGGTAAAAACCCGTTCTTCACTTAGAGATGTAGTTAATCATTGTGCTTTTGTATCTCATCTTGAACCTAAAACTTTTGAAGAAGCTGAAAATGATCATAATTGAATTAATGCAATGCAAGAGGAACTTAATCAATTTGAAAGAAATAATGTTTGGACCTTAGTATCAAGACCTAAAAATTATTCAATAATTGGCACAAAATGGGTCTTTAGAAACAAATTAGATGAGCATGGAAATGTAATTAGAAATAAAGCAAGACTGGTTGCTAAGGGATATAATCAAGAAGAAGGAATTGATTTTGATGAAACCTTTGCACCTGTTGCTAGATTAGAAGCTATTAGACTTCTACTTGCATATGCTTGCTTTATGAAATTCAAGTTATTTCAAATGGATGTTAAAAGTGTATTTTTAAATGGATATATTGCTGAAGAAGTATATGTAGAACAACCCCCTGGATTTGAAAATCATGCTTTTCCTAATCATGTCTTTAGATTAAATAAAGCTTTATATGGATTAAAACAAGCACCTAGAGCATGGTATGAAAGGCTAAGCAAATTTCTACTAAATAATAGTTTTTCAAGAGGTAATGTAGATACAACCCTATTTATTAAAAGAAATCAAAATGATATGCTAGTTATACAAATTTATGTTGATGACATAATTTTTGGGTCTACTAATGAATCCCTTTGTCAAGACTTTGCTAAGCTTATGCAGGGGGAGCTCGAGATGAGCATGATGGGAGAACTCACCTTCTTCCTCAGACTTCAAATCAAACAATCAAAAGAGGGAATCTCCATCACCCAAAGCAAGTACACCAAGGAACTACTCAAAAGATTTGGAATGGAGAACTGCAAACCAATTGGCACACCAATGAGTCCCTCATGTAAGCTTGACAAGGATGATGAAGGTAAATGTGTAGACTTAAAATACTATAGAGGTATGATTGGCTCATTATTATATTTAACTGCAAGTAGGCCTGATATCATGTTTAGTGTTTGCTTATGTGCTAGATATCAATCTAATCCTAAAGAATCTCATTTGAATGCTGTTAAAAGAATCCTTAGATACTTAAATGGTACTCAAACTCTAGGGTTATGGTACTCTAAGGACTCACAAATTGATTTATTAGGATATTCAGATGCTGATTTTGCTGGATGTAAATTAGATAGAAAAAGCACAAGTGGAACTTGCCAATTTCTTGGAGTTAACCTAATCTCATGGTTTAGCAAAAAACAAAATTCGGTGGCACTGTCTACGGCTGAGGCCGAATACATTGCAGCCGGAAGTTGTTGTGCTCAAATCTTGTGGATTAAGCAACAACTCGAAGATTTTGGAATCAAACTTAATGAAACACCAATAAGATGTGACAACACAAGTGCCATAAATCTATCTAAAAATCCAATTCAACACTCAAGATCCAAACATATTGAAATAAGACATCATTTTATAAGAGAACATGTTCAAAACAAAAATGTAATTCTTGAATATGTTTGCACTGAAAACCAATTAGCTGATATCTTTACAAAGGCCCTTAGTGAGGATAGATTCTGTGAAATTAGGAGAAATCTAGGAATTCTAGATCCATATGCCTAAACTTTTCTCAATTTCCAAGAATTAATTCTTAGAGCTCAATTTCCAACATCTATCCTGATCCTAAAAGCTCAAATTTATCATTCTAAAAACTTATCATTGAGCAAAACTCCTTCTCCCAAAATTTCAAATTTTTCTGGAATTTATTCATATTTTTCCTGATTTCTGAACTTCATGAGTCAACCCCCATGAGTCGACTTAATGGCAAACTTGTAAATCCCACCAACTTCCAACGGGCTCATTGTTTTTATATGGGTTACTGTTCGTGAGCCGACCCATCCTCTCATCTTCCTCCTTCCAAAAGCCGACTTCTCAAATTCCTTTTGCTCCAAATCCAAGGATCTAGTTCGAGGCATTTCTCCCTCCTCCTCTCCACCAAAAATCGCCACCTTGGAAAGGGATTTTTTGTGCTTTCTCACATTGTTTGGCGCGGTTGGAACGTGCCCTAGCACTTCACCGATCTTCCCAAATCCACTTCTTTTCTCCACCAAAATCCTTCTTCACTCTCTTGTGATCCCTCCTCCACTCATTCAAGTGTTCCTCCAAGTCTTCTTACCTGCTACAAAATTGGATATGGCTCCAAAGATGAAGCTTCCCCAAAGAAGAAAGTCAATCCGTGAGCTTGAAGAAAATGTCCGAAAGAAAAGGCAAGCAGCTCAGTCTTCCACTGCTCCCACTCCAGCTTCAGTATCTGCTCAAGGTCCCCCTCAATCCTCCCTAAGCCCCAGTAAGAATCCTCTATCTGATAGAAAAGTTGAAACCGGGAAGAATATAGATTTTTGGTTCTTTGAGAAAGAGGGCTTTACATTTGCAACTAAGATTAAAAACCAAGGATGGGAATTCTACTGCTCCCTTAAGGAAGTCACCTATGTTGACCTAGTTAGAGAATTCTACCAGAATCTACATTATGAAAATGGGTCAGTGACTTCAACAGTCAAGGGGATTGACATTTGCTTGGATTCTAGTATATTGGGAGAAATTCTTGATTTGCCTAGTGAGGGTTACTCTTATATGGAACTCCCAGTAAAAGAAGAGGGGATCAGAATTATTTTAGGAGAAACTTATTCAGGAAGTTTAAACAAATTGGAAGCAAAGATTTTGTCCATTGAGATGAGGATCCTGCATCAGATGGTAACAAACCTCTTCTTTCCTAGGAGTGGTAGGCATGACTTACTTTCCAGCAGAGATGTATGTATCATGTTTCATGTCATCACTCAGACCCCCCTGAACCTCCCTGCACTTATGATAGAGGCCATGAGAGAAACTTTGAACAGATCCAAGGCACACTTGCCTTATGGTATGGCCCTTACTAGAGTATTTAGGAGGTTTGGAGTTAGCTGTGAGGGGGAGGCTTCTACTAAGCTCTCTCATGTAGACACTTTCAACCAACACACCCTGCACTGAATGGGATTTACAAAGACTGATGGTGGTTGGATCAAGGGATCTGAGGAGAGAACTGAAGAGAGAACTGAAGATAGAGCTGAAGACAGAACTGAAGGCAGAGTAGAAGAAGAAGGTCCATCATCTCCTGTCCATGACTTCATGGCAGCATCACCAAATATCCAGTTCATTCCTGAGACAGAGGCTGGCCCTTCAGAGTTTACTAGGATGCCCACACCAGTGTATCAGCCAGAGAGCAGAGCACCTCATTCAGAGTTCAGACTGGCTGACGATCAGATCGAGCATATATCACAGCGTGTGGCTTCTTTGCTGTCTAGCCAGTGGAGCAGTACTTCTTTTGCACCAGGAGCCACTTCTTCTGATCAGACCATGACTCCCCATATATCCACTGTGTTTCAGATGATATCAGATCAGTCCATCCGGATTCAGCAGCTTGAGGACACCGTCTGGAGACTGACTGGCAGAGTTCTTGACTTGCAGGGGCAAGTCCTTGCTTTGGCCCATCCTCAGCCACAGGAGTCCACTATTGAGGTCACAGACCTCACTGCAGAGGCTGGCAGACTCAGAGGAGCACTAGAGGGTGGATATGAGTTACTGAGGAAAGAGATCCAAGGATCGAGTGAGCATGCAACCACTCAGTTCACTGCTCTACTACAGTCTGTTTCCAGAGCACTGAACGTACTTGATTCCATTAGACTCACCCTCTCTGTTCAATCCTTAGCATCTTAGTATACTCAGCCTCCCAGTTCATCTCGCTCTCCTGCTCGTGCCAGAGGCAGATGGGGTAGAGGACGCACTTCTGATCCATCAGCTTCTCATCTCATATCTGATGACTCCGATCCATGACTTCTCATGATCATTACTAGATCCTAGGTGTTAGTGTCTTGTTCTAGGATCTGTATTTTGGGGCCATGTATTGACAATTAGCTGGTTGACTTTTATATTAAGAACTATGTAATGAAACAATTATGGTTTTATGGTATCATTTTTTACTTATATTTCTATCTTTTGTAATGATGACGATCATATTTTGGTTATATATATTCTCCTTGTTGAAATATTGTCTTCTCTTTGTTGTTGTTTGCTGTTAATAATTGCTATATTAAGGGGGAGCAAACATCTGTGATTAACTCTAAAGGGGGAGAAATTAAAGAATTTTTCAGAAAAAGGAGAAGTTAACCATGTTTGATGATGTCAAAAAGGAGGAGAAATTTGGTATCAGACAGAAATTAAACAAAAATCCATCCATCAAAAGCAAAACCATAAATTATGAGCAATTAAAGAAAAAGCAATCAAAACTACAAATTATGAGAAATTTGGTATCAGACAGGAATTAAACAAAAGCCATCCATCAAAAGCAAAACCATAAATTATGAGCAATTAAAGAAAAAGCAATCAAAACTACAAATTATGAGAAATTAATGAATGAATTGAAAATTTAAAGAACAATATCAAAAATACAATGCTAAGTACAATGCAAATAAGTAACTTTTAAATTACTTCTTTACATATGCTCTGATTTGCTTTAAAAATTTAAATATGCTCTGATATACTTCAAAATTCCAACTTGCTCTGATACATCTTTTGAAATTTTATTTACCTTGATACATCTTAAGAAATTTAACTTACTCTGATACATCTTAAAATTTTTTTTAACTTGCTCTGATACATTATAAAATTTGCTCTGATACATTGTAAAATTTTCTCTGATACATTGTAAAATTTTTTCTGATAACATTGTAAAATTATTTTTCTTGCTCTTATACATTGCAAAATTTATTTTTCTCTTGCTCTGATACATCTTAAACTCAAAATGATCTAATACACTTTTCAAATCAACTCTTAAACATGCTTTGGCACACATAATTATTTGATGTATCAAAAGCAATTAAAGCACATAATTATTTTTGCTCTGATGCTAAAACTAAAATCAAATGAAGAATGAGCAAATTTTTAAAATACAGCTTAATCTGATAACAAAAATAAGTTTTCCACTCTAAACACCAAAATCACATAATCCAATGAGCATATTTTCAAATCTTTAAGAAAATGGACAAACTATTTTTGTATATGACCATTTATATCACATGCCAAAAGAATCATACTCTTTCAAGCATATACACCTATAATGCATTCTTTGAAATTATTGTTTCACATAAATGCTTTTGTTCAAATATTTTGTCATCATCAAAAAGGGGGAGATTGTTGCTCCTAGATTGATTTTGATGATTACAAAGCAGATTGAAGGGATACAAATAATTTTAAATTAAAAAGTCCTTATGCTCTTCAGGGCAAAATCATAATTTTACTAAAATCCTGATTTGATAGTATCATTTGGTAGAACAAATTATTAGTAATCTATTGGTAAAAATTTTATATTTTTGACTATATTTTTGAAGTTATGAAGGTTGAAGTGTATGAGTCGACTCATGAGTCAACTCATGGCACTATGAGCTGATTGGCACGCAAAAATTTCCTTTGGCACGCTGGATTTTTGGCTTGGCACGACCTGTGAGTCGACTCATGAGTCGACCCACAAGGCATGAGTCGACTCATGAGTCGACCTCTGCTGATTTGGGCCAAAAAATCCAGAAATCAAAGTTTCTGGCTAATGCAATAGAAGTCGACTCATGAGTCGACCCCTGCGACGGAAAATGTCCGCAACGGCTAGTTTTTTGCCCATTTAATTGCCTTTTATGCTTCCTAAAAATGCTCTAACGGCTCTTTTTCTGCCTAATATATTTTCTCTTGTTTCTTAAGGTTATAAAAGGTTTCAAATGGTGAAAGAAATAGTAGAGATCAAACATATATACAAAGGATCCAAAATCTACACGAGAAAGCCTGAGATCAATGAAATACCCAAAAGAAAAAGAGAGGATCCACAATATACACGAGAGATTGTGAAAAAGAAAAGCAAGAGCATTCAAAGAGAGGATTTTTCAAGCTATTGTTCAACCTTGATCAAGAGATCTTTCAAAGCCTTCAAGAAGTCCTCAATCAAAGATCATCTTCTTCTCAAGCATTCATTCAAGCATTCATCCACCTTGAAGAAAATCGAAAAAGGGGATTCTTCATTTGAGTAAAGTATTTTATTGTTATATTCGCTCATTTAAGGAGCTGTTATTGTATTAATTTGTGCTCTAAGCTATTTTACTCTTTGTGAGTATTTGTTCTTGTTTTTGGAGAATTTCCAAAATAAGGAAAGGTTGATCCGAATCTGAAATCAGAGTATTTTGGGTTAGCTTGTACCGAGAAATAAGTAGACTAGCTTGGGATAGCTAGTGTCGGAGTTTTTCGACTTTTGTATTCGGTTTGAATACAAGTATAGTGGATTGAAATTCCCAAGTAGAGCTTGGGGGTGGATGTAGGTGAAGTTGGCACCAAACCACTATAAATCTTTGTGTTTGTGGTGTGCTTTATTGTTTCTCTTTATTTCTTATTATATCCTTGCATTTTGCTTTAGGAAATTAATCTTGATTTAAAGTCTTTGTTCTCATTCATCATAAGTAATTAATTAAGCTAAAATTTTTAGAACCCAATTCACCCCCCCCTCTTGGGTTGCATAGCTGGGCAACAGTTCTGAGTGTTGCGATTGTGACTATTCAACCTA